>NC_059427.1:67270630-67578380 GCF_021028975.2 Sphaerodactylus townsendi | reverse complement strand
CGGTTGCTGGCATAAGGTAGCAAATGGCCGGGAGGAAACTGACTAACATTCACTTCTCCCCCAGCCGCACTCCCAACCCTCCCCATTATGCTGGTGGTGACAGGGCTGCTGGGAAGTTGGCATCATATCTGGTGCCACATCTCAGCACTGGGGAAGGCAGCAGCGGCTGCATGCCGGCAGATTCATTCCTCTGCCATGGCAAGTGCCCCGGGGAGAGCAACTCACCAGGTTTTATGCAGGATCAACATGATAGGAGGCAGCAGCTTTCAAAATCAGAGATAACATACTGTTAGTGGGTAATCTGCTATTGAAGTGGTTTCCTATATAACCTACCTACCTACCTGATACTGGTGGGACTTGTGCAGCTTGGTATGCATCCTTTGATATACTTCAAACAACTTCCCATAACAGAATTCACTATACTTGATTTTTTTTAATGACCAAAAAAGATGACTTAAAATATTTTTTAAATGATGATTTATTAGCATAAACAATTTTTCTGGCAAAAGGGGAAAAAATTAAAGAGGCCACAAAGAACCAAAATGTAAACGTTCATGCATCAGTATTCAAAATACAATTAACTTTCTCCCTCTATAAACAAATGGCATTTGATAGATGGAAACTAGGGAATAATGTTTTGAATGGCATGAGTCCATGGTAAAACCTATGACTTGAACCTGAATATTCCAGATTGAACGTAAGCCACATAATTAAATTTATTTGCTTTCTTATATACTTCATCTGCAATTAGCCTTTCTCACTGACACTCAAGGTGGATTGCAGGCTACAAATAGTAGAGTTAGATAGCACCCCCAGAGCCCTCTGCGGGTGGGTGGTATAAAAGTCAAAGGAATGAATGAATGAATGAATGAATGAATGAATGAATGAATGAATGAATGAATGAATGAATGAATGAATGAATGAATGAATGAATGAATACAACCAATGAACAAGGCAATAGGCCTAGGGTTACAGAATTAGAGAATAATGGGAGCAACAAACTATCTAAGGCAAGGTATACTGTAGACAATACTATAAACAGAAAGTTGATTACAAAGTAAAGACAGTGTAATAAATGCAGGTGATATGTATAATAATTATTGCAGTGGAGCCGGCTGTTGTAAACAAACAGCCAGCTATGATCTTAGGATAACCACTAATGCCAGGAAGCCCTTTATCTGAAAGAATGAATATAATTTTATCAAATAATAATTTTAATATAAGTATTTTAGTGTTTGATTTAAAAGGAGGAATTGCTTTGACTATTCATAGTGACTATTAACTGCAGCCTATCCCCAGGATTGCAGAAAAATGAAAAAGCAATTTTTGCAAATGTGACAATTGACGCATACTGCAAACTGTTCTCTAAGGACAAGATTCTTTTGAAGGTAAATTACAGTTTGACATGATAAAACATGTTTAAGGTTTGTGAAACATTACCTATCAGCTAAGGTAACTCTTAGGACTGCCCCAATCATCCCCTACATGTTTCATACTTTACATTTGCCTTGAATGCTGCAATTGTATATGGCATTCTTTATAAGGTGACAAGCCCCAGCCATTATAATGTGAACTCCAGCTATTAATGTCAAGTAGTGTTCTGAACAAACTGACATCTTTACCTTGCTTCAAAAGCCAAGTGGATCCAGACCAAAAAAAAACATTAACAAGGAAATCAGAGGCTGTTTCCGCACGGCCATGGAGGCGCCTCCACGCCGGCAGAATTCTCGCCGGTGTGGAGGCGGAGGCCGTTCGCATGGAAGCATGCGGGCGGCCTCCAGACAGGCCGTCAGATGGCAGGCGGCTCCGCATGGAGCCGCCTCTTCCCCCTTCCCCGTCCCACTCACCGTGTCCCCGTTGCCAGTCTGCTGGTCAGTTGTCACCCCCTTCATCGCTGCCCTCCCACCTGCCAGGGGTCGGAGGACAGCGTGCATGAAATTCGACCGCCAGCAGGCCTTTACCCACGGGGACACGGTGAGCGGAACAGGGAAGGGAAACAGCGTGTTCCCAGCGGTGCTGTTCGCACTGCGCCGCTGGGAGCACGCTGTTGAAGGGGGAGCGGAGTCAGGTTGCAGCAGCGCCGCCTGTGCGAATGGCTCCCTGGGGACGGCGTTTATCCCGTCCCCAGGGCGCCATTAATGGGCCGTGCGGAAACGGCCTAATATTCTGTTTTAGCAGTTAAATCTCTGCTTATATATTTCCTTTTTCCAAGATTCTTTGTTCCTCCATGACAAACAGTGAGTAGAATCCAGTCAACAAGTTTCCATGATGGGAGCTTGAAAAGCTTGCCAGGTGTGACTTGCCTTCTTCATCAACCTGTGGAATTGCCTTCTTCATCAACCTGTGGAATTGGCTAAAATTTGCTACTGGTGTCCAAGACTCACATGAACAGGATGAAGGCAGGTTTGCAGTGATATGAGGAATTGGCAAAAAAATAATAATCCTACGATCGTTTGCCTATAAAAGAACATTTCCATCCGCAAAAAATTGCAATCCGTTTATGTATACTTTTTTAGATAGAAACCCTTTTTAAAATAATGCAAAAAAAATTGGTTTGAGTATTGCGGGATGCCCTCTGAGACAGTCAGGGCAGCCTCCCATTGTCAGGCCCTTCAGGCACGTCCATAGTACCTCTGTGTTTGTCCTTCCCTTCTTTAGCTTGGCTGGCCTGGGCTGTGGCTTGGGGTTGGCCCCTGGTTAACCTCTTGTTTTATCCCTTCCCTGCAGTTCTTCCCTGTGAGGTCACTCTCGTCTCCTTGTTCCCAAACTTGAAGAGGAGAGGTGATTGCACGTTCGGGAAGGCCGAGAGGGCTGATCCTGGACAAGTATCTCTTTACCTAGGTTTACAACTCTAAAATGCTTTTCAGTTTAAATTCTGTGTGACTTTCTAATACTGATGGTAAGAGTGTGCGTAAGACCAGTCCATGGAGGATATGAACTCTTCCAGGAAAATCCCCATCACAAGTCTAATTAGCTGACATTTCAGGGCATCTTTATATTCAAATGAAAAGGAGTCCAGTGGCATCTGGCCAGGCTGCCCTGGAGTGGTGCTCCCTTCTGCCTCTCCCCCCTCTGGTAAGGATACAGCTCATCCATTTACTGCCAGCACTGTATGTTTGGGTGGCACTGTGATGGAAGAGATGGCAACATGTTTGCCAGTACCAGGGATGCATCAGTACCAAGATTCTGGGCAACATCCATGATGCACAGATCTCTGGAGCATTTGACCTCAACTGCCTCATGGCTGCATCGCCAAAGGACAAAGAATAGCTACTGAATCAGTAGTCTGAGCAGTGGTGTGGGGCTCCATGCAGGAGCTTGTAGTTCTGATGGGTGTCATTCCATCCATTCTAGGTGACTGTAGATACTCCCTGCTTCCGCATTTTCTGATCCTGTATCTTGAAGATGATCTTCCAGACTATGCAGCATACAGCCATGCCCACTGCCAGAAATAAGTAGGCATTTGGCTAGCTGAAGATGTGATTCTGTTGCCTCCACCCTATGAGATAGTGGCAGGCTAAGTAGCCCCTGACAGCTGCCAAGTTCTTTGCCATCTGTGCTATGCTCCACAACATTGCTATCTGGCAACAGCTGCCACCTCCCCTCATAGAGGGTTCCTAGGTTGGGAACAAGATGATGCACAGCTGGAGGAAGCAGTGGTGAAGCAGGATATCAGAGGATACATTGAACATGAGCAGGTTTGGGAGCATATATGGTGCAGGATGTGCCCTGCCACCCAGGCCACCTTTTGGGGTGCTCATCCCTCTGGTACTCTTGGAGAGGGATATTTCTCAAGTATTTACAAACAATCATGATGTAGTTTGAGAAATTTTAATCAAAGTTGTTACAGCTCTGGTAGTAGCATACACTTGTAAAAAAGAAGCATGCTATTGTAAGCACTTTTTTGCAACAAACCTTCTGCAGCATGTTGTTTGGACTGTACAGAATAGCAACTAATTCTAGATGGTGTCCTGTAGGGAATGGAATGGAATGCCAGTCTAGGAGTGGAGAGACAGCACTTCAAACCCCACACTATGTAACCATGAAGCCTCCTTGTCAAATATCACATTTATGTCACAAAAAATTCTACAATTGTGGATTATAGTTCTAGACTGAAGTTTGGCTGAATATAAAATGATATTTTGAGTTCTTGGTTCTGAGACTATCCAAATATTTTGCTATCTAGTGATGTCTCTGGGGCTCCACTGTTGTAGCATATTATCTCCTCCTGTGAATAAAAACAATGAAAAAAAAAACAAAAAAATTAAATCTCTGATCCCCATCTATCCTGATATCAGTTTCTACCTGTCCAATGTTCTTTGGTTTGGATCAACTGTTTGCTGGATAGATGGAGAAGATCACCACATGGTTATGTAGATGTCCATGCCTTGCAACAGGGGATTATTGTTCACAATGCCCCTTTAATCCTTTCCAAACCTGCAATCTTATTAAATTTTGAACAATAGTAATAAATTAGTGATTGTTTATTTTGTACTCCATATAACCAGACTGGGTAGAATTATATGAGTGATGAGCAGAAGACACTATCGGAAGCAGGTCACTCCTATTTTTCTCATATATCATCATCCCCCTGTGACTCCCACAAACCTCAGAAGAGCATCATTGACAAAATGTCATGGGATGCAAGAAGCTGCAGTGAAGAGGAAGAGGAACTGAATGAAATAACCCCTACCTCACTCTCCCACCAAAGGAATCTCTTGTCACAGTGAAAATTCTGCTGGTGGGAGAAGGTGGGGGCATTTTTCTCAATTCCAAATTCTCACTGCAGCTTCCTGTGGCTTTCTGTCGATGAAAATCTCTTGGATTCTGAACAACAGTTGTTGTTGTTTTGAAGGACTGCTGGGAAAAAGAGGGGAAGGATGAATTCATTTCCTTGAGTGCCCATGCACTTCAGTCCATGAATCTGACCCAATATTGCTGGGGGGGAGGGGGGTTGCCTAGCATACATGAAAAATGTTTAAATTACTTATAAATTCCTGATAAACTGATATGGTTGTATACACCATTCAAAACAACAAAAAGTTTTTGTTCCTTATCCTTTCCTTATCAGAGGTTTATATACTGTATTCATCATATTTTGCCAGTTCATGAGTAATTGGGTATGGTTCACAGTCTCTCTAACATCATTATTTGACTAGATCTTGTTTTCATCTGTGGTGGGCTATATAAAGTAACTTAACTATGCTTCATAATGTAAGGGCATCTGGCTTCTCTTTGTTGTCATAGCTCTCCCCATGTTGCATTTTGTAGCACCTTTCTGCCAGCTGATTGAAGATATCATGCAGCAAAGTGGGATGTGGGCCATGAAAACCTATGTCACAATTCATTAATTTTAGGGTGCCACAGAAGTATTTGTTTTTTATATTTATAAAGCTATATTTAGAATATTAGGTGATCATATAAATAAATTTCTATAGTTTGAAGGAGGCAATTTTGCAACAGTAGTGTTAAACTTTCTTTTCTTTTCTTTTCAGATGCACGTCACAGAACTTATTTTTTCAACTAAATAATAGTAAAAGCTATAAATATAATTTTGGAGGAAAAATGTAAAATTTCAAAAATATTTGAAGCTCTGAAAATCTGTATTTTTGAGGAAAAATAGAAATTTTAGCAACAGTTGGAAAATTATATACAATACTGTCTTATCATAATAACTTATTTTACAGCTTTGACAACATGAAATGCATAATTTAGGATTTAGGATTTAAATTTAAAGTTGTACTATTTCACATAGGTATGAAATGCTGTCATTTGATTAGTTCCCATTTCTATTTCTTGTTGGTTTCAAACATTCTTAATAATATTTTACATATGGAAGGATGTAGAAAGACTCCAGAGAATTGCAGAAATAGATTGATAATTGCTACATCATTCTATCTAATCATTAAAAAACTATTTAGGATAATTTCATTTTATAGTTGCTTTTTCATTAATGAAGTCACATTCAATACAGATCTGTGACTTATTTTACAGTTGTTGAGAAATAAGAAAAGTCCATTAGAAGTGCATGGCATCCCAGAACCATGGACAGCTCCTTGCTATTTATATTAGTGCTCTGAAAACCATGGTTGCACACAGCTTCTTCCCCCCCCCCCCCCCCCCCATGATTTTAGAGAAATCATGTGAAGTTACTGCTGTATTCTGGAAAGATTTATACAATAACAGTTTCTTTTAGTAGCCTAGCACATGCCTTATAGAATGGTTTCTACATTCACTGTATCAGCTAAAATAATGAAGGATCTCTCTAAAAATATCTCCCATGGAATATTTAATTTGATAGCAAGGCTGCTGTGACTAACACATGAAACAGAGAAGCACTGTGATAAGTGACAGCATGATAATGGGAAAGTATTATTATATGACCTTTGCATCTATTGCAATAAAGTATACCTGCTGTATCTTTGCAGAACAGCTCAGTGCTGTCTCTCTAAATAACAAAATCCTATGGTACACAGCCAATAGTCCTCTGAGATGGATTGATTCTGTGCTGAAAGCCAAATTAATTTCTGTCCTCTCTCCTGTGATTCAAATGTATGGCATACTTCTGAATCAATATGGAAGTACTGAGGTGGTGCCTCCATTCATTTGAGCCAGCCCTCTAACCCATGGAAATAGCATTAGTGATACTTTATACTTTGTTTTAAAGGATAGAAAGCCATGATAGAACTGGAAACAAGGATCAAGTTAGTTTCTGGAATGTACATTTGTTTACATTTTCATAATCCTGAAACCAGCAGCAAAAGTCATGCTTCGTTTTAAACAAATTTCAAGGAACTGCAGCCTTTCAGAAAAACAAATGGTGCATGGTGCGTTAACCAAAATGAATCTTCCATGGTCAGTTCTAAACCTTAAAAAAAGCTACAAGCTAGCAGCCATCTAAAATGCAGAGAGCATCTCTGAATGGTATAAAACTATTCATATCTAAAACAATTAAAAGAAATAGATATTGTGTCAAAATTGGATAATAAAATCATAACAACAGAAATATAACTCCTTGGAAATGCAGGATTGGTCATAGTGGAAATATATTTAAATCAATAGGAAAGCTACATCAGTATGGGACTCAGTTTTACCACAGAACTCTATTAGATGATATTCAAATCTTAATGATATAAGGACACCATAGACGGTGGAGCCACAGAAGCACAAAAATTCAGAATAGGTTTCCACAGCAACCTCACTGAGCTCTGTAACCTTCATTCTGCTTCATTACATAAACACAGAACATATATGCAGTGAATATAAAAGGCGATATTTATACATCCAAGTGCCTTATGAAAAAATTGCTGTGCAAATATTGCAGAATTCAGAAAGAAACAATATTTAGTTGTTTACAAAATTTAAAAGTGTACAGGGATCATACCTGTTGAACAGCCAGGGTACTGGGATATAATATTGAATTTAAAGTCTTACTGAAATGAAAGTAGCCCCTTACAGTCTAATTTTACATTTTTATAGAATATTAAAAACCTATTTGAATAGGTTAAAAATTAAATTAGATTAAGGACTAAAATCTAAAATTTGTTACTAAATGAATACTTGATATTTTCTGCAAGAAATCAATTGTTAAGAATTTAAGATTCAATACTACATACACTTTTTCTTGTGCCTAACTCCAATTAAACCATTCATAAAATAATTCAGATGAATAAATAATCACACAAAACCATTTTCTGGGTTGTGGTTTTGGAGATAAATATCAGACTGTCCAGTGCAGAGGCCACATGGCTTTTCAATAGCTATTTATTATATTTGTATTCTGCCTTTCTTAAATGAAACTCAAGGTGGTTACACAGAATTCTCAGATTCAAAGTGTAGGTCCTAGTACCTAACCACCGCCACCACCACCTAGATTCTTTGACAGCATTTTAAAAGCTTATTTAATTGCCGCTTCCATCAAAATCATTATTATATATGGAGCAGCAGTGGCGTAGTAGTTAAGAGCAGGTGTATTCTAATCTGGAGGAACCGGGTTTGATTCCCCGCTCTGCCACTTGAGCTGCGGAGGCTTATCTGGGGAATTCAGATTAGCCTGTACACTCCCACACACGCCAGCTGGGTGACCTTGGGCTAGTCACAGTTCTTCTGAGCTCTCTCAGCCCCCCCACCTCACAGGGTGTTTGTTGTGAGGGGGGAAGGGAATGGAGATTGTAAGCCCCTTTGAGACTCCTATAGGAGAGAAAGGGGGAATATAAATCCTCCTCCTCCTCTTCTTCTATATGCAATGGGAAACATATCGCTTTGTTAAAATAGCATTTATATTGCTCGGGAAGCCTATTAGCAAGATCTGCATTTTTGTAAAATTGCACCCACCATTTTCTTTCCCATGGCACGAATGGGAAAGAAAATGGCAGGTGCAACTTTACTAAAAGGAAGGTTCACTAATATGTTTCCCATTGCATATAATAATGGTTTTGATGGAAGCAGCAATTAAATAAGCTTCTAAGATGCCACCAGAGAATCGCACTGCTTAACAATGTGGGCGCATGCTGCTCCAGTTTCTGTCAGAGAACGCACAACTGCATTGTCATCCTTATCCTGAAAAGGGTATAGCTGGGGATATGTACAGATGGCTGTTCCCAGAGAATCCAGCTATAGTGAGGTGGGACCTCCAGGCCCTGGAATGTGGCATAAAAGTGGCAGACCAATTGTTGGGAGGTTATTTTCCACTAGAGGGACATTTCAGATAATGTGGTCATCCAAAAGCCTGAGGGGCACATTGCATGCCACTTTATCCCTATTGGTTATGGTTCCCAATGAAGGTCAAAATCTGTGGCTTTATCTCACTCTGGCCCTTCATTAGGATCCTGGGAGCTGCAAGGCTCCTACAGACTGCCATACTGCTAGACCCCTAAATTTAACTAGCCAAACTTCCCATTGCTGAAAGATAGCCTTTACATTTTTAAGGGGGCTGGAAGCCTTTCCTGTCTGTCTGTTCCTCTCTATATACCCTACCCTTCTGTTCTGCAAAGGGACCATTCTGGCTTCAGAAGCACGATGTTCAGGTCTCCATCACTCACTGCTGCACTTATCATTGCCAGCTGTTACTGATTGGTCCTCCTTGGCAAATGTTCCTTGAGGGTGGCTTTTTATCTTCATGAGAATGGATCCAGGTAGCCAGAGGGCTGTCAACTGCACTGGGCATGGTGGGACATAGATCCACTCCCCCTCCACTAACTGTTTCATGGTCACTGGTGGGGAGCCTGTCCACTGGGCAGCCAATTAGTTGGTATTCTAATCTGCTTTGGACCAAAGGAGGGGAGTAGCTCAGGAAAATAGCCAGAATAGAGTCCTTTGGGCTACTCTACCTTTTTTTGATGGTGCAATGTTATACCTCAAAAAGGGGGCATTTCTGCCCCCAAGTGGTTCAGAGAGCAGAATAAGGCAATCTGTACCTCCTCACCTGCCCTCATTTATACTGATACAGGGCCCAAAGCCACAGATTTTTTTAAAAAATTGTTTATATATTGAACAATGTACGTATTTTAATTGCATATTTTATATTCTGTTAGCTGCCCTAAGCCTGACTTTGGTTGGGCGGGGTGGGGTAAAAATCAAATAAAAACAAACAAATGCTGGTGGGTGGGAGCTGTGCAGCTGATCTGGTTTACAGAAATGGTGCAGCTCTCTTCCAGGATAAATGGCCCTTATGCAGGCGTATCTGGCATAGAGGACAATCTGTCCCCTTTAGCCTTTCCCCACCATTTAGAAGTGAGCTGTTAAAGTAATTTAAACCATAAATCAACCAAGTTTAGATTGCTACACTATAAGTATTTGTACTGAACCAAGTTTGGCATTAGGAAAGGAAAAGGAAAGGAAAGGAAAAGAAAGATTGACAAACGTATTACCTGTGATTCCCTTATAACCGTAGGCTAACATGATACAATATACAGTTGAATTTACCTGGAGTTCTACAAGTATTTTGAAAAATCCATGATTGCAAGTAGAAATCCTTGTGTAGCAAGAAGTTATCAGGTTCTTGTTGGAAGTCACTTTGGTACATCAAGCATTCAGTATGATACAGCCCATGCTAAAGTCACTTAGTAAAAGATTAGTATCTATAAGAAGTCACATAGTAGAGTGATGTGTTACAACTAGATAGGCCAGCCTTCCAGTTTTGTGCCCTTCCTTCTGCAAGTTCTAGTACAAAGTTATGACCATCATACAACAGGTGGGTGATTTGTAAATTTTGAGTTTGTTTAGAATAGCCTTTATCATTATAATCTTAAACACACTAAGAAGCAAGTTCCACTGAATTTGTGGGACTAATTTTGACATATATACGGTACAAGGGACCTTATTCTCAAGTTTGCATTACTTAGATAAATTGTGCATGCTATCTGCTTATGAGGTACATTAGGCCAGAAGCTACGGTACAAAATATCTGCTGCTTGTCCAGTCAACAAATGCAGTTAGCACAAATCTTTGATTCTCTTTCCCATCAGCAATATTATTTGGCTGCTATTTGCCATGTTAGGCTGCAGCTAAAGAGACAGAAAAAGGCTGCAAGGCTGCCATGTGGCTTTTCATCTGGAGAAGCCATCTGTGAAAATGTGCACCTGTCCGTGTTGTGCAAGGAGGCAAGGATACATACCCACCCTAGCATGGAAGTTACAGCCATACTGAAGAACAGTGCTGTCTCTTCAACATTCCATTATTCCTAATGTTTCCGTGGTGCCCTCTATTCACCAGAAGGGAAAATAAATGAGGCAATAGTGTTTCTCTCTCCTGTGTTTTCCCATAAAATGATTTCAGCATATGTCTCCTTCACTAGGTAAAATCTGATTTTCTTTGTTGTGCATTCTCAAAGATGGCAAACAAACATCCAAGAAATATTGCTGCTGACCTTGTAAAAATGCTCAGAGAGTCTAAATTGAGCCAACCTATGAGAAGAACAATCATTATAATCTAGTAAATGTGATGGTGATTTGATGCCAAAAATTGAGAGCTATTCTGGACAAATTATCAACATACTCAGCTCTGGTAGTGTTGATTAAGTGTATGGGGGGAGGGAGTTAATTGACTAAATTCAGCCCTCCTCAGTCTCCCAGCAACTGATCCGTGCTAGAGAATTTCAGCATCAGCACCAGTATTTATGTTGTCAGATAAACCAAAACCTAAGTATTCATAGTCAACTAGATACAGAACATATTTCAATCCATCAATATTTTCTTCTCTGCCTTTATAATTTTTGGAAATTGTAAGCAGTGGGCACACTCTAGAAAACTGAATGGGACATACACTCATGCTTCTGAGTTTCACTGATTACAACTGAATGTTAACATGCATAAATTTCTCTGGATTATGCCCAATTAATGGTTCATTCACACACTCACCCCAACGTGGCATGCAGTGACAGCTGTAGCTAAAGTTGTTACCAGATATTTCTTCTTTTTTTTAGTATCTCGAGGCGGGGGGAAGAGATTTCAGAAGAAGACCTTGTTTCACAATCCCCTACTTGACGGCACACATGCACTTTCATCAATGTAAGTAGGAGCTAAGTTTATTGTAGCCCAGTAGCACTTGCAAGCAATTTCTCTGCAATCATACTTGTAAAACAGATGAAGTTTTTAATGCAAGCAATAACCTACCCTGCCTGACAAGTGATCACAGTTAAAGGCCCTTCAGTTTCTTTCCCTGCACTTAATAGATATAGAATTCCTCTAGTGAATATGCATTTGCAGGGGGAAAATGGTGGTGATATTACAATCAAGAATCACAGTGAGAGTCTGGAGCTTCCCAAAGTGAATTGCTTCAGTCCTAAGCATTTTTACTTGATGGTGCTTCCTTTTATTAAATGGACATGTGTATGGCAAATCTGCATGAATATCACCCTCCAACATTACGACACTAGAGATGCATAATGGGATAGTCATCAAAAACTTTATTTATTTTAAATACTATCATTTCACTCTGGACTTTATAATCTTACTCAAGAGGTCAACATCAATTCTCATAATTTTATGTATGTATGTATGTATGTATGTATGTATGTATGTATGTATGTATGTATGTATGTATTCCCCACCCTTCCTCAATGGGCTCAGGGTAGCAACAAACAATAAAATCATAAAATTTTAAAACAGCATTGCTAAAACCCAATATCAGATGGATGCTTACACTGTTCAAATATATCCTCCCTCCACCCCCCTAGGAGACCAGAAAAGGATGTTAAAAAGATGTTAACTCAGCTGGCCATCAGGGAAAGATGTTAACCCAGCTGGCCATCAGGGAAAGCCTGGCAGAATAGCTCCGTTTTATAGGCCCTGTGGAAACTACTCAGGTCCTGCATATCCCACCAGGTAGGAGCCAGGACTGAAAAGGCCCTGGCCCCTATCAAGGCCAGCCAGATAATTTTGGGGCCAGGGATTACCAGGAGATTCCCCTCCGAGGAGCAGGGGGCCTACTGAGGCAGTATGAGGAGAGGCAGTCCCTAAGGTATGTGGGTCCAAGACCGCTCAAGGCCTTAAAGGTAAAAACCAATACCTTGAAAATAACCCAGTATTTGACAGGCAGCCAGTGAAGGTAGAAAAGGACAGATGTTATACAATCCTTACTTGAGGCCCCCACTAGGAGCCTTGTGGCTGCATGTTGCATGAGTTTCAACTTCTGGATTAGATTCAAGGGCAGGCCAGCTTACAGCGAGTTACAGTAATCTAAGCTGGAGGTGACTGTTGCACGGATCACCGTGGCCAGATCAGAACAGGAGAGATATGGAGCCAACTGCCTTGTCTGGTGAAGATGGTAAAATGCAGTCTGGGCTGTTTTGGTGACCTGGGCCTCTAGAGAAACCCCTGAGTCTAGGATCACCCCCAGACTGGTCACCAATGAGGCTAGCTGTAAAGCCTCACCATCTAGCACAGGCAGACCAAAGTTGGCTGGCACCTCCCCGTGACCTACACACAGGGCCTCCGTCTTTGCTGGATTCAGTTTCAACCTTCTTGTTCTTAACCAACCAGGCACAGCTTCCAAGCACTGCTGGAGAGCTTCAGGGGCCGAGTCCATTGTGAGGACTAGCTGGTGTCATCTGCATACTGATGACACCGCAGCCCAAAGCTCCAGACCAGCTTGGCCATGGGGTTCATATAAATGTTAAAAAGCATTGGGGAAAGGATCACTCCCTGCGGCACCCCACATTCAATGGGATGTTGCCAGGAACTCTCCTCCCCTGATATCACCCACTGTTCCTGATCTCAGAGAAATGAGTTCATCCAACACAAGGCTGTCTTCTGTACCCCGACCCCGTACCCCAATTTTGCTCTACATCTCATTCTGCTACTCTTTCTCTTGACCTTTCATTCTTGACTCTTTCTCTTACATTGCTCTCCACTCTAAATCATGTCACCTCACTGTAGTCACTGTTACTGTGCTATCATTCCATTCAAAATGCTGTTATTTCACTCTACCCTTCCTTTATGTTGGATCCTGCCAGCCAGCCACTACACTCTTATTTCACATTAAGCATTCACGTACTGTTGCTAATCTACATCATTGTTCTAATTCCTGGCCAGTAAGGTTTGCAATCTCAACTTTCAGTGACATTCTGATCAGTAGAATTATCTCGTATTTTTCTATTATAGGGTATCTACTAATATCATGTTGTAGGAATTATTTATTTAAAGAGTTTTTTCATCATGTTGTCGAAGGCTTTCACAGCCAGAATCACTGGGGTGTTGTGTGGTTTTCGGGCTGTATGGCCCTGTTCTAGTAGCATTTTCTCCTGACGTTTCGCCTGCATCTGTGGCTGACATCTTCAGAGGATCCTCTGAACACCTCAGCTTTTTCATCTCTCATAGGGGATTTTCATGCTACATATATGATTTGTTGCATTTATTTATTTAAAACATTTATGCTGTTATTCTACCCAACCAGGATCCTTAAAGTGGTGCACATAAAAACATTTGAACAATTGAAAGTAACATTTAAAATTATAAAATAATTCAATACAAACACATAAACCAATAATACAAGAATCAGAGAAAACAGCCAATAAGAAATTTTTGGGATATGCTAAATGAAACAAAAAACTCTTCACTTTCTATTAGAAAACACCAACTGAGGGAAACAGTTGAATCTCCCTGGGGAAGGGGCTCCAGTATTTTTCTGCCACAACCCTCTAGAACAGTGGTTCTCAACCTGGGGGTCAGGACCCCTTTGGGGGTCAAATGACCCTTTCACAGGGGTCGCCTAAGACTCTCTGCATCAGTGTTCTCCATCTGTAAAATGGATAAATGTTAGGGTTGGGGGTCACCACAACAGGAGGAACTGTATTAAAGGGTTGCGGCATTAGGAAGGTTGAGAACCACTGCTCTAGAAGATTTGGTGGGGTAAAAAAGTAACAAAAATGTAACAAATAAAATAATTTGTCCAAAATTAAACTTCAGAGCATTATCCTGAAGCCACTCAAAACTGCCTTCAGGCACCAGTTCAGGGTTTTCTATAGCCTCCCTGGGATTGGCTGAAAGGATGAGATAGAGTTGCGTGTCACTGCATATTGGCAACATCCCAACCCAAATCTCTGGACGACCTCACCCACCAGTTTCATTTAAATGTTGAAAAGCATGGTTTAATGATCATAATTCATAAGGTCTCTTCAGATCAGTGGCTACTGAGGCTGTGGTGCAACAGGGTGCTGTCAAGGGTTGTCAATAATTTGTCAAGGTTCTTCACACACTCGGGGGGTGTGGAACCTACCATGAGTCATTCAGGTGTCAATGATATAAAAACGTGTAAATTATCTATGTAAAAAAGGAAGGAGCTGAGGTAAAAAAAGGTGTAAATCCTATCATGAATCTTCCACATATGAATACTCTATGAAACTGACTAGAAAAGAATTAGCAATTGGCAAGGCTGAAGTTTCCTAATTTAAAAAGCCTGGAGGTGACACAGGAGGTCTGAAACTTTTTTACACTTTTCTAGTGTTTGTAATGCTTTGTTTTTTTTTTAAAAAAAATATTATGCTGCCCCTCACCTTCCTAGATCTTTTGCATTGCTTATAAGACCCCTGAATTACGTTGTTTTAAACCATGTTGAGTCTGAAGCACAAAACTGGTGAATAAATAATAAAGCACAAACAAATAAATTTTAAAGAAAGTAAATAATGATGGGAAACACCCCCCCCCCCCCCATTTTCTGGCTCCAGACCTAGAGTGTAAGGAAGGATGTGCATTTTCTGTGAAGCAGAGACATTTTAACGAGTTGTCTGCTTCCAGTTCAACTCAGGAAGAAGGGGGTGGGGAAGGTACATTAAAAAACAAACAAACCTGGAAAGCCTCGCGCCTGACTCGCCCCGCCGCCCCGGTGTAGCCTCAACAGTACGCGTGCACGAGGCTGCTCGCGGCCGCGCGGGAAGGTAGGGGAGCGAAAAGCGTTCGCGCATGCTCCGGGCCGCTAAGTGGGTGGGCGCGCGAGTCCTTCAGCAGCAGCGGCGACAACAACAGCAGCAGCGGGGCAGAGGCGGTGGAAGGGCTGCGGGTGCCTCCTCCAGCCGCCGTCCGGCAGACGAGCAGAGGCAGGCGGGCCCTGGAGGTTGGAGCAGGGCGAGGGCGGAGAGGAGCTGTCCTGCCCCGAGGGGTCGGGGGCGCTGCGTGGTCCCTGCCGCTCGCGGTGTTGCTCTGCAAGGGGAGGAAGCTTCGTCCCTTCGATTCCCCCCTGGCCAGCCCGCTCACCTGTTCGGCCTTGGCAAGCGGAGAAGACGTCGCCGCCGCCCCAGCCGCGGCGCCCGGGGGGCTGTATGGAGCAGCGGCCCCGGGCCCACCCGGACAAGCCGCCGCCTCCGCTCGCCCATGAGCACCACGGCTCCAACGCTCCTCACTGGCAGGGGTCAGCCGGCTGCAGGAGCGGCACTGGCGGCGGGAGCAGCATGTGGACCCCGACAGAGGAGGAAAAATACGGCGTGGGTAGGTTGGCCGGCTCTTCTCCCGATGGGATGGGGGTGGTGGGGGAAGAAGGCTGCACCTGAGGTCATGGGGGGGGGGGGGACGCAGGTGCGGGGTCCGGGTGGCGCTTTCTCTTCTCCCTGTTGCGCACGTTGCCTATGACTCACTTTTTGAGGATCCTCAACTTGCTTATTTGTCAGAAAATGGCGTTTTAGGGATGCTGTCATTTTTTGAAAAGGGGTGGTGGTTGAGGGATGCGTGGGGGGGCCTGTTGCTGCTGTTGGATGGTAACCGCCAGCCGCCTCTTCTCCCTTTCGGGAACCGTGGCGTGCGCAATGTTGTTCGCTTCACTGCTGCAGCCCAGATCTCCCCCTCCCCATCAGCCTCCTTTCCTCTCTCCTCGCAGGAGGGAAATTGCAGGCGGGGGGAACCGGTTTTAATGTCTGTTCTCATTGAACAGGTTGCATCCCAGAAATTAAATAAAAATAAGGGACATCTTGTGCTTAGCTACTGAACGCGTTCTCTGAGTCTTTTTGATCCCGTTCAGTAGATCGCTGGTGCGGATTTGAAAGCCAACCGAATAATATGTTTGTTGGGAGGTTGAAGTACAGTTTTTCGAAGCCCGCGTCCAGGATCACCCTACGGGAATAGACAGAAAACGAATCTCATCGCTTTAATCTACTTATTTGTGCAGCGCCTTTCTCTCAGTCTGTCGTCTATGATGATCTTGTGATCGAAGAGATGGAATCATGACTGTTGCATCGTTAGGGGGCGCCAGGGAGGCACATGCTTTCAGTCAGTATCTTTCCAAGAAGAGTAATCAAAACACAACTTGGTTAATTGTCTTGAGTCGCTACCCTGTTAAACAAACAAATGAGGCAATCTACAGAAACCAGTGCTTGTCTCATCCACTAACATGAATTTCCATTTATGTGTAAAATTATGTAACACTCTGATTCTTATTTAGATACTTATTTTATTTTGGGAATTAGTGTGGCTAGGTCCAGTCTTTTGGTTAATATTTTAATTACATCACTTGCTTTTTATTATCATACTTGTGTTCTATATTCCAAAGTTTAAAAAGTGTCAATGTTGTTAGAGTCAGGATTACGAAGAAAGCCACTAATGTCTACAAACTGGATTACCTTTCAAAATGATCAGAGCTTCATTTAGTCTGAATTAATTTCCCCCAAATCTTGCTTTACTTAGTTTCTGAATTGTCTAAAATTGTTAGATAAATTATGAATTGTGACACTGCATTCACAGTGCCCAATATATATCTGCTGTCATATAATGCAGTCTTTTATATTTAAATATACTTTTTGCAATAACGAAAAATGCTGGATATGGAGATATTAACAGTTCATCTGTGAAAGTGGGCATCTGAAGCTATGCAGGAAGCTTTACTGTAGCAGAATGCATTACACAGTGTGGCAGTATGGAATTAATCAGCATTTTAATAACTAAGTGGGGAAAAACTGTTAGTGAATTAATGGTTCAAAACAAAGGAAATATGATTGAATAGTTGCTATATTTATTGGCCAGCATAGCTTTCTCTGTACTGTTTTCTGAAACTGAATTAAAGTCTATACTTAATCCACTCATAAAGTGGACCTCACAACGGGTAATGGCTGATAGTAATTTAAGCATATGTAATTTATTTCCAACCCAGCTAAGTGCATCTCAAATATAAAATGTTAATCCAGTTGACTATATATAAAATGTGCTTATTTTTGATATGTAAGTGTCTTTTAATTTTGATGAAGTAGCCCTTCTTTTTTTCCCATTATGTTGCAATGCAGTCTTAAGGTTTCCGAGTGGCCTTGGAGGCCTGAAATTTTCAATTTTGCATTTCCTTGGTTTTAATCTTTACGTGATCTCAGATGTTTGTCTTAGCTGTACAATCATCATGACAGCATTGGATAACATTAGTTATCCAAACAGAATTTTAGTTCCTTTATGCCCTTTCCCTCTCTAAGGAGAATTTACTAATCCTGAGAAATGCTTTTGGGGGGAGATATTAAAATGGCCAATCATTTTGAAAATTGGTACCATAAAGCAGGGAGAATTTTAGTTAAAATGTTATATAAATTCTGCATGATTTAACCGCTTCTGAACAGGATTTTTTCCCCTCATAGTAAAGTGAAGTGTGTTGATATAGTCAGTCTTGGTCAGTGATCATTATTAGCATGAAACTTTAGCCGTTAGCCTTTACATTATGACTATGAGCCTCAGCCTGAAAAGGGAAGTGTGGTATAAAATCTAAATGAATAAATATGTTGACATTAACTTTTAAATAAGAATGTGACTTGGAAATAAGGAATTGCCAAACACAATTTTTGATGGCTAACAAAGAACTGACTGGCACAGTTGGCAAAATTGGATGGGTGCAACTCTTGCTAGACTGTATTGTTTGAGACTGCAAACGTGGAAACTGCATGTTTAAAGGCTCTGTTATATAAAAAGACCCACTTTGTGCACATAGAAAATGTGTATGTCATAAACAATGTACATCTCATAAGGACTGAAGGAAGGTTTGCACGCAATGTCCGTAAAGGGAGGCTGCCTAAGCTTTTCCTCAGTTATGCTGGGAAGCTGCCGGAACCTTGGCTACTGGTTATAAAGAAGCTCAGTGACACAGATCTCTTGGCCAGTATCCAGAGTGCTACTTGGTATCATGCAGAGGGCTTGCAATAGGACAGTCATTAAAAAAATCCCTTTTCTTTGAACAGAGGAAAGGGGTAATTGCTCATAAATATGTATATCTGAAGTCCTCTTGTTTACATGGAACTAATGGGATGTCTTGATTGTGACATTTGTTATGAATGCTCATAGGCTAGATTGAGACATATGCTATTCTGGTGCCTTAAAGATAGCCCTTCAAGTCTTCCTTGAGAGTTATTGTGAGTAGAGCTTTCTGTGCAGAAACTGGGCCAAAAAATAACTCCAAATTCATGAAAACTTGTTTCACTCCAGGAGAACCTTACAAAAGCATTTGCTTGAGGTTGTATTTACCCATGTATTTACCCATGTATGTTTACTTCTGTGTATAATTAGTTATAATTGATTGGGCAGGTGATTGAGCAGTTTGTAAGAGCCACTGCTGGCACTTCTGGATGAAATATCTGCTCTTGACCTTTTCTATCCTGGCTTCAGGCCAGGATTTGGCACTGAGTCAGCATTACTGGCCTTGGTAGATGATCTCTAGGTATAACTGGATAAGAGCAATCAATTGTTGATATTGTAGACTGATTGGGTGGAAAGGCAACATAAAAATGAAGAAGAGGTTGTATTTATACCCCCCTTTCTTTCCTGTAAAGAGACTCAGAGGGGCTTACAAACTCCTTTCCCTTCCTCTCCCCACAACAGACACCTTATGAGGTAGGTAGGGCTGAGAGAGTTCCAAAGAATTATGACTAGCCCAAGGTCACCCAGCAGGAATTTGAAGGAGGGGGAAATAAATCTGGTTCACCATGTGAAAGAATAGGGGAATCAAACTCGGTTCTCCATATTAGAATTCACCTGCTCTTAACCACTATACCATTCTGGCTTTAATGTTTTAATAAATAGATATTGCTGGATTAATCTGCAACATTTGATATGGTCAACCATGATATTTAGTGGATAAACTATAACTAAAATGTAAAATAAAAGGGTCACCCTTCTTCTGGCTTCATTCTTTTTTCTTTTTTTGGCAGGAAACAAATAGTTTCCATAGAAGATAGTATCGACTAGTTAGGATGTGTTATGTGGGGTGGCCTTAAATCTGTTTTATCCTCAGTGTTCTTTAAACTTTATATTAAACCTTTGGATGAGATCAAGAGCTTTAGGTGGGTTATCACTAATGGTTTACATTTTATTATCTAACCCTCCAGAGGCAGCTGTGAAAGTCTTGAGGAGCGGTCTTGAGTCTGTGATAAACAAACTATAGCTTAACCCATGCAAGATGGGAGATGATCCTTGTTTGGAAGTCAGTGTGTTTGAATGATACTGATCTATCAAACCTAGATGGGTTAAGGTCCGCCCGTCCGTCCGTCCAATTTGTATATTGTCCTTGCCAGTCAAGCTCAAATTTAGATCTTGGAGTACTCCTGGCCTACCTTTGTTGATGGATAAGTAGGTTGGTACTGTTGCTAGGAGATCTTTCTCTTGCCTATAAACTGTCCTCTTACTTTGACTGTGGTGACCTAGCTATGCTGATCCGTCCTATTGTAACCTCCACTTTGGACTACTATAATGTACTATATATTGGGCTGTCTTTGATTGTTTCTTGGAAGCTTCAGTTGGCATCAGCTGCTCAGAACATGTAATTCCAGTATGTTATCCTCTGCAGAGGATACCTGTTTGCTTCCAGACCGAGTTCAAAATACCAAAAGATTCAGGATCAGTATATAGAATATTGAGGGCGAGCAGCTAAGAGAGTGAGGGTATTGTCTTCATCAAGGTTCCCCAATCTTTTTGAGCCTGTGGGCACTTTTGGAATTCTGACACAACATGGTGGGTGCAGAACAATAAATGGTTGGCACAGGAAGTGGAGCCAGCCCAAAAATGATTTCTACAGCCTAATTTCAGTAACACAGTGTAGATTGTTGTGCTGTGCTATTACAGAAAAGCCTTGCTGGGCAAAAGCCCTGCCTGGCCCAGCCCCCTTCTTAAAAGCACTTTGTGGGCACCAGGAAAGTTTTTGGTGGGCACTATGAAGGGGAGTGAGGGGTGGCATGCAATAAGGAGTGAGGGGTGACATGCAAGTGAAGGGGAGGGAGGGGAGGGAGAAGGTGGCATGCAAGGGAGGGAGGGGCCCCGGCATCTGGACATGCCCCACCCACCCTAGCGGAGGGAGTGTCACCCAAAATGGTGGGACGCAATGACCCTCTTTGGTTGGGAAATTAGCCGTAGAGCACAAGGTCACTTAGCGTCACTTGAGTAGCGTGGGTAACTTGATTGCTACGTGTGTGTGTGTGTGTATACGCATATATATGTATATATTTGTATGTATGTATATGTATGTATATGTATCTATGTACACATACATATGTATGCGTGTGTGGATGGATGGATGGATGGATGGATAGATTGCCTATGTATACAGGTTTCAGCTCACTATAAGAAAGCAGCAGAGAAAATAATTTTTTAATGGTTTTATTGGGAAAATAACAAATGGTATAAAATAAAATCTCACTCACAATCACTCAGTTACTGAGGTAAAAACACATGCATTCAAGGTTTCGTAGGATGTAATTTAGAGGTGAAAGACAAGTTTCGGATATAGAGAGAGGGGATAGGGCATCAAACATTATATTTACCAGTCTTGTAGTGGATGTCCAGGAAGCAGAGACCTAATGACCAGCACTAGGCTCTGGATGATCAGCACTGATGGAGCAATATTATTGAAAACCATGGTGGTGTGATAATATTGAACAACTGACTGGGGTCTGGGGTGGGCTTTTATAGACCAAAACATAGGACCAAGGAAATCCTTTAAGAAAGGATTTTTCCTGCTGTTCCAAGGTGAGGTAATGGTCTTCTTGAGTGTCAGACCATTTGACCTGACGGCTCACCTGCTGTTGGACAAGACAGGTAACGATCCTTAATGGGTGTTACAACATAGATGGTCACAAGGATGATGAGTCACAGGAAAGGTTAACAAATATAGACAAAAGAGAACTGGGTTCGCCCAGGTGTGCTATTATTCTTATTCAGATGTTGTTTCCTGAGTATGTGCCAGGCATGAGGTGCGGGGGGGGGGGGGCCTTTAGGCGTTCTTGTCCACAAGTTCAGATACAGTCCCAAGGTGGAGTTTCAGGTCACTGTTCTTCTAGATCTGACAGGGCAGCATTCTGGGAGAAAGACCATTCTCTCACCCTCCACACTGCTACAGGTCAGGTTGGCTACAGGAGGGAGAGGGGTGGCATGCAAGGGGAGTGAGGAAGGGAATGGGTGGCATGCAAGGGAGGAGGGGGAGGGGCCCCAACATCTGGACATGGCCTACACACCCTAGTGGAGGGAGGGGAGGGGTGGCATGAATCCCCTTCCTTGCATGCCACCCCCCTCCACTAGGGTGGGTGGACCATGTTCAGATGCCAGGCCCCTCCCCTTCCTTTCCCTCCCTTGCATGCCACCCTTCCCCCTCCTTCAGCTAGGGTGGGTGGGCCATGTCCAGATGCTGGGGGCCCTCCCCCTCCCTTGCACGCCACCCCTCACTCCATCCCCATGGCCCACCCACTCTAGCAGCCTCCCCTGATATTTCCCTCATCAACGGGAGGGGGAGGGGTGGCATGTTGGGGCCCTCCCCCCTGCATGCCACTCCTCACTCACTCCCCTCCCTCACTCCCCTTCCCTTCCCTTGCATGCCACCCACCCACCCACCCCTCCCCCTCCCTCCACTAGGGTATGTGGGCCATGACCAGATGCTAGGCCCCTCCCTCCCCTTCCTTGCATGCCACCCCTCCCTATCCTCCCACTCCCTCCGCTAGGGTGGGTGGACCATGTCCAACTGCTGGGCTCCTTCCCTCCCCTCCCTTGCATGCCACCCCTCCCTCCGTCCCCATGGCCCACCCACCCTAGCAGCCTCCCCTGATATTTCCCTCATCAAGGGGAGGGGAGGGGAGGGGGAGGGGTGGCATGGCAGAACCCCTTCTTCCCCTCCCTTGCATGCCACCCCTCCCTCCCCTACTCCCCTTCCCTTGCATGCCACCCCTCCCTCCCCCCTCCGTTAGGGTAGGTGGGCCATGTCCAGATGCCCCCTCCCTCCCCTCCTTTGCATGCCACCCTTCCCTCCCCTTCCCTTCCCTTCCCTCTGCTAGGGTGGGTGGGCCATGTTCAGATGCCAGGTCCCCTCCCTCTCTCCCCCCTCCCTTGCATGCCACCCCATGAATGTAGTGTATTGTCGTTAAAAATTATATTGGTCTGGAAGGGCCCAGATCAGTACCTACTATGGAGGCAGCTGGATCAAGACAGGTCAGCGCTGTTGGTTTCTGTTCGACCTGACAGCAGCTTTTGATATAGTTCACTGATTTCATGGTTTGCTTGTGGGAAGCATCTTGTTGGATACATGCTCTTTTTATGTTTCGTGGATTTCCTAAATTTCTGTATAAGCAAAGCAAAGGAATATCGTTACACTGTAGGCCTCAAATATCCTATAGAAAGTATATTTTCTAGAAATGTTGAAATTTAATTGTAATACCCCATACTTTATAATCAAGTCTGTTTTAAAACATGAAAGATTTGTTGAAACAAAACTGTAAATAGAGAGCTACAAACTGCTGCACCCTAAGCTACACAAATTAGTATATCTTAGTTTTTGCTCTCTGAAAAGTAGGAAAAAATAAAAGTTGTAATAAAAATTATCCATTCTGTAGGAAATGAAAATATATTTTGTAACTCACCATAGTATAGCAATTTTAGGATTACCTGCAGTTTTGGAGATTGAGTTAAACTTAAGAGCTTGGAAAGCACAGACCTCTTTTTATGCACTGTGAGAGATGATTCTGAATCATTTGGTCCAGGTGTATCATAAATTAACATGGTACAAGAAACATAGTAATATTAAATTAGTATTGCTTTGTGTTAATCACTGCTAGGATCACAAAAGACAGGATATCTTATTATACATACATAATCACATACACGCAGAATTCCACTGCATTATTTTTTATAAACCTAAATGTTTATATATAATTTTGACACCCTAGCCTTAGCCTGTAAGGTGTCACAAAATTTACATTAAAGTGAATGAATAACATTTGCTCCGCCAAATCCAAGAGGAGAAAAAGAATCACACGGTTCTCCAGTGCCACTGGCTGTTCTGTGAACAGGCTAAAGGTGGGGGAGGTGGGATGGGCAGGTGGCAGGAAACAGGCAAGAAGCTTCCTGGGATTTTACTCTGTTGCAGTTAGCCTTCCATCCTAAGCACTTCTGCAGGAGACTGTCTAACCGGAAGACCCTTACCCTGCAGCACATGCCCTAGGAAAAACACTTCCACATGGGCAGTCTCTTCCCCACCCCCCACAAGAGAGAGCGGATTTAGCTCCCTTAGAGCTCAGCCTGCAGGGATGCCTTTTCTATTTCCCATTCTTTCTTCATTAATCTCTAGAGCTCCCTTGTACCATTTGTGCTGACTGACCCACCTCATAACCTACCTGACAAACCTATCTGACAAGCAGCTTGTCCTGCCCTTGGAGGAGTTTGTGCCCTTGTTGAACTGCCACCCATGATAATTACTCACCTATTTTGAAGCAGCTGCTGCTGGGGGAGGTAGAGTTTTGAGGGTCATATGAGTAACCTTGACTTGTTTGACCCCTGCCCCCAATGTGCACTATGTCATATTAATTGTAGCCAAAACTAGTGACATGATTCGACAAAAGTAATTCTATCTTTTAAACTGTATATGTCTATGGCATTCAAAGAAATTACTGTCCAATGCTGTAGATGGACTTTCAATAGCCCAGATGAAGGGCCACTATTTACAAACTCCTTCAAATCAAAGATTCTGTGACTGTCAAATGAATGTACTTGATTCACCTGTACATGTGTTTTTTAATTGTCCTAAATATGAAGCAGAAAGGAAAAAAATTCTGGTTAGTTAAATTTGCCTCTTTTCCACAAATTTCAAAATTAAGGTTGTTTTTAAATGGTCTAAATCAAAACTGTGTTGTAGATGTGGCAAAATTCTGTTTTGCAGTTTGTTGTAAAAGTTTTTTAAAATGGGTGTGTGGCCTTTGGGCTGCTAAACTCAAATAAACTATGAACTATGGTAGTGTGCAGGGTGCATTATCAACAATCTACTTATCTACTTGGGCAGAATTCCTGGAGCACAAATGAACAATGAAGTTTCAACATTCTTCTGGCACATC
The DNA here is from genome assembly GCF_021028975.2 of Sphaerodactylus townsendi. NCBI lineage: Eukaryota > Metazoa > Chordata > Lepidosauria > Squamata > Sphaerodactylidae > Sphaerodactylus > Sphaerodactylus townsendi. The sequence continues at coordinate 67,553,629 of NC_059427.1, read as the reverse complement.
TTACTGTGACAAACCTTTGAAGATGCTGGCCATAGATGGGGGCTGGGAGGGCTGGGAGGCAATTGCTATCCCTAGATGTCACCTACCTATAGGCCACTTGAGCAAGTAGCAAATAACAGCAAGTGATGTTCAGCCAAGACAGTACTGGTGCTCTTTATTGCCTTCCACAACTTGTTCATTCACCCTCTGAGTGGCTCTCCAATCACAGTGGCCTCAAAACTAAGGTTCTTTTTGCTCGTTTTAGCCCTGCCAGTGCTGATGAGACCTAAAGTAGTGTGAAAGTTGTACTTTGCTGCTACTTCTAGTAGAAAGCTACTTCTTGTTGCTTGGATTCATTGTAGATTTTTGTGAATGAAAGGGATTTCAGTCTGCACAGCAGAACCTCCCTTCCTCCTACCTCCTGTGACAACCAAAACACCTCTTGAAATATTGTTTCAATGAATAAAAGGATCTGGGGACATAGCCAGAGGTCTTCTGTGTGTATATATGGCGGGGGGTGGGGAATTGCCAAATATTGCTGGCCCCTTCTGCTCACAGAAATTAGTGGGCATGTGTGATACAAAAAGAAATAGTGCACAGTGAGGGACCTGGAAGGTGGCTTGCCCAGCTCCCCCCAACCCCCCAACCTAGGACTGGTACTGATCTCCACAAAATGTTGGCTTGCATGTAGACAGTAATGCTAATATTAGGATACTTAGTTTATGTTAATATGGTACAATAATCTATGCTGCCACAGCAGTTCACAATTCAGCACTTCAGTTACAGTGAACCTTGCTTGTGCCTTGCATAGACTATAAAAATCAAAACCTGAGTAATTTTTGGCTCAAAACCTGCACACAAGACTCTATAAGTTATAGAACTTTGCAGAGAAACATAAAGAGCTGTTTTAGTAAGTTTTCAGAGAACTATGTATGCCCTGAGCTATCTCCAACATGTCAATCTGAAGCAATTTCTCGAGTTGACATTTTCTGCAAGATCCAGTCCAAGTTCTTCATTCTACAGGGTTAATTCATGAAGACTTTATTATACATAAATACTTTATTATACAAAAAGTCTATATAACAAAGTTTCTGTATGTGGAAATCCTTCTGATATGCAGCAATGGTAGGTGCTGTGGGTAGATGTTGCTGCCAAAGAATGATCAGACATTCAAATAGTTATATTAACTGGTGGCATTAGCTCCCCCTCTGTGAATACCACTGACTAATAATCTTCCTAGCTTATTTTCCTTCAATGTATTTCCCCAGGTAATTTCATTATCCAGTGTGTTTTCAGTGTTAGACTGCTATAATGGGATCTCTGAGCAGACCACCCTTGTCTGTCTGATTTGTCCCCTCACAAAGAGATAACTCTACACTCAGAGAGCAGAGCAGTTTACTCCCCAACTGTCTCTGAAGTTTTCCATGCCTCAGAGTCACTCTCAGTCCTTGCAGCGCTGGCTGAAATTCTGGCTCTCTGCCAGCCATTCAGAAACTGCTGAGATTAACTCCTTTGCTCTGTTTTAGGTTTGGTCAATACCTTAAATATTTGGTAAAATACGGATTCAGGCTTATTCAGGCATAAAAGTATCTGTATGCCCGAATAAGCCGAATACCAGATTCAGTATGCCTGAATATATTTGAATATCCGAATATATTCGGGTCCATCTGATTTTTTTGTATTTTTGATGTTTCCGTGTTTTGGCCTGCAGGGGGTGTACTTTTTAAAGCTAGCGGCACCAAAAATTTCAGGGTCTCATCCGGAGACTGTCCTGGTGATGCGGCTGTCCTTTACGGCTCTGGCCCCTGCCTGGTGGAATGCTCTCCCTCCAGCTGTCCGGGCCCTGCGCGACCTTGGTGAGTTCTGCAGGGCCTGTAAGACGGAGCTGTTCCACTGAGCCTTTGGCGGGGCTGGCTGCGGATCTACCGCCCCCCACTGAAGCTGCCAGTTTTCCATCTTAGCAGGGCCTTGATTCCATCTTGGGCCCTGCCTCTCCCCTCCCAGCCTTTCGATTGGGTGCCTGTCCTTAAATTTGCTTGCTCTTAACTTTGTTTATTTAAATTTCAAGTAACTGCTGCTGTTGGAAATTTGTTTTAATGGGGTTAAGCTTTATTTATGTATTTTATGTGCTGTTATGGAGAACAGTTGTACTGTGAGCTGCCTCGAGCCCTTCAGGGGTGAGGCGGCCTATAAATCCAATTAATAATAATAATAATAATAATAATAATAATAATAATAATAATAATAATAATAATAATAATAATAATAAAGATGATGATGATGATGATGATGATGATGATGATGATGATGATGATGATGATATCACCCAAGTTTGGTGAAATTTGGTTCAGGGGAGCCAAAGTTAGGGACCCTCAATGGGTCCTGTTAGTGCCCATTGGAAACAATGGGGAATGGGGCACTGATCCTGAACTTTGCTTCTGAAGGTGGGAGGGCGGGTTGAGAGAGTTCTGAGAGAACTCAGACAGCAAGCTTCATGTGTAGGAGTGGAGAGACAAGATAAACCTTTTTGGGGCCCATAAAATTGAACCCCCAGAAGCAAAATTTACCAAGCCTGGATGCTATTACCAGGCGGGCCTCCTGGAGCCACCCGGAAAGTCTGGTACCTCTGCCTTGAAAAATGTGCAGGCTATTTACACACTCAGAAATTCCTCATTGGCTACAATGGAGCCAAGGCACTGCAGAGCAGAGAATCTGGGCAAACTTCTTGGGGTGCCTGTCAGCTACTGGCACCTAAATTTCACGGTCTTATCCAGAGACTGTCCTGATGGTACCACCTGAGTTTGGTGAAGTTTGGTTCGGGGGGGCAAAGTTATGGACACCTAAAGGGGTAGCCCCCATCTTCTGTTAGCTCTCATTGGAAACAATGGGGGATGGGGGCACACATTTAACTTTGGCTCCCCTGAACCAAACTTCACCAAACTTTGGGTGACATCATCAGGACAGTCTCCGAATGAGACCCTGAAATTTTTGGTGCCGCTAGCTTTAAAAATGCGCCCTCTGCAGGCCAAAATGCCAAAACATTAAAAAATACCAAAAAAGTATTTTTATGTTTTTATATGTTACTTGTATAGAACAAAGCAATTTAGAAAAGACAAGACTCTATTTGTAACTTATTTAGGACAGTCAAAATGGAAAGGGCATCTTCACAAACACTGTCCAGGTGCATTGTGTCCACTATAAAACGTTTACAAGTTAGCAAAGGTGTCCTGCCCATTGTTGACTCATGCTAATTCAACAAGAACGCAGGCATCATTGGTAGCTTTTAGGGAAGGATATCAGAGGTCTGCAGAGCAGCCATGTTCACATGCCTCTATGCACTGGACGTACAGGAGGGGAAATAAGCAGCTGTGGGGAAGGCTGTATTGCATTCAGTGTTTGCACGAACTTTACCCACTTCCTGGTAAAGTGTAGCTTGTTACAGTCCCAGTGTGGGAGTTCATAGAAGGCTGAAGATTAAGACAAGGTTTCACTTACTGTAACTGATGTTCATCAAGGTTTTCTGTGGAGGCACACATTCCCTCCCTCCTGGCCCTCTTAGTTCTTGGGCAAGGGTTCTTGTGGTGGTTCAGATGATTCTGAGGGAAAGGGCAGTTGGTCTAGTAGCTGCTGAGAGAGAATGTGCACATGACCAATGGCCAGTAGAGCGCCCTCTCGTGTTGAAACTCAAAAACTTCACCATAGCTGGCCTGCATCAGATGCAGTCTCAATATGCCTTCACAGAAGATCTTGATGAACAACAGTTATAGGTAAGTGAAATCCTGTCTCCTATTTTCTTTTGATTGTGCGCTAAAATTCTATCAAAATTTAACCAATGGCTTATTACATATTCATTTTTCTCTCTTTTAGAAAATTCAGCAATCTCTTCAATACCTGGGTCTGTTTTATTCAGGGTGGATTTGATTTAAATCATGATTTAAATCACTAGTTAGCAAGACTTGATTTGCATCATGATTTTCTACATAAAGCCTCATTCTTGCTGGTATAATCTTAATATGTACAACCAGGTGAAGGTTTCATTTTTAGAATAATGCCTGCCTTATCCATAGGTAGAGGAACTTCTTTAAAATATTCCCAAACTTGTTCTTTTTTATGTCCTGCTGCCATTATATATTTTCTCCTCCAGGGAAAGAATAGCATGGCAAGCCTCAGGCTATACCCAAGATTTGTAGAATAGTATTCTCAAAAAGTTTCACTTTCATTTTTACCACTTGCCTCTCCTTCCTCACACTTGCATTCTTGTGCCGATCTACTCCACTCCAAACAATTTCCTACTAATTGAAATTATTTAAACTTTGCACTTAAGAGGTAAAGGGTTAATTCATGCAAAGGAACAAAGCAAAGGAACAACCAATCATGTGTAGTAATATCTTCTAGATGGAAAAACTGCCCAAAATAGTCTTAAGAAACTTCTGAAAGAGTATGATATTGTGAACGGATTAATAGAATTCATTTACCAAAAAATTAAACATTGCATAAGTATAGTCTCATGCTACATAATTAAAAAATTAATCATTATTTCATGATGAACAACCTTTGGACTATAATGTATCTTAAATAAAAACTATTTAAACTATCTGTAGATTTCCCCCAAAAAAGATATTTTATTTTTTAAAAGATTTAAATTTTAAAAATCTAAAATTTGATTTTTTAAAAAATCAATGATTTTAACCCCCATTTGCTTTTCATATACATGTTAGTTTCTTAGTATTTTTTATGTTGTTTAGGAACTTCAGTTTCTTGTATAATATGCAATTCCCCTGCCTCATTACATTTTCTAATTTCCATACAGTCAATGTATTTTGGGAGCTTTCATACAACAACATCATCATCCATTCAGTCCCTTTCCAAGATTTCTGCTCTCTCTTTCATTCGCTCTCCTGTAATGCTAGAACCTGAGGTCACCCACTGAAGATGAAGGGGGGGGGGATTCAGGAGAAACAAAAGTACTTCCCACAACCCATAGCTAACTTGTTGACTTTGATGCCACAGTGTGCATTGATGGCCACCCTGCTTGGAAGGTTTTAGAAGGACTATCAATCATGTTGGACATCTTTTCCCACCAATACCAGAGGTCCTATGTCTCTTTATGTCAGTTGCTGGGGAGCATGGGAAGAACGATCCTGTACAGTTACTGTGCTAGTGGGCTTCCAGCTGTTTGAACAGAATGGTGGACCAGATGGGCTTTTGGTCTCTCATCCAGCATGGCTCTTCTTATGTTCTTAATGTAATAAAATGAAATCCTAATTATTAGGGATGGGTCTGATTGTATTGATGCAGTCATGTACGGTTTGATTTTCTGGATGATTGCGTCTGTTGAAAGATTCTAATACAAACGATGACAGTCTTTGCCTTGGAGTATAGGACTGTTTTGGGGATTTTTTAATGGCTGAATACCATCATTATTTCCTTTTCTGTTAGGTTTATAGTACTGATAATTCCGTATAGAATGTTACAATTTGTGAGGCAATTTGATGTAAAATTAGTAGAAGACAAATGATTACATATGCAACAACTTTTAATTATTTGTGAATGTGCAACTGATACAAACTTTATTGAATGGTTATCACTTTTTAAAGTACTACATGCCAAGTGTTATGGTAATGAGATAAAATATGACAATACTGTAAATTTAATCCCTGCCCTTACAAACTTAAATGGGATTCCACTGGAAGGGCTAGTTTGATTGGTGGATTGAAGGACTAGTCACACGTGTCATCGTGTTTTTTTAAAGGAGGTTGTCAATAATTTGTTCTTGTTTTTCTGAGCTCTTGGATCAGTTTGCCATACAACATATTTCTGGTTTCTGGATTTCCTAAGTGTCATACAGACATCATTCATAGGCTTTGCTGTCACCCTGTTCCCTTCTTCCTTGGCAAGATCATGATGACATCAGTCTGAGGACACTAAGATATCAAGTGCCATCATCTTGGTGCCTTGCTGTCTGGGAAATGTTTTAGTGTCCTTTCTCAAGGAGCTAGGCTATGCTGTCCAAGGAATAGGTTTTGAATATCCTGAACAATAAAATCTTGATTCATAATTATTTTTAACTATTCCAAATATAGCATATTTCCAAATTGCATATCCCCAATAAAAATGTTTCTGGATCAGTTTCCTTACTCTTTTTGTTCTTAAAGAGTTACTATCTTCATAAGGCTTATGGAAGATTTTTTGAACCTCAGTTCAAAGCTGCATTATGGAGGTTGCACACCAGGGATGAAAGCTGTTTCTTCTTTTCAAATTAGATTCAAGGTGTATTTGCACTATATAACTTAAGATAGCTTAAGGCAGCAAAAATATGTACATTAAATATTCTTAAATATTTGACTTAATACACTTACTATTTTAGAAAATAATATGAAAAATTTTATTTGCTTATTTTTAAATAACCGTTTTTGTTGCCCACTAGTTTGTCTACATCTTTCTTGAAGTAAAGCAGCTAGTACTGCACACAGTTTTTCAGATGGAGTCTCTGATTAGTGAAGCACAGGACCACTAAATTGTTTCAGTGCTGTAGTGCAAATCTTAGAATGTTTAAAAAATTGACAAAGAATGTGCCATAAAAATGGTGATGGAGAAGCATCGCTGTTTGAAATGTTCAGTGCACTTCAGAGCATTTTAGAGACATCTCATAAATGGCATGAAAACCAGTGTATGAAATGTCCATCCCAATGTCGCTTTGCTTGGAAATGAGCCAACAACAAATGTCATCTGGTTTAGAACAGGAGAAAATGAGACTGCGCCAGCGGGCAGGAGAAGGCAAAGGAAAGCAAGCTGCAAGTTGAGAGTGTGTTTCAACTTTCTAGATCCTTACACATTTTGCTATTTGCTTTGTCAGGGGATCTTCTATAGAAATTTCTCAGCTCCCACCTTGAACAATTGAATCCAGTTTAGAATAGTAATCTTAACGGGGCCATGGTGAAAATGCTCAAAACACTAGTCCATAACTCTAATCTCAGAACCGCTTGCTATAATGTTTGAGAACTCCTGGAGAACAGGAGAAGTCCCAGCGGACTGGAGGAGAGCTAATGTTATCCCCATCTTCAAAAGGGGAAAAAAGAGGACCCAAATAATTACAGCCCAGTGAGCCTGACATCTATATCAAGAAAGATTCTAGAGCAGATCATTAAACAGACAGTCTGCCAGCACTTAGAAGGGAATACTGTGATCACTGAGAATTAACATGATTTCTCAAAAACAAGTCATGCCAGACTAATCTTATATTTTTTCCTGATAGAGTGACAAACTTGGTAGATGAAGGGTATGCTGTGGACTTAGCATACCTTGATTTTAATAAGGCCTTTGACAAGGTGCCCCACAATATTCTTGCAAGTAAGCTGAAAAGATGTGGACTAGACAATGCAACTGTTAGATGGATTTGTAATTGGTTGACTGGCCGAACACAGCAAGTGCTCATCCATGGTTCATTTTCATCCTGGAGAGAAATGACCAGTGGAGTGCTACAGGGTTCTGTCTTGGGCCCAGTGCTATTCAATATTTTTATCAATGACTTGGATAATGAAATAGAGGGCATGTTAATCAAATTTGCAGATGATACCAAATTAGGAGGGGTAGTTAATACCCTGGAGGACAGGGTCAGGATTCAAAATGATCTGGACCAGTAGTGGGATCCAAAAATTTTAGTAACAGGTTCCCATGGTGATGGGATTCAAACTGTGGCATAGCGCCAATGGGGCTGGGCGGGGCACGACGGAGCGTGGCCGGGCATTCCGGGGGCGGGGCATCCCTTGGCGGAGCTGTGGCAAGGACGCAGGCGCTGCGCCGGTCCTTGGGCGGGAAATGAATGCACACAGGCGCAGGCTGCCACACACGCCGGTGCACCTCCTGCTAGACTGCTTCAAGTTCTGCGCGCTACTGCTGAGAGGAGGGGTGTAACTAAGGCAAAAATCACGTGGCAAAATCACCAATTAGTAACCCCCTCTCGGCACACACAAATAATTAGTAACCTACTCTCGGGAACCTGTGAGAACCCTTCTGGATCCCACCTCTGATCTGGACAGATTAGAGAGCTGGGCCAAAACTAGCAGAATTATTTTCAACAGAGATAAATGTAAGATTCTACACTTAGGCAGAAAAAATGAATTGCACATATATAGGACGGGTGACACCTGGCTTGACAACATTACATGTGAAAGGGATCTGGGAGTCTTAGTAGAGTAGACCACAAATTGAACATGAATCAGCAGTGTGATATGGCAGCCAAGAAAGCCAGTGCAATTCTAGGTTGCATCAATAAGAGTATAGTGTCTAGATCGAATGAAGTAATGGTACCACTCTACTCTGGATTGGTCAGACCTCACCTAGAGTATTGTGTTCAGTTCTAGGCACTACAATTTAAGAAGGATATTGACAAGCTGGAATGGGTCCAGAGGAGAGCAACCAAAATGCTAAAAGGTCTGGAATCCATGCCTTACGAAGAGAGACTTAGGGAGCTGGGAATGTTTAGTCTAGTGAAGCAAAGGTTTAGGGGGGATATGATAGCTATGTTTAAAAATGTGAAGGGATGCCCTGTCGAGGAGGAAACAAGCTTGTTTTCTGTTGCCTCAGAGACTAGAACATGGAGTAATGGATTCAAGGTGCAGGAAAAGAGATTCCACCTAAACATTAGGAAGAACTTTCTGATTGTCAGGGCTGTTTGACAGTGGAAATCACTGCCTTGGAGAGTGGTGGAGTCTTCTTCTTTTGATGTTTTTAAACAGAGGCTCGATGAACATATCTCGGGAGTGCTTTGAGTATGTGTTTCTGCATGGCAGGGGGTTGGACTTGATGGCCCTTGTGGTCTCTTCCAACTCTATTTCTATGATTCATTAGGCTGGATGTACAAAATTCTAAAAAAGATAGAAAATCTGTTAAAGGGTTGTTTAGACTAATAATGTACCCCCTAAAACATATCAGAATTTTTGTAGCTTCATTACAGTGATCCACTGCATTTTTAAAATGCTTTGTCTAGTTTCAAATGTTAAAGTTTCATTGGAAAGCTGGTTTATTCTTATGCAAATTATGAGTGTAAATAGATACTATACAATAGGCCTTGACAAATTTTCTTTTTAAGAGCAAGCCTGAAATTTAGCAGTCAAGTTTATTTTTCACCAAACAGGGCTCTGTGTTTTAATGACCATATTCTTATTATTATAATAGCAAAATCTAAGCCTAACCTTTTACCAGTTTCTCATAAATTTATTAAAAATTCAACAGAAGTATTATAGTGTATGAAAAATAACCACAACAAAAAGGTAACCTCTGACCCTAATGCAACTTCTCTCCAGTTTTTCATCATTCAACTACTGCTAATAGCGGTACACTATTGAAATCAAATTTAGAGATTAGAGACATTACTAGATTTGGATTTCACAATATTTTTGTAGAGTTTTTTTTAAAGCACATATATAGAGGATACAGAATTGGTTAAAGCTTTAGTAACTGGTGTTCAACTGTGTGTGGCATCTGCTTAGAAAACACTGACTGCATTACCAATAATGGAACAGTATAAAAAGGTCTGAACTGTTTCAGTGTTAACTAAAATGATATAGTTATAGAGAAAAAGCATAATTCCAATCAAATAGATCTGTCTGAAAAAGCGTTTTGTTCACAGAGCAATAGAATACAAATTTTTATAATGCTGTAGGACCATATGGATTATTTTTACAGGCCAATTCAAAGCGCGTTGCAGTCAGGGACAGTGCTGCTTCTGCACTGTCTCCAAAGTAGTTTCAGGTGGCGCAGGAAGACCAAACCCAAAAAACCTCAACCCCCTATTACCTGAAAAAAGTCCATTACTCAAAGCAACTTAACCCACACTTTCTGGTGGCGTAAGTCTGCAATTGCGGAGGGGCGTGTTTCCAGGCTGAAAGTTCCATGAAACTCCATGTTGGCACAAGCCTGTACTACTTCTAAAACTCCATTTATATCACCCTTCCTGATTGGACTGTTATTTGTTCCATTTGTTTGTTTGTTTGTTTTTGCCAGTATGGAAAACAACTGGTTAAGAAACAACCGGTGACTGGGTTAAAGTTAAGTTTACATATTAATAAGTAATGACAAGGATTTCAAAGCTCATTTATTTTTATGTCATACAACAAACAGTTCTGATGTGAAATGATAAACAAGCCTCCTACCTTCACTGAGAATAAGACATGTTGCAATAAAAACATTGCTGAAAAAATCTAGGTGTCACAATGAACATTTTAGGCACTATGGTGACCTGGAACCTTGCATTGTGTTTTTATAAACCGTTGGTGACTGATCTAACCTTAGCCTTTTTTCATTTATATGCATATATAATGTGGTAAGGTTACAGTTTTTAAAAACTTTCTGTGTATATGTAGTTTTCAGCCTCTGACTTTTTAATGTTATTTTCCCTAGTTATATGCAACTTCCGAGGGGCTGTGGTACATGGCTTGGTTCTAGAACTAGGAGAAACTGTCCAAATTCTGGAAAAGTGTGAAGGTGAGTATAATGTGCTGATGAGAATTTCTTTTGTTTTTTGCTTTTAGTGCACCTTTTGAACTCACCCGCCCGCACATACTTACTTTGCTATTTGGGACTCTCCAGCCTAGTACTAACCACCTGTGTGGTAGTATGACAATATGAATAAGGTTTTTTTTCAGGGCTCCCCAAAGTTCCCAGTTTTTCATCCGAAAAATACTGGGGAAAGTCCTCATGGGGCAAAAATCCTAGGTGTTCTGCCAGGCTTTCACTTCTCTACATAGGGGCTGTAAACTGTTCAGGTATCTTTCACATAGCATTGAGTTGTTCACAAACATTCATGCTGTAATTGATGGATAAAATGCTTTTACAGACAAGATTTTACCCATTAAAAGTGTGTGGCATTCTGGTTTTTATGTACAGTATTCTACAACATTAAAGAATAATTTCTGTACATACTGTAGACTTGCACAATGTTTTTGAGGACAAGTTTGTTGATTAAATATGACTAATTTTGTCCTTAATATACCATAATGTGTATGATAATAGACAACTAAACAATTCAGTGTTTTCAGCATTGGAAAGTTGCCTTAATATATGCTGCTAATCTGACTGCACCTGTGTGGAACTGTTTTGAGTAAACTGTTTCATTTACTCAAAATGTATATCTTTTTCAGCTTCTGTATTTTCTTGTCTCACATATGGCCAAAACTAATTTATATGTGTTAAGCTAGCATAGTCTGCAGCAATTTGCAACCTTCTCCAGTATGCCCTGTATCTCCCATTTTCCTTGTATAAAATCATGGAATTTATGTTTTGCATTTCATAAATATATCAAATGGTACAGTTTTATTTGCTGATATATAAACTATTCATTTTATATTGCTAAAGCAGTAAACTGTGTATTCATGATAAGTAATAAACATTGCTTGTATTTCAGTTTTTACCAAAGTGTCTGAATGTAAACAGCTTGTTCTTTCCATGGAGTCAAAATTTCGGAAATTTAAAGCTTGAATCCTGTGCGGAGTTACTATTCAGAGGGAGTCAGTCCCATTGAATAAGCGCATGCACAGGAATAGGGTATAAATATTCTGACTGTTGCTTGGATCTTGTTTTAGATGACCAAAGAGAAAGGAGAGTAGTCATGACTAGGCTTGGTGATTCGGCATGGCTTGGCAATTTGGCGTGGATGCGGGGGGGGGGGGATTTAAAGGGAGTGCTCCCTTTAGATCCCCCACCCAATCCACGCCAAATTTAGGCAAACAAAACAATGCTGCTTTCAACGCTGCTTTCCTTCCCCTTCCCCTCCCTCCCCACCCCCTGCTTGCCACCCCCACCTTCCATTCCCAGTGCCCCTACTTGCTACCCCCCCCCCCACCTGAAAAGAGGGCACTTGAAATAACAATGAACAGTGGATGGGTGGGTTGTTAGAGGAGGAACCCAACAGCAAGTGGGATTGAGGCAAAGCTTAACATAGGTAGGGCCTGGGACTCTGAAATTCTGGCAGAAAGGGGGCACTCCTGGGCATTTGGGAAGCTGGAGAAACTTGCTCAAAAAACATGGATCCTCCTGATTTTTTTACTTGGTCACCCCAAAATCACCATCATGTCACAGCTCATGCCCCTGGCCACAGGTCTGAACACAACAATCATGCATCCCACGCTCCTTGGTAATGCAGTTGCACAAAAACCTGCTTAAAAACATGGATCCGTGTGGATCCTCATGATTTTTGCACTAAGTCGCCCCAAAATCACCATCACATTACCAGGGAGGTGGGGGGAATGGTACCTGGGGTAAAATGGCACCCAGTCCCCACCCTTTGGAGCCCCCCCGCAGAGCCCTGCTCCCCACTCACTCACTTTATTTCAGCCAGGAGCCGGTTGAAAAAACAGCCTGCTCCGGCTTCCGGGGCCTGGCTGATGGGGAAGCGGGTGTTGTGTTGTGTTGTGTTGTGTGGTGTGGTGTGGGGGCGTCTCCCCTGCAGAGCCCCCCTCCATGGAGTCTCACCCCCACCCACTTAGTTTATTTCAGCCAGGAGCCTACACAGAACTACCCTACCCAGAACAAACCCCCCACCAGAGCCCCCAATAAAATCTCCAACCTAGAGCAAGCTGGGCATAACAGCAAGCCCCATTGAAGTCTATGGTGGGAAAAAAATTAGTTTTTCCCACCATAGAACTTGCTGAAGAGTTGGGTGATTCTCTGCTGTGAAGTGGCTCTGTTGCAGCCAATAGGGAATTTCTGGGGGGTGCACATTTTTAAAGGTAGAGGCACCAAAATTTCAGGGTATCTTCAGGAGATTCTCCCGATGATAGCAGCCAGGTTTGGTGAGGTTCAGTTCACAAAGTTATGGACCCTCAAAGGGGTATCTCCCATCTCCTATTAGCTTTCATTGGAAACAATGGGGGATGAGCACCCCTTTTGGGGGTCCATAACATTGGACCCCCTAAACCAATCTTCACCTAACATGGGTTATATCATCAGGAGAGTCTCCTGAAGATACTCTGAAATTTTGGTGTCACTAGCTTTAAAAATGCGCCCTGACAAGCCGTAAAAGGAAAAATGCCAAAAAAATGCTAACCTGATTTTTTTGGTATACCCGAATATATTCAGGTATACCGAATCCGGGATTCAGCTAATTCAAACATACCGATAATTTTACAGGCAAATCAAGCCAATACTGATTTTTCCAAATTTTTCCGATATTGCTCAAGCTTAGACACGACTGATGCCTGAATTTAGCCTTATTTCATGTTGGTAAATATTGGTGTAGTTCAGCCCCACTACCAATTTTTAATTTAAACAGGAACAAAGCAGTTGGGGTAGGGGATTTTCCTGTTCCCCATGCATAACTCTAGAAGAAGAGAATAAAAAGAGACTTACAGCTTGGCATTACAGTAGTGACCATTTGGGGCTGTGTAAATGTAGGATGGTTCTTATAAGTTATCTACACTGCTATTCCTTCATTCCATTTGCTTATGCTTTTTTTGAAATAACTTTCCCCCCAGCATCACCCCATCATACATCACCTTCCTCTGAGTAAATTCTTCTTTGCTGGGGAAAGCTGAGAGCTGGGCTGCAGTGAAGGTCAGGAACTGAAAGGCTGATCTAAAAGTCCATTTCTCTTATTTCCCCTGTGAGCTGTTCCTGTGCTCTGTCCAGTTGAGCAGAAAATAGGATGAAAAAATGGAGGGGGGGAACAAAGAGTTATTCAATTGTTTGCTTTCTTGGCCAGTAGTTGAACCAGAGAAGCAGATGCTTCTGCTGCCTTATCAATAGAAGCTTCCCTAGGTTTGTTCCACTTCATCCTTTTGAAGTCCCCTCCTCATGCATGTATTTTACCCTGTAGGCACAAAAGGAAGCAGAATCTGCCCTTTGCTTTCCAGCAGGAAGGGGAAAACCAGTACTTACCAGCATAAACCTGTTGTACCCCATTGGAGATGTCATTGCTCACCCCACATCCCAAGAGAAAAAGGGCTCCCACAGATAGGCAACCTATGACATAATTAATCATTTGGGAACTATGATGATTCAAATGCTTAGTAAAACCTAATCTAACCCAGTTTCTGTAAGAATGACTGGAGCATTACTGGAAGTAATCCAGTCAGAAAAGGGGTCAGCATGTTTCTTAACCATCTGTCTATAAATATTTGAACCTTGACCTCATTATTTTGTAGTGGTAATGTTTCATAAATACATTTTTCAAAAAGTCAGCTTGAAAAAAGTACAATATTTTGTTAAATTTTGTTACATTTTTGATAGTTTCACTCTATGATTTTCAGTAACGTATCACCTTATCATAAATCTCTGAAAACATCTTGATGAGCTTGAGTAGTACCTGTGATTAACAAAGCATGTTGATATTTATCCTACTGATCCTACATGTTTACTTACATATTAACTTTTTAGAAATAAATTTATTTTAGTGCATTTTGAAATGATGTATAAATACATTTGGTCATCTATTGAGCTTGATCCAAAGCTGTCTTCCTCCAGTGTAAATCATTTGAGCCAGTGGATGCTTTCTGGTCTCCCCCCTGCCCCACTGCTGTGTTCCCTTAAGTTTCCTGAAATGCTGTTCATGGGTGACAGAGGACCCTTCAGGACAGCATTGACTGTGAAGTTGGTGTCTGTCCTGGGAGGGGGAGCATTGCTGAACATTCCTCTGGCAGAAGTCATGCTTTAGTTAATCACTGTCCCCCTTCCAGCTTGCTGATCTTGATAAAACAAGTTTCTTGTGAGAAAGAAAACAAGCATACCATTTGCATGTTGGGGGAAAACCTGCTTCCCAGTAACATCCCATCGAGGCAAACTACTTGCATATAAGCCATCTCGGTTTTTGAATGAAGGTGACTGATTGTCCAGGGAATTTCACCAACCCTGAACAAAAAAAAATGGAATAATGAATACATATCTTCATTTTGCACGTGTTCTTAATTTGTATATGACACTCTGAATTTAGTGAAGGTTTGGGGGAAGGGTGGTATGGTTTACAATTTTTCTTTCTTTGTAAGGTGGTATGAGAACTAAGTACACTGTTAGGAGAAAGTGATTTGAGTATGTGAGGCAAAAACATATAATCATTTTGGGATATCTGTTCCAACCAGAGCTTTTGTCTGTGTTTTTGTCCATTCCTTGGAGTCCCCCATAGTTCATTAACATGAAAGGAGCTTGCCAGCTCCTTTCAAATGTACCTGTTTTTCAGGCATTATTGGTATGACTGCAGCCTGTTGCTGCCCCCCAGCAGAAAGAGCTTCAACATGATCTGTCTGACTGTAATAGTACTGCAGCTATGTATTTTTCCTCTGTGCATGTCTTAATAGTAATTGCAATATTAATTTTCTTTGAACATAGAAATGTATCCAGAAGGGTCGCCAATCATAAAATTCTAGGTTGGAACATCTTCCTAGCAGCAGTAAAGAAGAAAAGGGCCTGGATCTACTACTTATTTCTATTATTCTTATATTTCAGGATGGTACAGAGGAATTTCACTCAGGAAGCCCAATATAAAGGTGAGGAGAGATTTTCTACTTTATAACTATCTTCACATTGATCCATCTTTGCAGCCAACTAACAAAAGCATTCAGAATCCTTTGCACATACATTTTCAAGCTATTTGTGACGTATTGATTAAAAAAAACACACCTTGGGGTGATGCTTGTAAAGTCTGTGCCTGGTAGCAATTGCAGGTAGTGATTGATGGCTGGCTGTTATGTTGTAGGAACTCTGATACAGCTCCATACTTTTATGACTTATTAACTTTCGTAGTCCTTTTCTAGGTTATGTTTGGATTTCACTTTTGAACTGAGCAGATTTGGACACGTGGAAAGCAATAGCCAAGACATACACAAAAAAACAAAACTATAAATCCTATAATTTTTGCTTGGACATTGTCATGCTTTTAAAGTAAACAAGATTGAAATATTAAAATATTAGACTAGTAGCTATTTTGTAGTTTACTGTATATTCAAGGAATAACATCGTAGTAATAACTGGTATTGCTTATTTTTTTATACTGTTGCCATGCATGTGTTTTATACTGTTATATGTGTTACAATGTTCTTCAGTTGAAGGAATTTTCAACCCTTTGAAAGAATGTAAAATTGTCAGACATTCAGAGTCACACGCAGTCCTTCGCTGTTGATGTGTGTGTGCAGTGCTGGTGTAGGTACTAATATTATTATTTAATTTTGTTTAATATCATAGCTGTTAGTTCTTTAGCTGGTTATTGGCCTTTCATTACAATTTGAGCCTCACCCAGAGGCCTAGGACATTGTAATATATCGGCATAGTAAGCTTTCAAAGATTCTGGAAATTTTACATTTCTAGTGGGAAGTTCTATTGGAACTCTGAATTTTTTTGTTTAGGCTTATTTGGAGTGGCTGGTAGTTTCTTCTAATCCCATGGGAGATTACAGTGGAATAACTCCATGCCAACATTCTCCCAGCAGATCTTCAAAGGCTGCCCCCATTTCTTCTTTGTGCAGTCTTCTTCCCCTGTACTTCTTGCATGAGGAACGTTGCTAACAATTGTTGAGGGAGAAAGTTGTTGAGCCAATGCACAGTACATACATGTTGCAGTGAGGGATTTTTGTACCAGTCCATACTTGAAGCAAGATCCTCCTCCTTTGTTTACCTGTGTGAGGTGTATTGTCCTTACATCCTCAGATGTATGAATGGAGGATTCAGTTTAGTGTTTGTGCCCTAAGTTGAAGTACCTATAAGAGTTCAAAAAAGAGCAATGTTAGCAATATACTGTATCAGTATTTGGTTTTGCTCTCTTTTTATGAAAGTGTTCTTTCTCTGACTTTTCATCACTGATGTCCTCTGTGAGTGTTCTAAGTTATGCATCATGAGGCCATAGTGGTTTAACCTTGTAAAGCACTATCTTCTGAGGTATTGATGGTCTAGCTAGGATTTATGTAGTGGTTTGGAGAGCTGTGAATGACTACAGATGTAACAGTACCTTAGGCTGTACCACAGGTATGTGGGTGTGACACAAGACAAGCAGAAGTATGTGAGGGGTGTTTTCTACTGTAATTGTGTGCAGTGGGCATATTTGTACATCTCTCTCTCTTTTTTTGGTGGTAGTGGGATGTTGGCACTGGGAGATGAAAGCAAGCTTGATGGGGCTTTTAATGCCTACACAGTCTCAGTCTTCCCTTAGTGTGCCCCTGTCACTGCTAATTTCTGACCCCTATGCCAGAGTAGCATTGGCAGCATTTCTCAGTGTTAGGCTAGTGTGTGTCTTAGCATTTCTCTGATATAGGGGCTTGATAAGCATCCTAAGGATGGCTTTAAGATCGCATCCTTACAGGACTTATTGAGTACTTAAAAACCCAGGGCAAGCTAAACTGATCTTGTCAGATCTTGGGAGAAGTGGGTCTGACCCTGATTAGTATTTGGATGGTAGTCTACCAAGGAAGTCCAAGGTTGCTACCCTAGGGCAGGCAGTGGTAAAACTACCTCTGTTTGACTCTTGCCTTGAAAACGGTAAAGGATTGCCATAATGTAACTGACTTGATGGCACTTTCCACACCCTCAAATGTTACTAACTAACTGTAAAGTGCATCCATGCAAAGTAGCCGTTGATGATTCATGCATACCCTGAGATGTTGTTTGGAAGCTTGCATTCTCATATGCAGTGCAGTGAGGTTGGAAATCTGTACAACTTGTAGTCAAAATGGGCAAGGTATTGGTTCCTTCATGTCTTCATCTGCAGCAAGTTTGGGCATGCAGTTTCTGATCCAGCTAGGAAATTAGTAAATGGAGGTTGCTTCCTTTTGTAGATCGGCCTTAAATATAGCGTACTTTTGCTAATGAAATGAAGAGTACAGACAGAGTGCTAATAAGGCTACAGATTCAACTGGCAATTTAGATAACATTTTTAGCCATTTTAAATTATCTAAAGTTGTCATAAGTTTGATGTCTATTGAAAATAATTATTACTTTCATAAAAGAAGCTAGAAGCATATATTATTTTCAGAATTTTTAATCGGTTATCAGCTTGAGTATATGCTCTGAAATTGTACTTGTACTTTGTGTCCTGACTAGAATTGTTTTTCTCTTGCAGGGGATATTTCCTGCTAACTATATTCACTTAAAAAAGGCTGTTGTCAGTAACAGAGGGTGAGTATCTGCTCTGTTTTTTAAGAACTTGTGATACTTGCATTAGGTAAGACAATTTATTGAATATAGTTCTCACCAAAAACACTTTTCACTAAATAAATATGTTCTATACATCTTAATTTTCTTATTTAGACTTGAAGTTTTGATGCAGTTCTAGAGAACAACCTTGCTGAGGTCTTACAATTGAGGTCTGTGGCTTCCTTTATTGAGTCAATCCATCTCATGCGGAGTCTTCCTCTTTTCCTCCTGCCTTCAACTTGTGCTAGCATTATTTTTTTCCAGTGACTCTTCTCATAATATGATTAAAGTGTGATAGTCTCAGTTTGATTGTTTTACCTTTTAAGGTCATGGTTCAGGCTTGATTTGATCTAGAACTTACTTATTTACATTGGTTATTGGCGCATATGAGAGAATTTCATAAGAAAATCAGCTTGTGTTTCATAGATTACAGTAAAGCTTTTCATTGTGGATCATGAAAAGTTGTGGCTGGTTTTAAAGGAAATGGATGTGCCCCAATATCAGATTGTGTTGGTGCACAACCTGTACTTGAATAAGAGGCAACTGTTAGGACAGTATGTGAAGAATGTGGAGAAATAGAATGGTTTCCAATTGGCAAAAGTGTTTGACAATGATATCATACATTTAATTTAAAAGTAGACTGAAATTTGTGAGGAGGAATATTAAGAATTTGAGATATGCTGATGATACCACATTACTCACATGAAACAATGAAGAGTTAAAATGACTATTGATGAATGTTGGGGGAAAGGGGGCCAATGGAAGATTATAGTAGAATAGTAAGAAAACAAAAGCCATGATTACTGAGACATTGCATCATGTAAAAGTTGACAGTAAAGAAATGGAAATTGTTCAAGATTTGCTATTTCTTGGTTTCATCATCAACCAAAGAGAAGACTGCAACCAAGAAATGAGAAGGGGATTAAGACTCGGAAGAGAAGCCATGAAAGAACTTGAAAAGATTCTTAAGTGTACTGATGTGTCGCTGGAGACCAGGATCAAGATCATTCATATGATGATATTTCCCATTGCTATGTGTGGTTGTGAAAGTTGGACAATGAAGAAATCTGACATAAAGGAAGTTGATTAATTTGAAATGTGGTGTTGAAGAGTTTTACAGATATCATGGATGACTAAAAAGACAAATAAGTGGGTTCTAGATCAAATCAAGCCTTTTTACCCTAGGAGCTAAAATGTTTTAGTCACAATTCACTGGAAAAGACAGTAATGCTAGGAAAAGTTGAAGGGTGCAGAAAAGTGGAAAACCCAACACAAGATGAATTGACTCAATCAAGGAAGACAGTCTTCAATTTGCAAGACCTGAGCACAGCTGTTAATGATAGGACATTTTTGGAGGTTCTTATGTCATCAGGTTGCCATAATGGAGAAGCAGCTTTGACAGCATGTAACACAGAGAGACAATCTCTACCTTAGGCCTTCATAATTAATCATATCATGCCAGGCTGGGTTGGTTGAACTGGGATCAGGAGGGTGTATTTCCAACTGTTTTGAAAGAGGAGGTTGTGAGACCCTTTCTGAAAAAGGCATCTTGTCCTGGCTGCCTTCAGGTTACAGCATCTATCTCTTTCAGCTCTAGCAACACCAATCCACAGGGAATTCCACAAGGATAGCCAAACAGTCCTGTAGCCAGGGAGGTTACAGAAGCTGGTAATAGAGTCCAAGGTTTAAAGTTCCAGGAATCAATCAGGAAGGTGACAGCAGGTTCAACATTAGTTGAACTAATTGTGTTCATGCCCAGCACTTCCTTCTAGAAGACTTTATAGCCAGCCACAAGGAACTCAGCATACAACCTGCCTCTCAGAAGTCATCCTGCAAAGGCTCATCTCTGCTGTCAGCCTGTAGCTTGCACTGAGCAGCCAAGCGTGCACTGCATCTTCTCTCCTGCAGTTATGCCCTCAGCTTTTTTTCTACGGGATTCTAGGGAGGGCAGTGATCCTGGAGAGCTAAGGCTGGGGGCCTAGTCTGCCCTGGCTGCCTCAGGGTCATATGTTGGAAGTGCCTCTCAGCTAATTGGTGATTGCATCTGCAGGAGTGCCTCTCTGCTGGTCATCTGCTGCCAATTGTGGGCCAGCTGCACGGGGGCCCGCCTCCTTCAAGGAGTCCTTATTGTCACTGGTTCAACCATGACACATCCCTGGACCCAGGTGACCAAACCAACTACAACTTGGTGGTTAAAATTTATTTATTTAATTAAAATATTTGTTAGCCATCTTTCTCCATTGTGAAACTTTCTCCATTGTGGAACTGATTATGTTTAAAAATAAAACATTATGAAAACACAATAAAAACAATTGTTCAGCCCATAAAAGTCCCAATTTAAAAACTCCAGTTTGCTGTGCCTATAATAAAAGCTGGATCGATCAAAATGCAGTCCAAATAAACCTTCCTCCTGAATATTGACAATGAGGGGACTGTGTGGGCCTCTCTGAGGAAGGTTATTTCATAATTGTGGGGCTGCCATGGAAAAGGTCCTCTCCTGTATACTCACCAAACAAACTTATTTAAATTTTAATTGGAAGGACAGTGGGGTAACTTTCCATAACCTTCATTCCTGGAAGGAACTCATGGGAGTGAACAGTTCTTCTAATATTCGAGTCCTGAACCACATGGAATGTAAAGGACGAAACCACCTTTAATTGGGCCTTGATTGGTAGCTAGTATAACTGTTGCAGTATTGGGGACATATGTTTCCAGTAGCTGTAGCTCTCTAAACAAAGATACACAATCTAGTCCTCACTCCCCCACTGATGTAGCGACCTTCTTTGGAGTCACCACAGGAGTCTAGGCTTTATGTGAGAAGCCCTGGGAAAGATGATGCAAACCTGTCTCCTGTGCAGAAACTGCTGACTCAGGAGCATGTTTCAGCAAAGAGGTATAGACTTCAAACAGAATTCCCACTGGTGAGGTTCTAGGCAGCAACCACAGGTAGCTGGG
This sequence comes from Sphaerodactylus townsendi, assembly GCF_021028975.2. NCBI lineage: Eukaryota > Metazoa > Chordata > Lepidosauria > Squamata > Sphaerodactylidae > Sphaerodactylus > Sphaerodactylus townsendi. The sequence goes on along the minus strand of NC_059427.1, from coordinate 67,532,585 downwards.
TGATTTTTAATGCTCTGTTTATTTAATATTTTAGTGTGTTTTAATTGTATTGTAACCTGCCCTGAGACCCTCAGGGAAAGGGTGGGATAAAAATACAAAAATAAAATTTAAATTTAAAAAATACAATTGCGCTAAGCCTTCCCCTTCCAGACATGCAGATTCTGGACTCACTCTTTTACCTGCAGTGTAGATTAAATTAAAATTTCATTCTTGGGCAAGATGCTTGAGTAGGTGGGAGCTACACGGCTTCAGGTGGTCTTGGAGGTGATGGAATATCTAAATTGCTTTCAATTGGATTTCAAGCTGGGTTTGAGATGGAAACAGTCATCCTGATCAGTAACCTTTGCTGGAAGAATGACATGGCAGTGTGTCCATGTTGATTCTCTTGGATCTCTCAGCAACTTTCAGTATCACCTGTGATTTCCTTCTAGAGAGGCTTGTTGGGTTGGGGGCAATATGCTTCAGTGGTTCCACTCTAACTTGACCAATTGATTCCAGAAGGTCATCTTTGGGACTGTCGTTCAGCCCTGTATCATTGTGTAATAAGGTTCCACTGCATTTCATCTTATCTCCCAGGCATTTAATATGTCATGAAACGAGGAGAGGTCATCCAGAGTTTTGAAGAAAGGTGCTACCAATATTCAGATATCACACATCTCTGTTTATTCTTAACAGCTAAGCCTGGTGGGCCTGTGGTCGTTTTTAATAAGTGTGTAGAAAAGGTAATGGGATTAATGAGGGCCAATAAACTTAAGCTCAGTCTAGACCAAACAGTGGTGCTGTTGGTCAGTAGAGAAAGTGCTCAGGAACTGTGTAGGTTGCCTATCCTGGAGGAGGTTACAGGTTTGTGGGTTACTAACTTGGAATGCTACTAGATACTAGCTTATAGTTGGAACATCTGGTCTTCTCTGTGGTATGTAGCACTTTCTATCAGCTCTGGCTCTTTTACCAGCTACAACTGTCTCTTGAATAGTATGATCTGGCCACAGTGGTCCATGCTCTGATCACATCTAAGTGAGATTATTGTAATGTGATTGGTGTGAGCCACCCAGTTTATTACTATATATGGTAAATGGTAGTAATAACAGTGGTCCATGGAGAATGCTCCAGGTAAATTCCAGTACCGTGTCCATCTCCTCTGAGAATGATGCTGTCCCATTCATACTTTAATTGCTGTCTTATGCTTGTAGCAGTTCACAGTGGGTTAGGTGATCTGTGTCAATCAGGATCCATGTGCATGCATTTGTGAGAGAGAATCCTGCAGTTTTTTTCACCAAGTCACTTGCTCCAAATTCCATATTGCAATGATGCAAAAATGAATTCTGCTGCTATCCAAACTTCCCTCCCAGTTAAGACATGGGAGATAGCACTATGATCTGCTTGGTTATATTAGTTAGAAGCACTTGTTTTTGTCTCAGTAGAGACTGAATCCTCCCAGAAGGTAATTGTGAGCAGATCATATGTAGAGGAGCTCATTGCTTTCCCATTCAAGACGAATGCAAATGCTTACTCATTGTGCAGATGTGACTGATGGACTTCTTTTCAGCAAGAACTTTTCTGATCTTCCTCAATAAAAAACAGGCAGAATGTTAATATTTGGAGTCCAGAATATTTTGATAGAAATGTTCTTAAGAATATGTGTCTCCAAGTTTAAGGGAGAGTTTTAACTGCTATCTAAGTAGCTCACGTGCAATCTAACTTATTTAAAAATTGTATTTCTCTTTATGTGTTCTGCATTTAGTGGCATGGTGAATAATTATACCTGCAGTAAAGAAGTCCTTACATAAATCAGTGGACAATCCTTGTAACTCCTCAAATCCCAGGAGGCAATAGAAGTAATAATGTTGTACTGCATTTTTTTTTCAAAATGTCTTTTAACTTTCTAAAAATATTATTGACGTTTTCTTAAACATTCTTTATTTCACACAGGCAGTATGAAACGGTTGTTCCACTTGAAGATTCTGTCATCACTGAAGTTACAGTAACACTCCAGGAATGGGCTGTCCTCTGGAAGCAGCTATATGTGGTAAGTTCACTGAAAACAAGAATGACATTTCTTAAAAGTAGTAGAGGCATAATAAGTTGTGTTCACTTAATCCTATCAGGAAGGGTGTGAGAGTGGGATTATGCAAGGCTGATTTGGAGGGAGACAAATCCAGACAGTTCTTTCTTCTTGTGGGTGCACTGAGCCAATGCACAGTATGTGCTTTGGCACTGCATTTCTAGTCACCCCAAGGGTTGACTGAGGTGGGTAGAGACACCACTGTCCTCCAAACAGGATTCCCTTGATCCACCAGAGGTTGGTGTAGCAACATTGGAGGCGGGGCTTGTATCTATAACTCCTTAAAAGAATATTCAAGGCTATAGTTCACCTTCAGCTTTTGCTGAAACCACATCAGTGATACAGTGATGGTAACTCCTAGACATCAGCTTTGAGCAAGACAGTTTCTGCCCCCCATTATGCCCTTCCAAGGCCATGTGACATTTGTCCACAACGTTCCCTGACCCCCAGCCCCAGCTTTTCCCTTCAGATAGAAGGGAAAGGTGAGAAAGATCTTCTTCCTTCTGGAAATGAACTGTTTGTTGTTGTTTCTATTCATACTTTTTTACAAGAAAATTACCAGAATATTTCGATGGTGCAGTGTTTAATTTTAACTTTAATATTTTATCACTGTGTTATTAGCATAGTCCAGTTCTAAAGTTTGCATGTATTATATCGTAGGTTTTGTGCTATGAGTCCCACACTATATACCTGGTTTTTGTGCATTCTATAAGATTTATGTGAAATGTAAAAGCATATTCCCTGGAAATCATATTGATCTCTAAGGAGCTACTAGACTTGAATCTAGCGCTTTTACTGCAGCCCAACATTATAACTCTTGAAAATTTAAAATAATAATGGTTGTACTATGACTCATCATTCCGTGGAAACAGGAAAAGCTTATGTAACTACCAACTCCTTCGTTTATTTTTTCCCCACAAAGCTTATATAACTACTAGCTCCTTTGTTTATTTTTTCCATAACTGAAGGAAAGCCTTGTGGCAGAAAGGTTGCTTCAAATCCACAATTTTCTAGTTAAACATTATGTAATATTTCTTAAACGGATTCTTGATTTTTGTATTTTGCACTGTATCTTGTTGTGCTGTGTCTTGCTTTAATTGTTGTTAGCATGTTTTACTTAGCTTTATTGCTTGTTTCATTAAAATTTTATCAGTGAGAAGCATGTTTCTCTTTCTTCTTGCTTCCCGGCAAGACTTCCTTAGCTTTATAGGAGATTATATGATACATCTTTAAGCCTATGGTTATGGTCTCTCTTAGGATCTTTATCTGTAAATTTGAGCATGTTATGTCAGATCCTGGATGTGAGATCCCTTAGCAGCAACATATATAGGAGATTCAAATGTAACACATTTTACACCCAGATAAAGATGGATACTAGAAATGTGGTTATTGAATTGTGTAATACCACAACCCTCTGATTAGTTCTTAAGGTAGCCTCATATAGAATGAACAGATCTCAAGGTAGCCTGATATAGAAGTTTAGAACGTAATGGATGTAGGTTGTTAAATAAAATAACTTCTCAACAGAATGCTTCTGGCCATTGCCATGATAAATTAGTATTAGATACTTATTATAGACCATTTTCTTTACAGATTACCACCGCTACCAATTTGAGTAAAAGCATTATCAGAAGTCTTAGACATCCAGGCCTCAAATGAGTTCACCGTATTATCCAGGATTATGGGGATACCACTGACTTTAACCCTAAACCTCCCAAATTGCTGAAGAATCAAAACAGTGTGTTAGGTTTTATCTATTTTCCACTGTCTGTATGCTTCCCTTCCCCAGCCATCCTGGTTCATATTCCCTTTCTGTACTGAACCATTATTTTAAATAAAACCTGTCCTTTTTTGTGTTTCTGAACTAGAACAGATTTTTTAAAAATAGAATATGGTCTTAGAATAATATATATTTTTAAAGTTATAGATTTTGTGCATTCACTGGTGGCATCTAAAATAAATTTCAGGGCAATGAAATCAATATATAATGGCTGGATTTTTATATAGTTTGGTTTCCTTCAGTTTTATGCTCCAGATGATCTAGAAAGCAGCAGGCAGTAAAGAGGCCTGGTACTTTAAAAATGTAATCTACCGTTGTGAACTGTTATGATAATTGGGCTCATGTAGTAAGAAACAGAGAACAGGATTTCTCTGTAGTGTTTCTTCCATGCTGGAATGTTCATCCAGCTTCTCTAGCTGTTTAAATGTTTGTTGAAATGTTACTTTGAAAGAGTGAAACAGATCAGTTCAAGCATGTGAAGTGAGGGGGGTGGTGATAAATCTCAGAGTTCCTGTTTTCCGATGTCTCTAGATATAGGGAGATTATTAGAATAAAAGTGGAAGAAAACTCATACTGAGTGTGACAAAGCACAATATGGCAAGCCCATTTTGAACGGGTGCGAGGTGGTGAATAGCAAGGCAGTCATATCTCTTTACTACCATTGTGTTGGCTGAATCATATTCAGTTTAATTGTTGAGGGTGATTCGTACTTCAGTGACCCCTAATCTAGAGTTGAGATTTGTCTTTTAGCTGTGACTTTTTTGCTTGATGCTTTTCCAGTAAAATCTCTGAGATGTGTTCTGACTTAGACACTGATTTATCTACAAGTCATATGAATGGATGTCTTATGGACCATCAGGTAGTTTATTGACTTAGTCTCTCTGAAGTATGTGAACAGAATTCATTTTTGTCCATTTAACTATACTGTGAGGTAGGTTAGGCTGAAACCAGAGTGTTTCCCCGAAAATAAGACAGGGTCCTATATTAATTTTTGCTCCAAAAGATGCGTTGGGTCTTATTTTCAGGGGATGTCTTATTTTTTTCCATGAATAACATGGCGATTTTGTGCCCTCATGTGACAGGGAAAGCTGTAACTAGGGCTTATTTTTGGAGTATGGCTTATATTTCAAGAATCCTTCAAGAATCCCGAAAAATCATGCTAGGGCTTATTTTCGGGGTAGGTCTTGTTTTTGGGAAAACAGGGTATGACGCTTGCAGCAAGATGGGAATTTGAAGCTGAGTTTCACAGCCCCTGTTCTGAAGCTCTAACACTATACCATGCTGACTTTCATAGGGTGGCTGCTGTTGAACAGGAGCAAATGACTCTAATAGAGTGGCATAATGTCACTCATAAGTTGCTGCCATGTCTAGGTTGCCAGCCTCCAGATTAGACCTAGAGGTCTCCCAATATTATAACTGAACTCTAGACAACAGAGAGTTGTCCCCCTGGAGAAAATGGCTACTTTGGAGGACGGGATCTATTGCATTATACCCTGCTGAGCCCTCTCCCCTCCCCAAACCCTGCCCTCCTCAGACTTTACCACAAAATCTCCAGAAATTTCCCAATTAGCAACCTTATTCTTAAGCTTCTCAAAGCACTGAACCACTTGCCAGGCCTGGCCCCAGTGAGTCCTGTCTCAAAGGCCAAAATAGGCCTGGATCAGACTTTGCCCCCAACCTTTTACTGGCGGAACCAAGCCTGGAAAGTGTGGTTACAGCAACTGTCCTGATGGAATTGAATCATTATTATTATTTTGGGATTTTTATCCCCTATATATTTTTTGATTCATATATATTTAGATTCAGATCCCCCCCCCCCCCCCAATCTGAGCTCTTTTCAGGTTCTTGAAAGATCTGTATGCCAGTTCACAATTCCAACTTACTTGATTTGAAAGTATTGGCTAATTAGAAATCAATTATTAATCAGTCTTTTTCTTGACAACATTATTGAATAGGTGATGGCTAAACAATTACAGAAATATCTAGATGACAACTTTTCCCTGGATTTAATCTGACCTTAGGCCTGGTTTTGGATTGTGTCAGTGGTCTTGGTGAACAGTCTTTCTGTACCATTAGGAATGTCTTTTTGTTTGTCCTCCTGGATCTTTCAGCCATATTTAATATAATCAATCATTTACTACTGTTGGTGTACTTACAATTAGATGTAGGAGTTGAAGATGTAGCTGTGAAGATGTCTGATTTTTTTTTTCAGTGTCTGATCATAAAAGGTGATGACAAATGATGAATCAGCTCCATGGGACCTGCTGTGGAGTATCCCACAATGTTCTGTTCTCTTCTAGTGGTGGTTAATTTAAATAAGAAAGATGGGCTATATATGAAATTGCAAACAAATTGATCTATGACCCTAAATGACTTTGTCTGCAGTGTTATGGTGAGTTGCCATCGCTATTCTGACAGCATCCGCCTTTATGTAACCTTGGAATCCTGTTGTCTTTATTCTGTGCTGCGGTTAATCAGTTAAGAGAATAAACTGAAACTGAACCCTGAACTGATAGAGATGATGCTAGTCAGTAAGATGTTTGCACTGGCTGGGATTTTACTCCTATTTGCATGGGGTTCAGCCTTCTCTGATGGCCACTGTGAGGACCATAGGATTCCTATTGGACTTAGGTCTGTAATTAGAGGAGGAGGAGAGGAAGAGTTTGACTTTCTCTCCTGTAAGGATTCTCAAGGCTTTCTCTCCTTTTTCCTTCCTCTCCCCACAAAATACACCTTCTGAAGTAAGTGGGACTCAGAGAGTTCTGAATGAATTGTGACTAGCCCAAGGTCATCCAGCAGAGTGTAGGAGTGAGGAAACAAATTTCATTCACCACATAAGACTCTGCTGCTCATGTGGAGGAGTGGGGAATCAAACCCTGTTCTCCAGTTCGGAGTCCAGTCCACCTTCTCTTAACTTCTGCAGCATGCTTTCAGACAGTTGCAATAGCCAAGCGTGGTTTTACCAATTGTACTTGGCCCATAAGCTTCCCCTCATATTTGGGAGCTGTTGATTTGGCTATGCCAAGGCATGCAGAAATAACACTGAGACTTAACTATTGTAACATACTTTATGTTGGGTGCCTTTGAAGCTGATTCAGGAACTTCAACTAGCACAAAATGTTTCAAAACAGTCCTTGCCAAAAGGTGGCTGTGTTAGGTGCTTTTGAGTTCCAACTGGAGAGAAAAATATTCAATTTAATTCAAATAAGTGTATCACATTATGCCTATTTTAAAAGCCTTTTATGATCCACATATCCGAAACACCACCTTTCCCAGTGTGACCCCAGCGATGCCTTCTGCCTGTCTGAAGGCTTTTTCAGTAGCCACGTTGATGTTATGGAACAATCTCACAGAGAACATTGAAAAATCTGAATTATATTTACAGCTTCAAAGTGGTTGTAAAACTAACTTTTTAGAAAGGAAACTAGCTTATCTGAATGACTGCTTGTAACACTACAATTTTGAATGCAACTGCTTGGGTTCTATTTCTGATTTAATATTGTTGCCTATTTTTTTGGTTATTCTTTGACTTTTTAATGAATTATTGTTTTTATAGTGGTTACCTGTCTTAAGTCCCAGGTGTCTAGGAGAAAAGTGATTGATAAATGTTCTAAATAATGTGTATACATTGAAAAATGAGTCTTTTAAAAAACTGCTGTATTCTGTTGCACAAATGAAGTAAGCTCTGAAGACAGAAAAAAGCTAGTGTAAGGAGTGAATTAAAATATAGTTAATCTTTTTTGCCAAGATCAGTAAGAACATAACAATCTGAGTAAAAATATTTTATGTGGAGGCCTGATTCTGAAGCCATTGGATGTATCCGCTGTGTTCTGACAGATGCACAACAGTGGCAGGGAGTATCATAGTTCAGTTGCCTAAATCTATACGTTCATTTTTCTTAGTAGTTAAGGAACTACATGTGAGGTTCCCACAGCCTGAAAAACTGAATCCAAGCTATATATTGTGTGTGCTGCATATAGATTGAGAACATTAGCCCTAAACTTTGTATCAAGTGAGCAGGACAGACTGTCCATCGTTCTGCTCTGTCCTACCGTCTTGCAAAAGGCACTCAACGCTGTTGTCTGTGACATGGTTGCATTTTTATAGCCTGTGGCTCCTGGATTGGGGCTTTCATTCCAAGGAGACACATGCCTTGCAGCTCATGTTACTGCATTCAAACTGTCATGTTTATTTCCAAAATGTGGACCTTTCTTTTCTGCCATTTTCAGGGTCACCAAGGTGGCCTCTGAAGCTCATTATGTTACTGTGCTTTGAAACTCGTGTGCCCATAAATATGTTGAAAGGAAAAAGAAATTCACAATACAACCTAAGAACTGTGTTGTATGCCGATTAGAGTGTCTGACTAGGATCTGGGAGACCCAGGTTCAAACCTCTATTTCACCATGGAATCTTGCTGGATACAATTGGGCCAATCACACACTCTCAATCTAACCTAACTTACAAGTTGTTGTGAGGATAAAATGAAGGACAGCAACATGATGTAAGCTACTTTGGGTCACCATTGGGCAAAAAGGTGCAATATTGATAATGTAAATAAATAAAGTAAGAACACTTTAATGACAGCGAGCCCCCCTGAATAGACTTCAATACGATTCTGAGTAGACCTTTTTTGGAGTATAGCAGATCGATAGTTAAAATAATGTATAAAGACTGCATTTGCATGTTGTTGCATATTGCTGTATAGAAATCATTGACAACTAGATTTTCTTGTATAGGCAAAACTATTAAGTGGGTTAGTGATTTCTGTAGTGTAGTATTCTGCATGTATCAAAATACTTCACATTTCAGTGAAACAATTGCATATTTGAATACTGAACTCAATATCTTTGTCCAATGGTAAGCAACAAGTATGGGAATCTTGGTCATGTTATTAATCAAGGCAGTTTTTAATTCCCTGGTACCCTGCCATAAACCATAGTTTTCCTTTAGTGTGCACCAACTGGAGACCAGTAAAATCAATTCAGTCCCCAGAATAAATCATTTGGTATTCATCTGATTACCAGTTTCAAGTGTTATTGATTATTCTTTGCTTGATCTGTTTTCCTGAAGTGAACTGACTTTTTTGTGTTTTACCAATATTATCTGTCAGCTGGCTTTACTTGGTAATTTAGTGATACGAATTTTTCGTAAGTAATGAACTAGAAATTAAGAAATTGTTGTAATTGGGACCTCAGTTTATGTAAAACTTGATGATAGGATAAATTTTGATTCAACAGTATCAAGTAATTTAACAGTTTAAATTAATACAACTAAAACTTTCAATTCTTTTCCCCTCTCTCCACTTCTAAATAAAATTTCACAGAAACATAAAGTAGATCTTTTCTACAAACTGCGTCATGTGATGAATGAACTAATTGATCTTCGCAGACAGCTACTCTCAGGTCATTTGACCCAAGACCAAGTGCGAGAGGTTAAAAGGCACCTCACTGTACGATTGGACTGGGGTAATGAGTAAGTATGAATATTGTTTGTATAACTAATTTAAGATATCATTGTAATTGCTACTGAACACAACTGTTCCTTATGTAATTTTTATGTAAATTTTAATACTGTTCCTTATGTAAAATTTTATGGGAGGAAAAAAGTATACCGTATATACTCACATATAAGTCAACTTTTTCAGCACATTTTTTGTGCATCGATTTATACGTGAGTGAGGTGTATTTTAAAAATATTTTAGGGTTTTCACTTTGTCAGCTGCCAGGGGGCGCAGTTTTTAGGCTGATCTACAGTTTAGGTAAGACAAACAGATATGTGTTTACAACATTTTGAATTACCGTATATACTCGTGTATAAGTCGACCCGCGTATAAGTCGAGCCACCTAATTTTACCACAAAAAACTGGAAAAACTTATTGACTCGCGTATTAAGTCAAAGCTACTGGTAAATTTCAAAAATAAAAATAGATACCAGTAAAATTACATTAATTGAGGTGAGTATTGGGGTAGGGAAGGGTTGAAAGGTGTGGGTATGGGTGGGAGAGAGTGGAATTTAGATGATTGGGGTGGGAGGGGGAGGCAGAGTTTTGGGGTGGGGGAAGGGGCTTGCTGGGTGTCTGGGGGCGGAGGCCAGCCTTTGACCCGGACTCCAGCCCTGAATCCTCACCATCGCCAGGGAGGAGTGCCGGTGGTGCTAGCAGGATGCACAGGGGGGGCAGCAGGGGTGGCAAGCATACTCCCAGGCAGCACAGGGGGCCAAGGCATTGCCCCCACCGCCCTGGGCCATCGGGGCCTCGGGCACAGTGGAGGGGTGGGGGCAGGGAAAACAGAGAGGCTGGTAGAGTTCTTGTGGTACCCCTGGGACTTGCTCATGGCACCCCAGGATACCGCGGAACCCCGGTTGGGAATCGCTGCACTAGGAGGTGTATTCTTCACCAGCCATTCTAGTTCCCTAGACAAGGCTTTCTTATGGGCTTCTGTGTTGCACTTTTTCTCCCCCCAACTGGAGTTCTCTGTGGCTGCAAGCCTAGTTGCTGATGTTTTATTCAGTATTTTACTTTGGCTTCTGGTTGACCTGTTTGACATGTCTAGTCAAATCATTTCCAGTCAGCAGTGGAAATGGGATTTCTCCCCACACCCTCATCTCCTAGACTCCTGACCAGTCCTTGTATGTTATCTGTATGTTAGCTAAGGGCACATTAAAATGAGGCTTTCCCAATTCTTTCGTAGCCATTTCCTTTCTAGTTAAGTACTGTTCAGGCTTCACTAGCTTCGGCTTTATTAGGGTCAGTTGAGCTCCTGAATCTCTCCAGCCAAAGACTTTGGTATTGTTCACTTCAACTGAACAATATATTCTGTATATTCATTTGTAATCCCTTCAGGCACTTGCCTCTCATTAAATACATGAGAGGTTCTATTTCAGGTTTTGGGAGGGTTTTTTTTTTGCTTTTTCTGCCTTTTGGGTGTTTTTAGCTGCCTCTACTTGTGTAACTACATTTAGTTATTTTTCTTTACTAATTTGGGACAGTTGTATCTTACATACCCTGTTTTGTTCTACTAAATCACCTCAGTTCCTCAGGTGTTCTCTTAGTGTAAGGAGTCTGCTTTGTATGGTTGGTTTTGTCAGGTAATTCTTTTCCCTGAGGGAGCCAAGCTCATTTCTTTTGATTCCCTAAGGTAAAATACATCTCCCTTTCCAAATCCTCTTTCAGGGAATCTATAATTTCAGCCATTCTAGCTGTACTAGCTGTACTAGCCATTCTAGCTGTACATTCTACCATTTTGACCCATGTGATCCATACTGTCTAGGTATGACCCCATACAACTATTCCAGTGCTATTAAATTGAGTACCCTGTAAAGCACAGAGCAAAGCCCTGCCAGGTTAAATAAACCAGTTCCAAAAGGTTCCTCTGTTTATTCATTCAAAATTGCAGTTTCGGGAGATCTCCTGTGAGCTTCAGGGAGGAGTCTCAGAGCTCTATTGTTCGCAAACATTACTTATACCCTTCCCATTAAACCCTCCCAAGCAACTCTTCCAACATTATCCATTGGTTGGGCTGTGAAGATGTACAGATAGCCTATCATGCTCCTGATCTTTCCCGCCTCCCAAAGCCCACCTTGCTTTCTATATCTGGGCATATGGTTAAGTCACACTTATGCTACTTCGTATCAGGTTCTGGTTACCATAACAACCACACTTTATCAGTAGTTTCTACATTCCAAAGTGTTTTTCAATCCTAGGCAGAGTCAGCCATGTCTGTGTTTTCTAAGAAGCCCCTATACTAACTTCTCTAATATATATCCCAAATATATGGTGAGTTAAAAGTTACTTTAATATAGTTCTTGTGACTAAATATGCATATATCTATATATTTCTTTGGCTTAAAACATTATAATATATTATTTCTATCAACCTGATCTCTAGTTTTGGCCCCTCTGCCAGTCAACCAATGATCTAACGGTCTGTCTAAATGGCAGGCCAACTGACAATTGTTTTCATCTGATTTTTCGTGAAGTTCCTTATTTTGCTTTTTGCTATGTTCAGCAGTTAATTCAAATCTGTTTCAGTCTTTCTTTAAATATGTCATAGTCTAGTCTTCATTACTCATTTCAGTGTAGATGTCATTTAGCACAACCCCCCCCCTCCCCATGTAGTTGTGAATGGATATAAATCATTTTTTCCTTGTCAGTCACTTGAAATCTTTACAAGTCCTTAACAAAAAAAGCTTCAGTATTGTGGTCTTTTTGAAATTTTTGAAATTTCTTCTGGTCAATAATAGCAGGTTTTACCACCTAACCCAGTGTTTCCCAACTCAGCCCTTAATCGTAATTCTTCCATTTTTTATTTGTTTAATTCAATTTCATGCTGTATTTGACCTTTTATTTCTCTTAATTCTATAGCCCTTAGTTTTAATTATGTTTATCTTTGACTTCTCTCTCTCTTAATTGTACATGCCTTTGTTTTAGTTCTATTTCTCTTTGAGCTTCTCTTTTTTTCTTGTGCCATTTTAATTTCTCAAGCTCTATTTCTTGCTTTATCTTCCAGATTTCTACTTAGTCAATAGGTAGTTTCCTCAGTTTCTATTTAATTCCCTCTAGCCACAAGCTCAGCTTCCATTTCCTTAAGCTTTTACTTGCTTAAGAGGCATTTTGACAAAATTTTTGCCTCAGATTTTCTTAAATATTTATATGGGTAACAGTTTGTGAAACTTTGTTTCTGAATCCCACCGCTATGGCACCAATTTGTGACAAGGATGTTTTTTTCCTGCTGAGGGAAACACATAGTTTCCTTAGATTTTTGGGGTCTACGTTCATTTTGAACTATAAATCCTCCCCACAGTTTCCAAATACTCCAGAAGTAGCAAATATTTAGGCACTGGCTTTGCTGCTGTGATGTAAGTTTTGTGGTGTGTATGGAGATTATCGTGATCACTGAGGATGAATTAATATATAAACAACTAAGAATCTTTATTTATTTACAGGTTGGTTTTAAAGGAACAAGCCAGCAGCACAGGTCTCCAGGTAGATGGAGTGGAAACTGGTCGCAGCACACAAATTTAAGCTGGTTATGGCTTCAGAGAGTAGTTAGACTTTTCTACAGCACTTTCAGGCACAAACAGACTTTTTTTTTACTAGCCACTACCCAGGATTCCATTCATACCAGCCTGCCTTTTCCCCAGAGTCAGACTAAATTGCACATGGTCTGCTCATCACCAGAGACGGACCTAAGACAATCAAGCAAATTGTCTTCTCTTCCAAAGATAGATCTAAACCATTCTGCTACCCTTCAGTCTGTCTGCTCTTTTTCCTGAGCCAGACCTCAGCTGTCAGTGCCCTGTTCCAGAGACAGAACTCAACTTCCTCTTCTCATGTGCTCCCTGTTGACATTTCATCCCCCTTTTCAAAGGTGATTGGATTAGACTCTAATCTAGAGACCTGAATTTGATTTCCCACTCAAGTCTGCTATGTGAACTTGGCCCAGTCACAGTTGTCTCAGAACTTTCTCAGCTTATGGAATTTTTATTGTTGTTAAGTCAATTTGCACATATTTATATAAGTTGGCAGGATTTAAATATTAAAAATAAATATTAATATTAGCATTTGAGGGTATTAAAAGAGGCTAATTAATTCATTGTGCTGCTGCAGGCAAGATACCCTGGATCTGAAACTCTCTACAGATGTGTAATTTAGCTATTTTCTTTTGAAAAACTCCCAGAAAAGAAATGCTACACACTATGTAAGCAGCCTGTTATATGATTTATTTGGTATGACATCCCCACAGGTAGCAAGCTTGGGATTAGTTATTATAAAGGATTAACAGGGAATTAAAGAATGAGAATCCTTTGAGCTGAGAATCCATGGTGTTAGAGGATTTTAACTAAATTAAGTATGTCATATTAGGTTCAAAGGTAGCTGTTGCTAAGTGCATTCCTTGTCATTGACACTGAATGCTATTAATTTATGGATTTTATCTTGCATCAACCACAATATAACTGAGAATTGTTAAAACCATGAGATGTGTAAATCAATTTTCATTCTCCCCCCACCTCCAGTTTTTAGTTTACACACACACACAGATTCATCAAGTTGCTGCTGACTTACAGTGACCCCGTTTTTAAGGCAAGAGACATTCAGGATGGCCTTGCCTCTAAGTAGTGCCCCCTAGTATCCCTTGGTGGTCTCCCATACAAGTACTAACCAGAGCTGACCCTGCTTAGCTTCTGAGATCTGATGAGTTCAGGGACTATCCAGGTTAGGGCTTACCATGTAGTATTAATCAGTAATTACATTAAGATTGCAGTTGAATATATACATTAATTTAAAATATCCTTTGTTAAAATCACTGTATTATACTGTGAATGGATCCAGAGAAATTAAGGCTTCTGCTTTCTGTCCCATTTCAAAAGGCAAAGCAGCTGCATGTGCGGACAAATTTATTGTGGAAAAAATATAGAATGTGCCTTCTGACTTGGGAAATTATGCGTCCCCAACAACTATAATTTTTTAAAATATCTATAATTTTGCAAACATGGGTGATTTGTTGCATATAACATGCTTGATTTTTTAAAAATGTGCAGCTGTGATAAAGGTATCTGCAGGAGTTCATCATACATACCATAAGATACCTAATGTTATTTATTAAAATATTTATATCCCATCTTTATCCTTTGTTCTAGTTAGGAAATGAAATCTCTTTTGCATTCAGAATTAGCAGGAAACAAAGAGCAAGAATAAATGCAGGATGTTCTAAAGGCAGAGAGGTTTGCAAAAAGTTACTGTGGAAAATTATAGGACAAACTAAAATAACAATATTATAAGTGCTCTGCTTCTCGAGCAACTAAGACTTGGTGCATGTTTTATAATTGTGTGTCATTCAGACACTGGACCTGCTGGTTCTGGTGGGTTTTCCAAGCTATGTGGCCATGGTCTGGTGGATCTTGTTCCTAACCTTTCACCTGCATCTCTGGCTGGCATCTTCAGAGGTGTATCACAGAGGGAAGTCTGTTACGGGGTTGGGAACTTAGTCACTGTGTTCATTCATGTGCTGCCATCATTTATTTGTATCCAAATATATATAGATTGAGATTTTAGCTTGTGTGTGTGTTTGTGTTTCTTTCCCTGATACAGCCAGCCCACAGGATTAAACAAACAGCGGTTAACTTTTATTCATAATTTGAACATAACACTGAATTCGTAATGAAGGATATCAGCATTTGAGATCCTTTATTACAAATCAACTCTTTTCAATCAATTTTAGGCAGCTCCTCTCAATAGTTTCACTCAGCGAGGCTCTGTCCCCACTCTGCTGTTTTCAACTGTCCTCACTAGCATTCCGTCACTTCCCACAAGTCAGTCTTAGGGAAAGGTGGAACCTAACCTGTTTGTCACACCAGCTCTTGATTATTGTATAGTCATCAACAATAAAAAATGCAATTTTTTTTGAGGCAAAGAGGTTAATGATTGCTGCCTCTTCAGGTGAGAATCAGGGGAAAGGTTTGAACCCCCCCCCCCCCCACTCTCTAGCTGGCTAAATTGTAATCTGAGTCCTCAGAGGTTGTTGGGATGTATCTTCTTCATCATCTATGTTTCCTGGTCTGTTTTCTTCCCATTATCAAACATAATTTACTAGGCTTGGTACTTGTGCTGTACCTTAACACCCCCTCTTGCAATTTCTGACTTGTTTCCCTGCTCCCAGAATCAATATTGATGGGTCAGTTATCTATCCAGTGTCTTGTGACCCACTCTAAATGTTAAGATTTATGGACTGAGAACAGCCAAACATATGCAAGTGTCCAACGTCAGATGCACTTTGTGATGCCTGGTTTTGTATTATTGTTGCTATTTTTATTAAACTGCCTTAGCCCTCAGGGAATCATTCTACAGTGAGTGACTTCCCCAGTACTTGCAGCCTAAAGATTAGCAATATTTTGAAAGAGGACCACCCAAGCCAAAATTCTGGAAATGTCTATGATATTTAATAATAGCTTAATAGGTGCAGGAGGTGATTTAGTAAATTCTGGAAGGCTCCAAGGCCAGTAAAAAAAGCTAGTCACTGATGTGAAGAATTATAACTGCATAGTTAAAAGAGGTTGTCAACCAGCCAACTTTCAGCCTTTGTCTCAGCATAGCATGAATGGCCAGTTGGCGATCTAGTAAAATATAATGGCTTGGATCCCATGAATGACATCTGCAGGTGGGAACCAAGACAGTTTTTGCTGTTTCCTTCACCTGCTCCAGCAGATCCCATTCTTTTTGTGTTGGCTGCTGGAGCAGGCGAAGGAAACAGCAAAAACTGTCCCTGTTCATTGTTGGCTGCATTTTGGGAAGCAGCAAGAGGGAAAAGTGAGTAGATTGTGCTCAATGGATAAAAATTCCTTCTGGCTGTGGAAATCTTTTGTGGGAGTGGGATCCAACCTGCAAGCTTTTCTTAAAAACAAAACAAACCAGGACAATAGAACAAGGAATGATGATCACTCAAAGAAAAAAAACCAATTGCTGGAGTGTTCTCAGGATTATTTGTCTCATTAAATTTGATGTTGAAAAGATTTGAAGTTGCAGCTAATTTATGCCAAGCTTTCAAGCCAAGAGAAACAGAATTGTAGCCCAATATAGAGAGGTCTGACGGGCAAAAATGATTGCTGTTCTGATGCCACCCCAAAGAGCTTTCCCGTGGTGCGGGAAGCCCTAGGAAGTTAAAAACAGAAAAGCACTTTGGGAATCCCCCACAGAGGAAAAGAGAGAGATGCCACTAAAAATGTGGCGTATCTGTCAGCACCTCTACTGGCACATGGGGGCTGAGCAGGGAGTAGAAGCTGACTGAGGCCAGCTCCACCCCCCTGGCCTGGCCATGCTGGTATAAAATTTTGCACCAGCAGGTCTGGGGATGATCAGCAGCTTCTGGGTCAGGCACCATGGAGCTGCCTGCTTACAGGGCACCTGGATAAGTTGCTCCTTCACCAGCACAGTTGTCCCTTGCACCAGCAGGGTAAGCAGTCACACTGGTGTACAGTTAGGGTTAGGGTTAGGGTTAGGCAGATGAGAGATCAGTAATATTAACCTTCTGTATCAGAAAAGATGTAGAGATATAAATAATATCTGGTCTTCAAAGATTTTTTCGAAGTTCATATAATATTTTCAGAAATATAATAGGCACTTGTATATTGGTTCTGTTGTATGGTGATTTGCATAAGCAAAGGTCAGTGGCAATAGTAGTTTTGAAATGTGATCCTGCAGTTCTGCTGCACTGAGATTCTGATTTCCCTTGTCATCTCTTTATCATCTGTGCCAGAATATAACCCAAGGTACAATTTTGTTTTTTATTATCCACTATATACTAGTTATCTTACAGAATCTCTCTTAGATTTTCTGAAAGGGTTTGTGCTTCTTCCAAGGAGCTCAGGACTGTGTACCTGGCTCTTTATCTTTTTATCCTTATAGCAAGCCTGTGAGGTAGGCTATGGACGAGAGAGACTGATTAGCTAAAGTTCATCTAGGCTGAGTACAGATTCAAAACCTCTGCTGTGAATCTTCTTTTGGTTAAGAAGAAAAACCGAAAGAGTTTTTGCCTTTAAATATTCCAATCCAGAGGCAGACTGTTACACAATCATTTTCTCTGCAGGACTGACATGTTAGAACATACCCTACACAAGTACAATCAAAATGTAATTGAGGTAAAATTGGGATAATGTACAGATGACTTCCAGTTCTGACACAGTAAATCTCAAATAAAGAAAAGATGAGAGACAAAGTACTTAATGTGGAAGTACTTTTATTGTACTTTAAAGAGACAAACTAGAAATGAGGAATCAATAAAGAACTTTGGAACCCAACTGGCGCCCCCGTGGGAGTCTCGTGGGGTGTGTGGAAAAATCGGGCCCCCCCACACTCCTGGGAAGGAGGAGAGGTGTGGCTGGGCCTCAGTATGATGTGCCCTCCTTTCTGTGGCTAAATCAAACATACATTAAAGCAATTTTACTTTAAAGAGGGTGGCTAATATTTTCCAGCAGCAATCAGATTATATAAAATGAAACTACTACCTCAACTTCTCTATGGTACTCCTTTTTGGACAAATTCAGCTGTCAGGAAGCTAGAGGCATTCCAATCAAATTTTTTACGATCCATATTAGGAATCCCGAATTGCATAGCCTATCAAGTATTAAACACAGAAGTTGGCTTACATCTGATTGAGTCAGAAGTATGGATAATCACCCTAAAATATTGGTTGCATATGCACTACGAAGCCAAACCTGACTCTCTGATATACTCCATGTTATTGGACATTTACCAATCCATCTGGTATAGCCGAATAATAAAGAAAATCTCCTCAACTGGAATTGACCTGGCCACCTTGTACAACATGAATGAAGGACAAGCTTTTTCATCAATAAAACAAAGATTTCTTGATATCGATAAACAAAACTTATTATCTCAGCTGAACAGATCTTGTTCACCAATTAAATTTGGAATTGCTCCGATAATTGGCGCACTTCTGCAGTATTTTTCTCATCTCACAGATCCCAAGTACGCCGAGCCTTCATGGAGGCCCGATTAAATATATTACCAAATGCAATGTTAAAGGGTCGCTTTTTGCCCTTACCTTATGAAGAAAGGACTTGTTTGTGCTCCAAGAATCAACCAGAAACAGTTTCACATATTTTGCTATACTGTGAGAAGCTGAACTGGATAAGATCTATGTATATCGAACCGCATCTAGACCAGTCTTCCTTATCTATGGAGAAAGAGACGATTCACCACCTCTTGTCAGATAACCAGCTAAAAAAAAGTATGGAATGTGGCCAAGTTTTTCATGGAAGCTTTGAAAATCTCCAGGATAGAGCCAAATAACAACCCAGAGCCAGAGGTTATAGACTTTTACTTTCAACATAGCAGAAAAACTTTATATTTTAATGCAAGATTGAATTAGCCAATATTGTTTTAAAAATACAAATGTTATCTTATTTTATGTCATTTTCGAGGTTATTGCAATTTATTGTTTTTCTTATGTTTTTGAAATTGAATTGAAGTGAGTATGAGTGAGTGAGGGGGTGGGGTGGGGTGGGGTGGGGTGGGCGGGGTGGCCAGTGGTGGGATTCATCCAGTAGCTAACCAGCTGAATCCCACCAGGGAGGGTGAGCAAGGGGCCTCTCCAATCCCCAGAGCGATCTGGGACTGGGAAAGACCTATCACTGCTCTCCCCTGCAAGGGTAAGCAACAAACGCCAAGGCTGGAGCACCCCTCTCCCTCTGAGAGGGTTCCTCTCAGAGAGAGGGGCGCTCCAGCCAACTCTGCCCATGGATCATAGGGGCGCTCCAGCCAACTCTGCCCATGGATCATAGGATCCATGGGCAGAACAAGCTCTCCCAGTCCCACCTCCCCACCAGCCCCAGCAAGCTTACTCTGCCCATGGATCACAGGATCCGTGGACAGAACAAGCTCTCCCAGCCCACCCACCCCCTGCCCCAGCAAGCCTCTTTGCCCATGGATTACAGGACCATTGCTGTGTTCAGATTTATGAGTTGGGGCATGTTCTTTAATGTGATGGTGACTTTGAAATGACCTGATGCAAAAAGTCGTTATTTGGTTGTGGTGGGGGAGGACAGTCGCCTGCAATGTGGTGGGGGGCGCAAAACTCAGATTTTGCCCTGGGCTCCATTTTTTCTAGCTACGCCTCTGTGGCCATGGTTGACTGTTGTATCACCCAGCAACTGCATTTACAAAATGACGAAACCTGGGTAATGCATTCAAAATAGGCTTTGATCAATCCCTTCTTGATGTGTGCAGGATATTCCCATGCAAGGAATACCTTTTATCAATTTTTGCTTTCATCAAGAAGCTGTTCTTTCTGAGTGAAGATGTGTGTTTTCTTTCCCTAATGTTTTATTCCCACACTCCTAATATTCTTAAAGTTTTTGAAGGCAAGTGCAAAAAAGGAGGCACATCACTATTGTGTCAAAGCAGAGGGAAAAAATGATGGTGCAGATGGACAAACGATGATGCACTCAAAAATCCCTATTTATTTTGTACATCAAATAATCAAAAATAATATATAAAAACACATTAATCCCCCATGAATATACAATTACAGAGAATTAAAAACCAAAGACAAGACAATTAAATGGCAATAAAGCATGGGCAAAACTATTTTATAGGGGCTATATGCTGTTGTGACCTATACAGTGATGAAATAATTGAGTCATTAAAAACAACAATATGTTTTTTGTGTACTGTGGATCCTTAAATGAAGAAGCATGCAAAATGCATAGGAATATTTGAGTGAAATGTGATAACAATCTTCTTTCCTACTGCACCATTGTTATTTCTTCTCTGAAGGCCAAGGATCTTTGTGGTGCACAGGTGATTTATGTTAATGGAGACAAGGGGCTGGACAACAAAACTTTCTCACTTCATATTAGGTAGCAAAAAGTTCTAGGACTGAGGTAGAGTGGAGGAAGGAGGTGTATTTGGAATCATACCCATGTATGGGCAAAAAATGGATCTTGAGCCATGGAACAGAAATGAGAGTAACAATAACACACTACCTGTTTTTCACAGTGGAACACATTGTGAGGCTAGAACACCTAGGCCCTTTCTGCACTGCCAAGGGAGAGAGCCTGCATCAGCATTAATCATGCCGATGCAGGCTCTGGGGCCGTTCACACAAACAGCCCCATGGGCTGCGCAGCTGCGCAGCCCCCTTCTCTCCTGTTGGTGGCCGTTGCTCTGCTGTTGCTCTGAGGAGGCCAGGGGACACACCCCCATGGCCAGAGAGACGGCTGCAGCTCCGGAGGCCAGTGAACGTGTCCTCTGGGCTCTTCAGAGTGACGGCAACCAGCAGGAGGTGAGGAGGCATTTGGGACCAGGGAGGGGAATATGCCAGTTTCCACCCGCTGCCACTTGCATGGCAGTGGATGGAAGCTGGCGTTTGCAGAAAACCCCGGTTCCCGAGCGAGTTTTGAAAATACCGTTTTGGCGGGAACAGAGCACCGCTGCATTGATTTGGCAGCAGCGCCTGTGTGAAGGGTTCCTGCCAAAACGGTGTTTTACCAGGCTGAAGTCATTTCCTAACCTTGGTGTTATTAGAATGTGTTGTAAACTATTGAACCCAAATGTGGTGCCCATCGTTGCCATGATGCCTGTCATTGGGTTTCCTGGCACCCATGTTTCTTCAGCAAAGCATCTCTTCCTCAAACTGAAGAGCTAGTCGCTAATTGGGGACCCTGTTTGGTGGAAAGGTAGCATAGAAATAGTTTGAATGAATGAATAAATAAACAAATTCCTAGCTTTCTTCTACGTTACTAGAGCAGCTTATGCATCAGAAAATTCATCCCCTTTATGTCTAAAGGTACCCTTTCAAAAATAGCTGTCTCCATTATAGAAGGATACTTGACTTGCAACCACAAAACATTTCATGATTGCCCCCAGTACTCCATGGCAGCCATTTTGTTTTAGCACCTGTTCCCCATTTTCATAGTTTCCAAATTGCCCACAGACTCAACAAGAGTTCAATCTCATGTGTAAGCAAAGTGCATGATCAAGGAAAGTATTCTTGTTTGAAAAACACTACTCAAGTAGCAGCACAAGTTAGCTATGAGAAAACAGTATCTCCATGTGTTTGAGTAAAAATGATCTGTAAGATGCTGTGGAATGAATATATTTGTAATACTTGTATTTTATGAAAGAACGCTTTGTAGAACTGAACTTGGCGCACATACTGTCATTTCCACAGATAAAGTCCTGTATGTAGACTTGGTACATTGACAATGTGAAATGTATTTCATTATTGATAAGAGTGTACTTTTTATTTTCACAGGCATCTGGGTTTAGATCTCGTTCCACGGAAAGACTTTGAGGTGGTGGATTCGGATCAAATCAGTGTCTCTGATCTATACAAAATGGTAAGGTGCCTTGAGGTAGATCCTCTCAATATATGGAGGTGTTTCTGTGTATTAAAGTCAAAACAAATTTATTCATACTAATATAGCTAATTTCAGTAACTGCGGTCAAGCATTCTGCACTTTAAGCATAAAGATCGGCACTTGCTGTAATTCCAGGAATCTGAAAATTAACTATAACAAAAACAAAATAGTAATTTTCAGTCATTCCAGACCTTAATACAACTGGTCCATCAATAATGACATAAGTAAGAAATGTTCTTCTTTTAAATATCTTGGCGTTATTTTTCAAGCCTCTATATTTTGGCAGGCTCATCTAAATGCTAGCATTTCTGCTGCATTCCAATGGGTGCTGTTAATTTTTTTTTTTACTCTAAAGTTGGCTGCTTGCATCTCCAGTAGTTAAACATTTCAGGGGAAAGTCATCCTTTATGGCATACAAATTTGGGACTGGAATGGGAAGTCCCTTGAGAAAGTGGAAGTTATTCAAAATTCTTTCATTAGGAAAATCTTAGGACTTTCTCAGAGTACCCCAGCTGCCCATTTAAGAACTGAACTGAGGCTATCTTCAATTACTTTGAGGGCTCATCTGAGACTGTTTAAATATTATATAAAGTTAGTAAGCTTATTTAGCTGTCATTTGGTCAAACTGTGTTACCAATTATATAAGGATGGGAACTGTTGGTTGCCCCTAATGCAGTGGTGGGATTCAAATAATTTAACAAGCGGTTCTGGTGGTGGGATTCAAATAATTTAACAACTGGTTGTATACAAGCGCCATTTTAACAACAGGTTCTGCTGAAGTGGTGCAAACCTGCTGAATCCCACCACTGCCCTAATGGCTCCCATTTTACAGTTGTATGATTTAGAAGAAATGAAATTCCAGCAAAATCTGAGCACAAGTTTATGAAAAGGATGTAGAATATAATATAATTGTGATCCAGCTATCTAAACGTAATTTACAGTTTAAATGTTCCTGGATCTAAGTACTTCCAGAACAGGACCCAGAGGATATAAGACCAGCCTTGGAAAAGGTCAAAGCTTTCACTCTCAGAAAAAGGTTGAAGTGCATTTCTCCTGCCTGACCACTGGAGTAGCTGTATCAGTGCCCAGAGAGGGAGGCTTGGAGCACCTTATACCTACAGATCAAATGTAGGATTTTGCTGTACTCATTTTTCCTACAAAAGTGTGGTCTTTGTGGTCTTCTGAATCACTTTTTTGCCATCAAAGTCACAGTTGTCTTATGGTCACTGCATAGGGTTTTCTGGGTAAGAGATATTTGAATGTGGGTTGCTATTGCCAACCTTTGCATCAAGACCTGGGTATTCCTTGGGAGTCTCCATCCAAATATTACTCAACAGTAGAGCTGAGTGTGTGTTATTGGCCCAAGGTCATTCAGCAAGCTTTTACAGTACGAGTGGGGATTCAGACCTAGTCCAACACCTTAACCACTGTACAGTGGTGGGATTCAGCAGGTTTGCACCACTCGGCAGAACCGGTTGTCAAAATGATGCTTGTAAATAACCAGTTGTTAAATTATTTGAATCCCACCACTGCCACTGTACCACACAGGCTCTCTCTGATTAAATAGGCACAGTAGGGATTTACAGCCCATTTCTAATGGCAATGTTAGTCTTTAGCAAGATTTATAAAAGGGTTATCTGATTTACACTTTGTAGCTTTGTTCATCTTTAAAACACAAGTGTTTAATCCTGCTGTGTTCACTGTTATTCTTCTCTATGTTTAATCCAATTAAATGTTAACAATACATAACATTATTTGTGCATAATGGTCAATGGGGCTGTGCATACAGAAACCAGCTGCAGTGAACTGACCAGAATGTTTCTAGAAGCTTTTGAATGCTTGAAGTGCTCTCCACCCTCTTCTTCAGAGCTGAGAGCTGGCAGATTTCCTGCCCACACAGTCATGTGAAAGGAGTTGGGGAGAGTGCTCCTCCCTCATTCTCTCTTCGCTGCCATTGAAAGGGACCTGCTTTGCTGAGCACTTCAACTTACCTCAGGATCTTTTCTTCGTTGATGATGGCATTTTCAAGAAGTGTTTCAAATGTGACACTAAGATGGCACTGAATGATTATCATGAAGAATGACTCTTCTATCTTGGCAAAACTCTGAAATGTGCCCAATTTGCCAGCTTTTCACTTTGAAGGCCATGCACGAATGGGCTTTGAACCTTAAGGCTGCACCACGAGTAAAATATCACATTTTGGTGTATGCTCCCTCTAATAAGTCTTCAAAGAGGATACGTATTCCCTAAGCCTCTTTGCTCCCTATGAGTCTGTCTGAGCCATCTTATGATCTGGCTTTAGTGAGCACGCAGACTCCTTTGGAGACCCCCGTTAAAAAGGCCAAAAAGGTTAAAAATGCCTCTTAGGCCAAGCTACTCATGTTGACATCAAGGGTAATTGACATCGAGGGTATATTCATCTAACCCTCTGATTCATCAGTCCAATAACTTTCCTTGACATTGATCTCCCTTGTCTTCTCAAAATCAAGATACCTTATATACTCGTATATAAGCCGACCATGTATAAGCCGAGGCACCTAATTTTACTGCCCAAACCTGGGAAAACTTATTGACTCGTGTATAAGCCGAGGGTGGGAAGCTGGGAGGCAGAGGGAGCTCCTTATTTGGGCAGTGACATCTGGAGGAGTCTCTGCCCAAATAAGGAGTTCCCTCTGCCTGCCAGCTGAGTTTGACAAAGCCCAGCCAGCCAGCAGAGGGAGTTCCTTATTTGGGCAGTGACATCAGGGGGAGTCCCAGGGTTTGAGGAGGCCCAGCCACCAGGGTGCCTCGGGGCTCCCCCTTCACCCTCTGAGGAGGGCAGCAACAAGCGGCTTGTGCAACCACAGGGAGTTCATCCCGGCCATGCCCCCAGCCTCAGCAGAGGCCTGTAGAGCCGGCTGGTAAGTGGTGACTTGTGTATAAGCTGAGGGGGCATTTTTCAGCCTTAAAACAGGGCTCTGTGCTGTCCAACCCTTCAGTGTCATCATTGTCTCTTTCCATGGACTCTGCCTTCCCTGTCAGTCCACAGCTCCTCCATCATGCTCCTAATGTTTCACCTGCATCTATGACTGGTATCTTCTCTGTGCCATGGAGAGAAACACATCTTACTGCGACATGCCTCTGAAGATGTCAGCCATAGATGCAGGCCAAACATTAGGAGCAAAAACTGCGAGACCATGGCCACACAGTCAGTGGTGGGATTCAAATAATTTAACAACTGGTTGTTTACAACCACCATTTTAACAACTGGTTCTGCTAAAGTGGTGCAAACCTGCTGAATCCCACCACTGCACACAGCTCAGAAAATTCACAATACCCAGTGAGTCTGGCTGTGACCTGATATTTGAGACTTTCCAGATATATATAGGTATTTTGTAGCCCTTGCTGCATTTGAGTCATTTAAGGCATAAGGCTGACAACCCTTAAATATTTAAGACTGGTTGTAGGAGCTGCACGCTTACTTGATGAAGCTCTGAGGTATCTGTTCAGTAGAATCCAATGTAAAACCTTTTCAGATTATGTTTTTGTATAATTGCTACTTCTATATATTCTTTCTTTTCATTTTTGAAAAGCAAGTGGTTAAATTTATAGAACAACAAACTCCACACATTTATGAATGTGCAGAATGATATTTTATTGATATTGGAGTGGTTAGACACTAGTATAAATATATCAACAAGAGAAAGATGAAATATGCCAATATACCAATAAGATAATTATACCAATAAGAGAAAGTCGTGTGGAAATACTGTTACATATAAATTTACCATTGTTGTTGTATGAATAACAAAATTATGTGACTTGGATTCTAAAACCCCTTTCTAATGACACAGTAGCAACTCCTCCAACAGAGGAGAGAAATGATATTTTTTATAGTTCCCATTACATTGCTCCTGGGAGTCCAGTGATCCATAGGAGCACGACTGGAAGAGGGCGCACCGAAGGCTGCAGTGAGAGAGGGAGGCAGGGACATTGCCTTCCTATGGCATGGCTCTGCTGGGGTTATCAACCTCCAGGTCACGTCTTCAATTTTTCCAGAATTGATCTCCATACTACAGAGATCAGTTCCTCTACTCCCCAGAGTCACATTCACATGAAACTCCTTCCTTGGGCACCACCCACAAATGTGCAGGGGTTTCCCAGGCTGGAGTCAACAAACCTCTATTCTGCTCTTATTGCTTAGGATCCATGCTTGTATTTTAAAATACCATTTTAAATATTATAATAGCTATGATAATCATACCAATTTTCAGATGAGGCATAAGCCTCCATTAAACTAACAGCAGTTTTCAATCAGTGTTGAAGTTTAATTTTAAATTAGCTGAATATCAAGTCTTCTAATTTCAAAAGCAGCACTTATTGCATTGCAGAACAATTTAATAATTTTCATCTATGCCCTATTGGTATATGTAGCTACGAATGGTGCACAGAGTGGGTCATCAGCAGCCTCTGCTTAAGAAATGGAGCAGATTTTTAAACTATATTTCATGTTTCTTATGAAGTTGTAGTTTATGTAGATTTGGGGCTTCTTATCCTGAAAACTTAAGATGGGCAGTCAGCAGACAAAATGTAAAATATACAGCCTTAATCAGTGCAAAGTTAAAAATGTTAAAATTCTCATGGACATGGGATTTTGTCAGAACCCTGGTGGCTAAAGTGCTTTTCAGAATGCTTTACAATACAACATCCTTGTGTAAGATTGGTGTGCTAAATGTTGGCAAAGCAGTACTCTACCTAGCTATTGCCCTCGTGGTATGTCCTCGTATAGGACACTTGTGGAGTGCTACATTTTGATGTGACACGAGGCTAGTATTTTCATGTCAAGTAATAGAGACTGGTATATTTAAACGAGAGTAATTTGAAAATAATCTAAATTATGTTTAGTGCTGTAAGCAAAAAGTACAAAAGCATCCTTAAACATAACCATTCTTTTTAAAATATCTTTGCAGCATTTATCCAGCAGGCATAGTGTACAGCAGAGCACATCACAGGTAAGATAAGCTATTGGAGTCTTGTTTCTTTCCTCACTAAAGTAACTCATAATAGAAGAAATGATAAGTTGTGTCTTACCCTTAAAGAATCTGCTTTTGCATCCTGCCCTGTATGTATTAGTATTTAGAACTATATGGTCAGTGTTGTCATGGTGCAGATTTTGTCTTGTCTTTTGCAGAAACAAATTAATGAAGGAATTTGTCCTATACTAATCATTTTATACTTACTGTGAGGAAGCCAGAATGCCTCTTGTTCTGCATGTAGCTCTGTTGAGATGAAGCAGTTTGAAATTCTGTGTATTACATTACATTTCACGACATAGTTCTAGAATATATTAAAATATTTTTTATTTAAGCACCATACTATTACATTTACAAATTTGAACAAAAGGAAATGTCTGAAATGTTAAGTGAAGTCCAGTTTGATGAACTGGCTGTGGCACACATTGGCTGATACTCTACGCTACATCCTTCACGTACAGTCGTTTTTCTTGTCATTTCTGTGCACATACACATCTGGATTCATTTGATTTCTTCTAAAACTTAAAATGCTTAAAATTCGCATCAAGTGTTACATTCCCAAAAAGGAGAGCAAGTATATTATTCATGTCTCCTGCACATGCTTCCTGCTCAGTTTCCTTTAGATCACTATAACAGCTCCATTTGTTGGGATTTGTCCATCATTGGAAAGCTAGGTTTACTGTTTTATCTATTGATCATCCTCCCTTCCCTTCCCTTCCCTTCCCTTCCCTTCCCTTCCCTTCCCTTCCCTTCCCTTCCCTTCCCTTCCCTTCCCTTCCCTTCCCTTCCCTTCCCTTCCCTTCCCTTCCCTTCCCTTCCCTTCCCTTCCCTTCCCTTCCCTTCCCTTCCCTTCCCTTCCCTTCCCTTCCCTTCCCTTCCCTTCCCTTCCCTTCCCTTCCCTTCCCTTCCCTTCCCTTCCCTTCCCTTCCCATCCATCCATCCATCCATCCATCCATCCATCCATCCATCCATCCATCCATCCATCCATCCATCCATCCATCCATCCATCCATCCATCCATCCATCCATCCATCCATCCATCCATCCATCCAGCCATCCAGCCAGCCATCCAGCCATCCAGCCATCCATCCATCCATGCTGGTTTTGGAATGTTGAAACAAAGAAACTCTGGAAGGTTGATAATAATTGGACAGGAGGTTTGAAATTAAATTAGTGTTCGGGAGAAAAAGATTTGGGTGATCTAACTGGTTGTCTGATAGAATCTGAATATGAGCAAATTCTTTGTGAGGTCAGAGGCAGGTGTTCCTTCTCAAAAGTAGGCTGTTGTTATCCAGATTCGAGATTTGAGCAGCTGAGCCCTCAGGGAAGGCGCTGTCTACTGCTATCCATATTTGAATTGGGAAGGGGAAAGCATATGTCAGGCAAAAACCCTCTTAGTATCAAAGTCCATGAGTTAAGATTGGCCTTCATCTTGGTTGAGTAGTCTGTCTATGATACCAAGGCACAACTGGTAAGGAATTTTAGAAAAACCTTGTTATGGGCTTTGCCTGCCAACAATTCCTGTAGTGGAGATGGGGAAAGAGCAAGCAACTACTCTCTTACTGTATTGTCGAAGGCTTTCACGGCCGGAATCACTTGGGTGCTGTGTGGTTTCCGGGCTGTATGGCCGTGTTCTAGCAGCATTCTCTCCTGACGTTTCGCCTGCATCTGTGGCTGGCATCTTGAAGATGCCAGCCACAGATGCAGGCGAAACGTCAGGAGAGAATGCTGCTAGAACACGGCCATACAGCCCGGAAACCACACAGCACCCATACTCTCTTACTGTTGGCTTGAGCAAGCTGACTGGCCATCCCTGTGTTGAATGGTTAAGCCACCATTTTGGTGAGTAAACCAGCTGTCCATAACCCTTGCTGACGGTACACTCATAGCAGTTCACTCACAGCATAGCACTGTCATAGCAGCTCACATAACATAGCCCTCTGTTCACCAGAGTGAGGCATCTCGTTTCCTTGTAGTGGTAGCAGTTCTGCAGCTTTTGGTGAAGCTGCATGGGGCAGTTTCTATCTGTTCACCACAGTGGCTGCTGCAGGGATTTTCCCCAGTAGTCATAATGACCCATTCACCCCTGTGTGTATCGCCATTGTATCATGTTTTCTCATTTTTAAACATAGACATTTTCTGCAGGATCCAAGTCTCATTATCTGGTAGTGTTTTTGCTCTTTTTAAAGTAATCATTTTTAAGGTACATATGTAAGACTGATTAGGATTATTGTGATGTTGACAGTGAGGTCACTTAACGCTGGGATAAAAAGAGATGTGAAAAATTATTCTTATAGAGAAGTGACCATTTAGCCACACTGTGATTTTTCATATTTGAAACGTGCAAGTTTTGATTAATCTGGATTAAATCATATGGAGTACCTTTTTTGCAAATTAATGAACATATATTACACAATTTGTATCTTACCAAATTTGTGATTTACCAGATTCTATCAGTCTGTATCCCAAGTCTGATTACTTCTTGCTTGAATTTCTGGCCTTTAGTGGTTCTGTTAGTACCCTTAAAAGGTTCCTACCTAATTTTAACCTGCCAAGATGGATGTAATTGAAGAAAACAAGAATTCACACTCCTTGTCTCATGTATGTTGTCCTTATTTTCATGGTAACTGACTAAAAGAACTGAATTAATTGTAGTGCTGAAACTGGCTACATGCAAGTGATTTTATTACCAGAATGTGTCTGAAACACATTGATTAATGACTTTGGTTATATTCAGGCAGATTGTAGCAGGCCATTTACCAGTGTTTCTGTATGCATTGCATTGATAAAGTAGTTTTTAAAAAAAAGAGCTTCAGACTGCTTTCACTTTACTCTGATCAGTCTTCAAACAGAGGTCTGTGGAATATTTTTACTAAACAGGTCCTCAGTCCTCAAGCATGTGGCTATGTCTCGTTTTGGTCTTTAGACTGAGCAGGCTTCCACAGTTCAGAGCCTGGGGAAAGGTGGTGACTTGGTTGTAAAACTACTGTATGGATTAAAGAGAATGGATATGCTCATCAAAACCTTTCCATTTAAAGGAACCTACATGCATTTGTGGAATGCAAACCACAGCACATGGTCAGATACTGGGGGGGGGGGGGTTGGGGGGGGAAGAGTCAGGAAACTATGGGAATATAAACTTGCTATTTACTCGTAATAGAAAAAAAAATGACAGACTAGTTTGCAACCGCATTGGTCATACGGTTCCTTTGACATGAGACTGATACAGTGCCTAAGGCATCCTCACCTTTTAAACCTAGCTTCTACTAGATGGTAGGTGATCTCTCAAAGCATTCTGTATTTTAATAAAGAAATGTAGTCACCCTTCTGTCAATCACAACAATGTATGAATAACAAAATTAACAACTTTACAACTTCAGCAGTTGTAAAGGAGACACAAATTCGCTTTATGTGACAGTCAAAATGTATTTTTCTATTGCTAAATTTCTAAATAATTCAAAGAAAAAAATATTGATACAATGAAAACAGTATGACAATTCTCTAGCAGAGACCCCTTAATGAATGTATATGTATGAGATATGTACACAGAAAATAAAGCATTTGGATTGGATCCCACATAAAATCTTTTCTAATGGAAGAGATTTTTACCAGTGAAGCAAGATTTCTCCCTTCTCTCACCTGCTGCAGCTCAACATCCCCCCCCCCCCAATTGTTCCTGATGACAGGAGGTGCTCAGGGAGGAGGGGAGTCAGTGGTCTACTATTGGAGGGGGAAATTGGCAAAAATCTCAAAGTGTAGATTTCTACTCTATCCAGTCTTATTTCTTTTTTGAAATCAGGTAGATACAATGCGACCACGTCATGGAGAAGCATGCCGTTTACCAGTGCCGCACCATTTCTTTCTGAGTCTAAAGAGTTTCACTTATAATACAATTGGAGAGGATGCAGATGTCTTCTTTTTTTTGTATGATGTTCGAGAAGGCAAGCAGATCAGGTAAGTCAAAATCAGACTTTTTTTGTTGTGCAGCCCCACCTACCTTACAGGGTGTTTTTTGTGGGGGTGGGGAAAGGGAAAGGAGATTGTAAGCCCCTTTGAGTCACCTACAGGAGAAAAGGGGGGGTATAAATGAGATTTTTGACATTCTGATGACCAATGTCACAGGAGTTCCTTGGATAAAATACCAGGAGGTTTCTGTGGAAAAATGGGAATTGGGAAACATCTCTTCCCCCTTACACTGATGCAATCTCTTATATCCACACAAATTTCTCCATCAGAAGAGTGAGGAGAGGCAATGACACCCACTTTAAGAACATTAGAAAGAGCCTGCTGGATCACACCAGAGTCCATCTAGTCCAGCACTCTATTACTTACACCAAGTACCTTTGGGAAGCTCACATGCAGGATGTGAAAGCAATGGCCTGCTGCTGCTGCTGCTTCCAAGCACCTGGTCTGCTAAGGCATTTGCAATGTCAGATCAAGGAGGATCCAGGTAGCCATAGATCAACTTCTCCTCCATAAATCTCTCCAAGCCCCCTTTAAAGCTATCCAGGTTAGTGGTCATCACCACCTCCTGTGACAGCATATTCCAAACACCAATCATGTGTTGCATGAAGAAATGTTTCCTTTTATTAGTCCTAATTCTTCCCCTCAGCATTTTCAGTGTATGCCCCCTGGTTTTAGTATTGTGAGAAAGAGAGAAAAATGTCTCTCTGTTGACATTTTTCTACCCCATGCATAATTTTATAGACTTCAATCATATCCCCCCTCAGATGTCTCCTCTCCAAATTAAAGAGTCCCAAACGCTTCAGCCTCTCCTCATAAGGAAGGTGCTCCAATCCCTCAATCATCCTCGTTGCCCTTCTCTGCACTTTTTCTATCTCTTCAATATCCTTTTTGAGATGTGGTGACCAGAACTGAACACTTTATAGAAACACCATGCATCTTGTCCATTAGCTTGGTTCAGATAATTACATTCTTACAGTGCTGTCTTAAGAACTGGGAATAAGCACCATTTAAAACAGTTGAGAAGGATTCTCAGGAGACCAGCTAAGGGTTGCATTGTTCATTATATGACAATTCAGTTAATTCAAGTATGTACATATATGAACAGAACTCTCAACAACCCTCTTTGTTATTCCTGCCTAAGGACCTTTGGGTAGGTCAGAGTGTGAATGTAAATAACAGGAACACAGTTGATCAGTGGAACATACTGCCTGAAACTACAGTGGGAATCTTCTTTAAACTTTTTAAAAATAGACAAATTGCTATAGATGTTAAAATATCTCCTTGCAAGTGATAGAGTTTCAATAAGTTGTTTCTTTTTATCTCTGTTGTTTTGTCATCAGACCATGATTATTTTATTAAGATATATAAATAATGATGAATTATTACTCTTTCATCAATATCATAAGTATTTATTCATTCTCTTCTGTGAAGAAAAGGTAGGGGAGAGTATTGGCTGAACTGGTCATAGGTAGTATCTTATGAATGTAGCTGTACTTTTCCAGAATAAGATAATTGGATTGTTCAAGAAAATTAGTTGGGAAATTTTGACCAATAAGCTGGGTAGGAAACATATATTTAGATAACTCTTGCAGTTAAGTCATTTTTGTTGTTCTTTTTGCCTTTCAGTGAAAGGTTTCTGGTAAGGTTAAACAAGAATGGAGGCCCCAAAAATCCAGACAAGATTGACCGAATGTGTGCTGTTTTCACAGTATGTCACACTTCTACTTTTTTACAGAAAACTTTCTAATGAAATGTCTTTTTGCAGGCAAATTGCAATTATGCTCTGTTTTGAGGATCATATCTATCTGCTTGATTTGAACAAATTGCTGAAATGAATTGTTTTTCAAGGTTACTTGTACTGTAATAAAAGAGAGTAACAATGTAAAAGTGGATGTGGAAACACTCAGTTTCCTGCTACATTTCTCTTTCATTTAGCATTTGTTTTGCCCATTGTTTCTAATGAAGCATGAAATTAAAACTGTCTTTTGGTTTGTAGCATGTGTTTGTAGACAAACACCATTTGAAAATGCCAGCATGGTGAAGGGAGTAATTTGTTAGCCTATATTTACTGCACAACAAGCACTAGTAGCCGTATTTGGGTTTTGGTCTCATATAAGTTGAAGAGGGTTATTTTTATAATTTTTTAAAGCTTTCTTATAGTGCCTAAGGTTCAGGGATGGGCGGGACTGTGCTCTTGATCTTACTCCGCCCTGGCTGGAACATATTTTTTCACCAGAAGCAGCAGCAGAGTCCCTGGCAGAAATTATGATGTGCCTGTGGTGTCCACATATACTGTAATTCAATCATTCTGAGTGGTGTCCATACAATAAACAATATGATATATAATTAAAGTGGACTTGTTGCTGATATTAGAATGCTAAAGATAGTTTATCGCTAACTTACACAACCATATTCTAGTCCAGTAATACCTTGGAAACTAACAAGTTGCTCTGGGTTCGAGCTTTTGAGAAAAGAAACTCCCTTTGTCAGGTGACTCTCTCAAAACTCTTACACCCTGAACTCTAGAAAGCTTGTATGCCAAATGTCTTTGTTGGTCTCTGCAGTGCTATTGGACTCAAATCTAACTGTTTTACCACGGGCTAACATTGCTGCCTTCTGAAACTTTCCTATATATCCATGTTCTGTAACAAAAAATGAGCAAGATAGAAGAAGGAAAGCAAGTGAACAAGAATCGTTCAAGGAAGGCAAACTGCTTTGGCAGCTGTAATACCCATCTAATTAAAACAGAATAATACTTATTTGTATCAAGTGTTCATGCATCCAGCAGCCACCCAGCATTTCATCATGTCTAAGAGGGCTGACTTGTCATGCATTATTGAGACTTGGCTGGGGATGGGAGGGGTTAATCTTCCCAACTGTATCTCTCAGAGTACTTGGAGATACATGAGGATAGGTCTGGCAGGCAGGGAGGTGGTTTCACTGTAGCCCATAAGGACCATATTCCTTTAGCATGGCACCCTGTCCAGGAAACTTCTCATTTTGAGACTGTACCTAATGCTGGGATTGAGAAACAGGATTGGGTTTCTGTCTGTGTACCACCCACCCCATCGCCTAAAACTCTCCCTGACTGAACTGACAGGGAGTTCTGAGGATCCATAGGCTAGTTGTCATGGGAAACTTCAACATTCATGCTGAGCCAAACTTGTCAGGAGTAAGTTAGGATTTCATGGCCTCCAGGACAGCCATGGATCAGTCTCAGGTAATAACACATGGTATAGGTCACAATCTTGATCTGGTATTTTGTTCTGGGAAGTAGGAAGGTGGCCCAAGGATGGTTAAATTGCTGATGGTTCCTTTGACTTGGACATGTTTAGACTTATAAGGATTCCTAGACTCTGCAGGGGTTGAAGGATTTATTAAAATGATCCACCTCTGGAGCCATATGGATCCAAATGACATTCTGATTCTGACTGTGCACGATTTTTTTAATTGATGTTTTTCAGGTTCGGGTTTAATAGTTCCAGAAATTTTCAAAAAAACTGAATCCTAACAATGGCTTTTTGGGTTGTTTGAAAAATGTTAGGTCTGTTAGACCTGATCCCGAAATGTTCCCATTGTTGTTGAGCTCCATGTGAAGCTGGGAGGCAGCAGGCAGATGCAGAGCTGTTCAACTCTGTACCTGCTGACACCCAATTCCACGTGGAGATACGAGATAGCAGCGCTGGTGGCAGGTCCAAAGTGACCCAAAAGATCCACTTTTTTGATCCCTTTAAACTGCTGCTTTTGGGGGGGGGGGGGGGGGGGGGGAAGAAGGGTATATCCCAAAATACCAATAAGGTATTTCTCAGGGGTTTTTTTCTGCTTGGCTTTAGCTGAATGCACACAAACTTAATTCTGATGGCTCTGGGGAATTTTCCTGTTGAAATAACTGGCACTTTTGCTTATGCCCCGGCTGACCTCCAGAATGAGGAAGTTATCTGGACAATTGACATAATTGCTCTCAGGTGACCTCTCTCAAGTGTTAGAACTCAAATAGCCTGTTAGTTTATTGAGGGACTGTGAGCTATGAAAAGACAAGATAAAATGCTAGAGTGACAGTGGAGGACGACTCGGGATGAGTCTAATAAGACGCAGGTATTCCATGGTGGTAATGATAACAGAGGATCAACACTTTTCCAGTTCCATTGCATTTCCACAGTGTAGACTAGTAGAACTATTCCTTATAGTCAGAGGCCTGTTGGGATCTGATCTGCAGAGAATGTGGGCTGATTGGTGGCCCACTGTGACCAATTTGCTCAAAAGTTTTGCAGATAAAATCTCTTGTATTTATTCTGACTTGGACTGTATGTTGGCTCTGACAGAGTCAGAGGATGCCAGGATGCTGACTGTTTGGGATATTTTTCACTTTATTCAGTATGAGGATGTGGGCATGATCCTTGGAAGTTTGACGCATACCACCTCCCTGTATGACCCTTTACTTCATGGCTGCTTAAATCTGCCAGGGCATGTGGTCTAGCTGACTGGGTCTGAGAAGTAGTTAGTGCTTCCTTGATGGAGGAGGTGGTTACCCCAGCCTTGAAACAGGCTGCAGTAATCCTCTTCTAAAGCAGCCTACCCTTGACCAAGGAGATCTCAGTAACTATCATCTAGTCTCTAATGTTCAATTCTGGATCAAGATGATTGAACAACTTGTATTTGGTCAACCTCAGACTTTCCTGGATGAAGTAGATTGCTTGGATCCTTTTCACTATGGCTTTAAGCCTCATTGTGCGACTGAAACAGCATTAGTCACCTGGTGGATGCCCTGCACCAAGAGATGGATGGTAAAAGATAGTCTCCTGTGCAAGCATTAGGTCACTCATGTGATGATGAAACATCACAACGTTCACTAGACAGACTATGTCTTTAGGGTGATTTGCCATTGCCTTCCCCAGTTGTCTATACTTTACCCTCGGCAAGCTAGGTACTAATTTTACTAATCTTGGAAGGATGGCAGATTAAGTCAGTTTTGAACTGGCTCCTTGAAACCAACTTCTGTGAGGATCAAACTCAAGTTGTGAGCAGAGCTTTGATGGCAGAACTGCAGTATACCACTCTGTGCCACAGGTAAAATAAAGGAAATCTTGACTGGAAGAAATGAAAGAAATGGATGGTATAAGATAAATCCCACTGCTACCAGCCATTATTTTTCCAGTCATCACGGCTCACTTCTCTTCTACAACTACTAATGCAAGCCACCAGTCAAAGTCCATAGAAGATCTTCAGTCCATAAAGCTATCAGCAAACAACCAAGGACCTTTTGACTCTAACTTTCTACGTGCAAGATTCTCTGACATGGTTAGGGCTTTTCACATTACCTGGAAAAGCTAAGGGACTGATGGGAGGTTTGTGTGGTTTCCGAGCTGTATGGCCGTGTTCTAGTAGCATTTTCTCCTGATGTTTCTCCTGCATCTGTGGCTGGCATCTTCAGAGGAGGATACTGTTCTTTCTCATCTGAGTCAGGTTTCAAAACTTTATTTATTTGCACCATCCTTTATTTGCACCATCTAAAATGTTCTAGTGAGCAAGCTTTCAAGTTGTGTGGTGCTGTATATTCATAAGTAAAGAAAACTATTCAAGAAAACTATATTCCATCAGGCTATGCAGCCATATATTTCTTTTGTTCTGCCTTTTAAGATCTATTTTTATGAATATGAAGGTGAAAGAAACATATGAAATAAGACCTTTACATTAGCAACCCTTACTTGCACAAAATGTAGAGAAGGCCTCCTTTTAAATAAATGTTAAACATTTTAAATTATATATTATTGTTTGAGTTCTCATATGAGATGAAATATATAGAAGAGTCTTTATATTTGAAAGTGTTTTACATTTAAAATAGAATTTATGGACACAAATTTTTACTTTTATTCTGTTTTTTTAGGATCTTAGCAGCAAGGACATGAAGAAAGATTTGTACATTGTTGCGCAAGTAATCCGAATAGGTACTGTATTTTTTATTAAACAGTTTGGATATTAGCTCAGTTATCTACATGGTATGCAGAATGTCCCAGTTTCAGTCCCTCACATCTCGACCTTAAAGGATCAAATAGCCAGAGTGATCTTTGCCTGATGCCCTAAAGAGCCACTGCCAATTTGAGTAGATAATACTGACAAGTCATGTGAAGATCCACTGTAAGGCAGCTTCATAAAAAGTTCAGCTTAAAAGACCACTAGGTAACGGGCAGCTCCATCCACAGATTGCGGTTCCCAGATGCTGCGCTGCAGTCATGCCACTGTGCTGTTCCCAAGAAAGCGTTCTAGCAGCATAGGGAGTCAAAAACCACAAAAAGACTTCCCTACGGCCAGAATGTCCTCATTGGACTCAATAAATCCAAATCCCCAGGTGCTGGCATAACAGATGGCTAGGTGGAAGCTGAGTAATGGCGCTGCCTCCTGCAGCAACACCTCTGGAATGCCCCCACTACGCTGACAGCAATGGGTGCAGAAGAATACTGGTGCAGTGCTTTGCACTGTGTTCGACTGCATGGAGAGCTGCAGTGACCCCTGGTGCAACCCCATGCTGCCTCCAGCAGCATATTTGGACCCCTCCTTTGGATGGTGCTGTTAGTGCCATTACATATAAATGAAATTTCTAATTAGTCATTTGGGATAGAAAGTGTGGATACTAGTGTGGAATAAGTCATATACATGCTTTCATGTGTGACTAAATTATTAATTAATATAATCCAGATAGGTACTGATATAAACAGTGGTAAATAATCTGTAGAAAAAGGATGGCCACATTTTAGTCTGTGGACCACCCCATCCTAATTTCTCTCAGCCTTTGCTACCTATTTGCATAGCCAGTTGAAAGCTCAAGATTGGTTGCAACTTCTGAACTGCCACTTCAGCTAACTTTGGTTAGTACTGCACAGAAGAAAGCAATCGTAAACCAATTCTGATCATCTCATACCTTGAAAACCTAACAATGAGAAAATCTAAAATGAAAAAAAGATATAGTTCTAGAAGATAAGACTGCCAGTTCAGATAGCACTCAGTCAGCTACTGGGAAAGGGCAGAAGGTACTATGAATAGCTCTGTTCTTAATGTTGAAACTGGATTAAAGCCAAAAGGACATTCAGTTGTTAATAAAATGGGTGCAAAAGGAAACTCCAAAGTTGACACATATAATAGGACCATGGAATGTGAGAAGTATGAGTCAAGGTAAGCTCAAAATCATAAAATGAGAAATGTAATTTTTAATGCAATCCTGGGAGTAATGGGAGATGATTAGGACAATTTCAGTCAGAAAATTACAAAGTATTTTACTTAGGAAATGAGAAACATGGTAGAAACTGAATTGTTCTAATAGTGAGGTGAGATGTAATACAAGCAATCGGATGTTATAATGCAAATATCAGTCAACCTTTATGGAAAGCCTGTCAACATAACGATCATTCAAGTTTGTGTTCCAACTGCCGATGCTGAAGAGGAAGAAATTGAAAGCTCTTATGCAAGCATCCAGAAAGAAATTGATCACTCATCTAAGCGAGATATGCTGGAAAAGTGAATAATGTTAGGAAAAATTGAAGGCAGAAGGAATAGAGGAAGACCCAGCATGAGAAGGATTGACTTGATAAAGGAAACCATGGCACTCAGTTTGCAAGACCTTTGCAAGGATGTTAATGATAGGACTTTTTGGAGGTCATTAATTCATAAGATTGCCATAAATTGGAAGAGATTTGATGGCATTCAACGCACACATTTTCAGATAATTCTACAGTAACCTTTTGCTTAAATTTTTTGGGGGAGAGGAATTTGCAAGTTAAGAAGCAGTACATAGCTGTCTTGTGATTCTGCTAATGGAAAGGTTACAATTATCTCTCCCTTTCAACTTCTTGATTTGGAATAGAGAGGACATTTTGTTGGGACAATAATTGAAGGGAAGATCCAGTCCCAGAATGACCTATCTAGGGAGTACCTGGCCTCTCAAGGTCAAGGAACTAACAATATATGTTACAGGTAATATAGTTCTGGGTCTTTTGAGATTGGAATACTTCTGGTTTGTACAGGAGACTTAAGTTATACCCAACTGCATTAGGTGTGAGAAAGTAATATGTTTCTTATTAATATTTGTTAATAATATTTGTTAATAATATTTTCTATACAGTGACTTTGTTCATGAAGGAAAGGTGCAGAGGAAGGTTAACATTGTCACTGTGGGAAGACAGTATTATGAATCATATTTGCAGTCTTGGGAAAATCCTGTCTAATAAGGGTTAATCTGTTTTCTTGTGGCTATCAACATTTCCACAAAAGCAAAACAACTCCTAACATTTTTTTCAGGACCAGTAAGAGCTCTTAACTCCTATCACATTTCTGCAAAGTAAACGGTCATATTGCCGCAGCATTTAAGAATAACAGTTGCAATCATTCTTGTATTCTCCAGGGACCATCAGTGAAATTAATTTGTGCAGCCAGCTGTCATCTCTTCTGAAGGATAGATTAACATAATTCATGAAAAATAATTCATGAAAATGTTTGTTTTTAATTTTAGGGTTTAAAAAAAGATTTTAAGGATCACAAGTCTCATTCCTGCAAAATTGCCACAGGAAAGAATGCAGAAGTGCTCATCAAGTTACTTAACATTGCAGTCCTGGGGGCAGGGGGGGGGCAAAAACCACTCACAAGGTGGCATGACCCCAGTGCCAGCGTAAATACCAGTTGCGTTGACATAAGAGGCATTAATACTAGTGCAGAGGTATTTGTGTTGGGGACCAGTGCAGCAGCAGCTCTGGAGTGGGTGGCCGAAGGGGGTGTTCCCAGGGGTGTGGCCAGCTTTAGACAAGTTCCTGAGCACTTTTGGCTTGGGAATGCCTCTATGTGAAATTGTAAACTTATGCCAGCAAAATCAGTGCTGCAACCCATTGAGCTGAATCGGCCATTTCCATTGGGGAAGGGGCAGCAGCACTTTTGGCTTGCTGGCTGCAGTGTAGCAAGTCTCTTAGGAGGCAGTGTGGCTGCACTGAGACTGCCATTCCCAGCTGTGGTGTAACTACCTCCCCAGGAGTGCACTGCCCATTTAAAGCAACTGTACCTTTTAGAGAAACTTCTCAAGTGATGAAACAAAATTGATATGTGTACCCTCTCTGTATGATAAAGGATTAAAAGTATAGTGTGGTCGTGTTTGTGCCAGAGTTCTATGACAATTGAGCTGACAGAACTCTTAATGTAACACAAGTGTTTAGTGGTTCCTTAAACTTACAATGGCCTAATCTTTTAAAGCCAGAGCTTACTTTGTCATACTCCTGCCAAAGTAGAATGTTCCCTCCCCCCCCAAACTTCAGTGCTAAATAAATTTGTCTTTTATGTCTTGTTATTTTGGCTGTAGCAGGCTAACATGGCTGTCCCTTTGGAATCCGCTCTTAATGTACTTTTTCTTAGCCACTTATGTACTAGCAGAAAAAAGTTAACTTTTACATTTGTTTTATGGCAAACTCAGATCTTTAGGAGACTGGAAACTAAATTATAATTCCAATAATTGTTTGTTTTTAGGACGCATGCTATTAAATGATTCAAGGAAGGGTCCATCTCATTTGCATTATCGGCGTCCATATGGTTGTGCAGTATTAAGTATCATGGATGTAATTCCATCAATCTCTGAATTAAAAGAAGAAAAGGATTTTGTTCTCAAAGTGTACACGTAAGTCATTTATTTTGCCAATAAGTGGAAAAACTGCATGAAATGTTTGTGTAGGTCAGATATCTGAATGTTATATAAAATATAGATGACATGGTCTTTGCCTAAGATGAGTTGTGTGGAGTCATTCACACAGTTAAAGTGCCACCTGATCTTTGTCAAGTTATGCCAATGGCTTTTCTTTTTATTTCTTCCAAGTAAGTAGATGAATTTCCTTTAGGAGTGTGCATATGCATCCCTTACACTAATTCTCCTGCCTTCTAATTTGTTTGCTTCAGTTTGTCAGTGCTAATACACAATAAGCATTGTGGCTTGATAGTTGCTGTGTAGGAAAGCAAAGGGCAGGGTAGAGAAGACAGCTGCCACTGACATTTTTCAGCAGCTTCAAAGCAGCTTGAGAGCATCATTTGTAATCACTTTCAGAGTTGTGCTTTCCCGCTGACTGAATGTGAGCCAAGCTGTTTATAAGCTTACTGAGTATAAGATCTCTGGTTAAGGGTTATAGGCTTCCTTTTTGTTATTGATGGCATAGATAGTGCTGTCAAGCTTGGCATTTAAAATCTTGAAAATTGAATAAAATACTGTTCCCCAACTTAGGGTGGGTTCCCTGAGAAAGAAGGCAAAGGAAAGCAGCAGTGGGCGTAGAGAAAGCTGAATGGCCCTGCATCCACTCTTGACTCCAACTGCAATGGTGTAGCTGTGAGTGAAGCAGCAGGTGAGAAAACCACCTTCCTCTATGCTCCTGTGGCTGTTCTGTAATGCATTTGGCCACAGGAGAGTGCTTAGTGCCTATGAGTTCGGGAGATGTTTGCTGGACTGAGGTTTTCCCATGCTGCATGTCATAGGATAGATGTAAAAATAAGCCATTAATAGGCCTGTCCAAATTGAAATTACAGCAAAGTCAATAAGGAATAGTAATCAGTCAAGGAAGTAATGTACTAGTAGAAGGACAAGAGAAGGGGGGAGAGCAGCATAACAGCTAACAAGAAAGGCATATGGATGGGACCATGTAATGTTTACAGTCTGCTGATTTGTGAGAATCTTTTGTGCTGAGTTTTAATTTATTTGATTGCTTTTAATTCCAATTTTGTTTGAGATCATGTTACTTTTGAAAGGAAGACAAAATTTAATTTTTAAAAATACAGAAAAATTGATTTATTACACATTCTTGTCCCCACATGCTCCACTTTTGTTGAAATAGGTTTTGAAAATACCTGAGGCAGTCTGTAGTTTATCTTGGGAGGAACCCCTTGATTAGCCCCCCACTTCCAAGTTCAGTTTTATGAAAATCAGGCCGCAGTGTTCGTGGCACCTTCCTGACATTAAACTCCAGTCACTAACATGAGATTTATTTCTGACAAGACCTCACTGTGATATCCCAGACTTGCCTGATCTCAACACATCTCAGAAGCTAAGCTGGGTCAACTGTGGTGAGTGCTTAGATAAGAGACCTCCTAGGAATACCAATCTCTTGCCTTGAAAACCCCACCAGGGGTTGCCATTAAATTTGATGTGACTTGGCAGCAAAAGACAACTGTATGTGATTGCTCCTTCAGAATCTCATTTAGAAGGCACCACTGTCCAGATACTACAATAAATACTGGGTTGTGTCCTATGAACTCAGTTCAGAAAATATATCTTTCTCCTTCATTTTCCACTTTCTGCTGCAGCAGTTTGTTTGCCCTTCTCCCTTCATTGCTCTTGAAAATAGAGAACAATTGAGAACAGTGTGATGTAGTGCAGGTGGGGAAATCAGCAGAAATTGCTCCACTCCCATGTTGCTAAATTCTTCTGTAAATGGACAAAGAGTTTGCTCATGAGGAGAGTTCAAATTGCTACAATCCCGCCCCCCTTCTTTGCCACTATTCCCTTTTCACATCCACTCAGTTTTTCTGGGGTCTCAGGAGCCACAAAAGGAAGGGGGAAAGATCCATTCCATTAACTTGTTCTGTTCTCAATTCAACCAAACCAATTGTTTCCCACAAACTTACCTCTTGAAATGGCAGGTTGGCATACATGAATAACTTGCTAGTTTTGGTATTGACCTTCAGGAACCCAAATGACTGGGATCGTTGTATCTGTGGGACCACCTCTTCCTATATACCTCCACTGTGCTCATCTGAAAACAACTTTTTGATGATCCCTGGCCCCAAAACTGTCCATCATGAATTTTACAATATTTAGGAAGTGTGGTTTTAAATGTACACATTGTTTATATTGTATATATAGGTTGTTGGAAGCCCCCTGAACCTGGCTTTGCTGGGAAATGTGTGGGGTAGAAATAAATAAATAGGTGCCCACTTACCATTCCAGGTGATTAGCAAGCATGCCTGTTTATTACATATATTTTTATTTTATTAATTTAAAACATTTTAATCTTGTTTTCTGATTAATTTGAAGGATCTACCCACAAAAAAAGGTTTACCTGCCAGCAGGTCTGTGTATAAGGAGAGGTTTTTGTTTATTGCTTGGCATGATATTCTTGAGACATTTACTTGTAATTCTTGAAAGTGAGGCACAAGAAATCAATTGGGACATGATAGATTAGTTTGCTGCTTGTCTTGGGGTGGGTGGGAGGGGAAGGAACTGCAATGGACTGATGGTACATACATTTATTTGTTAATTGATGGTTCCAGTGTATTGCTCTCTGACATCAGTTCTATTTGTTCATCATTGTGGTTCATCATTGTGGTTTCCATGGAAGAGCTGTAAGGAATACCTGAGGTGTTTCCTGACCCTGGAACGTGCATTGATTTTCTTGCCTATGCTCTGACATGATGACGGGGACAGGGGAACTTTTCCTCAGTTCTCTTCTTGCTGCAACAGAGAGTGGATGCTT
This sequence comes from Sphaerodactylus townsendi, assembly GCF_021028975.2. Classification (NCBI taxonomy): domain Eukaryota; kingdom Metazoa; phylum Chordata; class Lepidosauria; order Squamata; family Sphaerodactylidae; genus Sphaerodactylus; species Sphaerodactylus townsendi. The sequence goes on along the minus strand of NC_059427.1, from coordinate 67,489,408 downwards.
TGTTGTGTCTCCTTTAGGTCTGACCCAGTTTAATGTGTGTGTTTTTCAGTGAAAGTCAGTAGTTTTGGAATATTATTTTGAGAAAATGTCTTTATTAAGGCACAAGAAGATTATTAGCCCAATGGGGACTTTTTTCAAGCCTATGTCCCCCCAGCATGGCTTCTTTGTGGAAGGCGTTGTCATGCCTCAAAGAGCTCTGTTTTTAAAAAAAATGCATCAAGATGCTGTTGACAGGGAGCTTATTCATTCTGTCTTATATTTGGGGGAGGAGCATGAAGTGACAAAGTATAAAATTTGCCATCAATTTATGTCTAAAGCTAGACATGACAGAGCATCAAGACTGAAAGCTGTACTCTGAGGGAAAAAGCCATGTCCACCCTGCCCAGAAAGAGGCCTTTTTGCTTGCTCTGCTGATGTTACTTGTTCTGCTGAGGCCCAATTTTGGGCAGCCTTGGTTCCCCTGAATCCATACTCAGTTTCAAAGGCTGTGTTAGAACCCATCCTATCAGCCTAAGCTCCACCTGAAATTAGAAACATGGAATCTGGCCAATTGGGACAGCTGACTTTACCGCTGTTTTTTCACTATCAGTCTGCCTCCTCACTCAAAAGCTGAAACAGTCCTGGTAGGGGCCCTGCTCCCCCCCGCCCTTTACTGACAGAAACAAAGGATTGAAGGCTGTGTAGTTGCCTAGGAACTGGCTCTGAGGGCATCCATTTCTTAAAGCTACAGACACTGCTTGTGCAATTTTTTTATTTTAAAATTTCCTGCATATTTTTTTGAGTTTTCACATTTTTCTGCAAACCTAGGGCATTTTTCAGATTTATAGAAAGGTCTGTCTTGTCTTTTCAAGACGTAATTCTCCAGATTTAAGTATTCACATATTTGGCCTCATTGAGAATTAGATAAATTGATTATTATTTTCAGTCCTCACAATAACTCAATCCTGTTCACTAAATGAAGTACTTGTGTCCAAAAAAGAGATACCAGTAAGTTTTTTATTGCTGAAGGAGGGGGAATACCCCAGTTTTTGAATAAGTAGTCTTTAGTATATTTATAACATGCTTTCCAAGTTTTTTTGATTAGTTGATTCTGTAAACAAGAAGAGAATTGAAAACGTACTGTTGATCTAGGAATTTAAAGGTCTTCTTTAAAAACATGATTATACAAGTTTCGGCTAATTTTTTTACACCATGCAGAGAATGTGCAAAGCTGTCTTGTACTGTCAGATAATTGGCTTATCTAGTCCTGTATTGTCTCCTCTCACTGTCAGCAACTTTCCAGATCATGGGCAGGAGTATTACAGCCCTGCTCCTTGAGATCCTGTAATTGAAAGTCGCAGGAATTGTACCTGAAATCATATGCATGCAAAATGTGTGTTGAACATCTTTGAAAGCTTAAGGAAAATATTGTGTTGCTTTGCATGCTTATTCTAAAGGGCCAGCTAGTGAGTGGTTATGTGAATGCCTGTTCCTATTAAAATATCCAGTATTTTGGAGATTAAATAAGCTTGCTAGATAAGACAAGAAACAGCACACACTTTGCAGAAGTGGATGAGATTCGGTAATTTTAAAATTACCGTGTTGTGAATAGCCACAGATCCAATGTGGACCTTTATTTCCATTGCTGTGCTACTTCATGTTTCCTGAGGTCAACCTGCTAATCACATCTCATTGGTTTGGATCCTATACCAGTACTTTTGCTTTGCTCCATCTGTGCTTTATTTTCAAAGTTATGGAGGTGGTCCTGTAGTGTGAAACTTGCTTCCTTCAGCTTTGGATAATTCTATTTGTATTAGGCTGCTTTTTTTCAAGGAATCCTAAGGTACCTAGTATAAAAAGAATGTGCCTCTCAGTGGAGGTCCACCTCCACAGCACCTGGAGAGAAGCACTTGTGGAACAATGGTGCAGGATTCAAGCATCTATATTTAGATATAAAATGTAATATTATATATATCCAGCACAGAACTATTTCCCAGGAGGTATATACGAATGTATTTATTGTTTATATGCTTCCCTTTCCCTTACAGGCTCACGGCTGCCTCCATCATGAAAAATACAATAAATACAGTTCATATCATAATTTTTTTAAAAAACATCAGCACTAAACTCTAAAGCAGATGGTGACTAAAATTGTGATGTGGTAATAGGAGGGAGGGAGTTGGAGAGGCCAAAAGTTGGTGGAAATTGTTGATTATACCATTTCAGCCTCAACCATAAGCCTGGTTGAACAACTCTGTTTTGCAGGCCCTGTTTCATCAAATTTAATCAAATCTCATAGAGGCCAGGTTTCCTTGGGATAGAGTGTTCCACCAGGTTGGGGCCTGGGCTGAAAATGACCTGGTTTATGCTAAGTGGAACTCTTTTGGGCCAGGGATCACCAGTAAGTTGTTGTTCACTAACCGGAGTGTTTGTCTCCTTCTGGGATAATATTTTTTTACATAGCCACACATGTTTTATTACATCACATTTTGCGTGGATGTGATACTGCTAGTATGCTAGTGTACACTGAACAAACATAACGTTTGAAAGAGAGAAATACATTTCCAAGCAAAGTTATAAGACGCTATCAGCATTTTAGTACCAATAGGATTTCAGAGGTTCTTAATTTGAAAAGGCTCATCCTATTTTATATACATTATCAGAATTCATGTTTTTTTAACTTACAAATGGTTTTTTCCCCTTTGTTGTATAAGTTGCTCACACATGCATTTAAGTCTTCTTAAAGCAGCAGGTAATGTTGACTATGTTTTTGTAGGTGCAACAATGAGAATGAATGGTATCAGATTCATGAAAACATCATTCGCAAGTCCAGCACCAAATATACAGCACCCAGCTCAAACTATGGTAATATTTAATTTTGCATATTTTAAAAACTTGTGTGAATTCTTTGTGGTTAAGAATTGGATGTTTGTTTCAGCATATTTCAGTATATTTTCAGTATAATTAAGATTGGTTCAGGGGGTCCAAAGTTATGGACCCTCAAAATGTAGCCCCATCTACTATTAGCTCCCATTGGAAACAGTGAGGGATGGGGCACCCCTTTGAGCGTCCATAACTTTGGACCCCCTAAACCAAACATCACCAAACCTGGCTGGTATCAGCAAGTGATTATCCTGATGATACCACCCAAGTTTTGGTGAAGTTTGGTTCAAGTGGTCCAAAGTCATGGACCCTCAAAATGTAGCCCCATCTACTATTAGCTCCCATTGGAAACAATGGGGGATGGGGCACCCCTTTTGGGGGGGGTGCCCCCCTTTTCTCAATTTCTCACTCAGATTATACTAATAATTCATGGTGCTTGAACACTGCCATCACATATGTAAATAATCTGCAGACTGATGATAACAAAGCCATCATTTACTAACAGTATTATGTATCTTTGCAAGCTTCTTGGGAGTAAGATAAATTTGATGGTTCATCTTAAACAATTTTTTCTTAATGTATAGAGATACAGTAAAACATGATCCCCAAGACTAGACATATTTTTAAAAATTCTCAGACAACTCATATCTTAAATCACAATTTAATTTGATCAGAAAATGTGAAATCTGATGCACAGGTAAGTTTTACTGAAGCAGTCACTCATAGAACTTAGCAAACTTATGTCTTCTGCCCTTAACAACATTTTAAAGTCTTAGTGGCCTCACAAAGATCTCCCTTCAGTAAATAACTTTTTTCCAGGATGTGTTCAGAGAATGTAGGCAGACCATTACTGCAGCTTACAGCCTACTGTTAACTTTCTTAATACCAAGTGCTACTAAAAAGGTGAATGGGAAAAATAATTTCTGGCACTAAATCCCATTTCACCATCTTCTATGATACATTTTTAAAAGCCAGCCGATTCTTGCAATCTTGAAAAGGGTGCATCTCAATAGTCTGCCTTTATTTCTAAACACACAAACATAATGCATAGCCCTCCCTCTTAAAACTTCCACCTGAATTGAAGACATGCTGAGTACATTTATTTAAATGCAGTATAGGGTACATTTTTACAAGGAAAATATGTTAATTATAATAATAACAACGAATGTTTCTCTAAGGTGAGAAGGAAGGAAAAATAACATGTCATGTATGAGCTTCTGTTAGGTTGTGTGCTTGGCATTACAGCAAAGGTATAAATTACCCCTGGGGTAAATACAAAATGCATAAATATCAGACTTACCATATCGTGCCTCAAAAAGTTCTTCGTTCTCTAGACAAAAATATCTGTTTCAATAACAGCAAAGTAGAGCTAACCGTGATCAAAATGTTCTGTTTTCAGATTAGCATCAAGGTAATTATTGAACCACCTTAAAGGTGGTTTCAGAATTCAGTTCTCATTATAATAGTAGGCTAAACATTTATTATCCAAAACTGAGAATGCTGAAACTGGATGTTCAAATGAATTTTTCTGCCTTCATATTGTCACAACATAATGTAAAATGTTTATGAAATTGAAGGCTATTATTTACAAAGTATGTTTTATGGAATAAGATTGTAAAAGGAGCCCTATTGGAGAATGATGTTTCTGTAATTTGCTATGTAAATCTGTCTCTCAAGGTGCATATGATTTCTCTTCTCTGTGTATATGATTTGTGTAGAGTAATCCAGTTCCCACTCATAAAAAGATTAAGCAGATGATCACATTTTCAGCATGCTTATCCCATCATAAATCCTATTCTGGTGGGGAATGTCATCTTAATTTTAAATGTTTTGACTGATTTTGACTCAGTAAACTTTATGTATGCTCAAATGGTGCATGACTGGAAGTGCTTCCAGGACTTGAGGACAGTCCAAAATAGTTTATAAGGGGCCCTGTTAAATTTAATTTTTTTATACTCGTAGCTATTTTGTTATGGCCTTAAGTGTATTCCCAAAAAACTGAAGTGGTCATGCAACAAACATATGTTTTTATTTCACTTCTTCTCAGTGGGTACCCAAGTGGCTTACAGCCTCCTCCTCCTCCTCCTAACCATTTATTCTCACAACAAGCTGTGAGGTAGGTTAGGTTGTAACTGGCCCAGGGCCATCCAGCAATCTTTCATGGGATTCAAACCTGAGTCTCTGAGATCCTGTTTGACATTCTAACCACTACCCATGCTATATTGTAGAGGTATAATCTTAAGTAATCAAAGATGAGTTGCAACTACTTGCTGAGTGTATAGTTAGTGGCATAACTGCCACATAAGAACATAAGAACAAGCCAGCTGGATCAGACCAGAGTCCATCTAGTCTAGCTCTCTGCTACTCGCAGTGGCCCACCAGGTGCCTTTGGGAGCTCACCTGCAGGAGGTGAAAGCAATGGCCTTCTGCTGCTGTTGCTCCCGATCACCTGGTCTGTTAAGGCATTTGCAATCTGAGATCAAAGAGGATCAAGATTGGTAGCCATAAATCGACTTCTCCTCCATAAATCTGTCCAAGCCCCTTTTAAAGCTATCCAGGTGAGTGGCCATCACCACCTCCTGTGGCAGCATATTCCAAACACCAATCACACGTTGCGTGAAGAAGTGTTTCCTTTTATTAGTCCTCATTCTTCCCCCCAGCATTTTCAATGAATGCCCCCTGGTTCTAGTATTGTGAGAAAGAGAGAAAAATTTCTCTCTGTCAACATTTTCTACCCCATGCATAATTTTGTAGACTTCAATCATATCCCCCCTCAGACGCCTCCTCTCCAAACTAAAGAGTCCCAAACGCTGCAGCCTCTCCTCATAGGGAAGGTGCTCCTGTCCCACAAAATGTGCAGGACACCCCAAAAGTACAAACAAGGGATGCGGCATTAATGACTACCATACAAACTTCAATTTAAAACAAATTTGTTAATAGGAACTATGATGGAAGTCCTCTTGTTTTAATTTTTTTTACAAATTCGGTTCTTCCATAGACACCAACCCATGCTAACTCTCTTGTGATGTATAGCTTGTTATGATACCATTGCCACTATTTAAAATGGTCACCTTATTTTCTAAATGGTTTTATTTGTCTCTTTGGGGGGGGGGGGGATTTAAAAGCGAAGTTAGCCAAAATTGATAATTGGAACTAGGTTTGTAACAGAATAACAGAATTGAGGAACCTGAGATGGTTATGTTCAAGTGATATATTGTAATTCCAGTTCTACCCAGGTTTAACCTTTTAATTTCTATGGAGAGTGATTTCTCTTGGCAGTCACTGGTTTGTTTCTTAAATCTGAGATTTTCTTTGTTTGTTAACAGAGTTCTTTATTGGGAGGAGTTAGGAACATTCACATACTTTCCCAGTTCTTCTTTTAATTGGCCTGGGGTAATTCCTTCTCTCAGTCGACTATCAGTTCTCAACTGTCAAAACTTTCCAATTGCCATTTTCAGAATTCCATTCAAACTCCCTGTCAATCACTCCCTTAAAATACAACTGACTGTCACAAGTCTTCCTTACATTTGGAAAACTGATTTGGAATTGTTCATCCCTATTGTTACTACAGTCATTTGGGTACAGTAACCATAACATTTCATTGTTAAATGGCAAATACTTCTCATTTTTATATAAAGTAGTATGATCTGCAATTCAAGCTAAAAAAGAGTAGATTGAGCAGAGAGTTGAATTGTTTCTATTATTAGTTTTTACATAGCTTTACTGATAGCAATTTGTAATAACACATTATCAATATATTTTATTTTGAACATGCGTATTTGAGTACCCATCATTTGTTAAAAGGTTCAATATAACTCTTTTAAATAAATATGTGTAATTCACATACAGATGCTGTTTAATTTCACTTGCATTCTGTAAGACTGTGTGCATGTTTCAGTTGAGAAGAGACATATGGAGTTCTTCTTTTAATTCACTTACAATCTTATCCAGAGACACCAGTATAGAGCTTATGCCATTAGTCCTGCCCTCTCCACATATGTGGAGGAAATTAAGGGAAAGCAACATCCTTCACTGTAAGGAGAATCGTGCTGTGAGCTGGAGGAGTCTTGAAATGATAGCACACCATAGAGTTCCACAGATTCAGGTTCAGATTTTATCCTGCAACCATGTTTCCTTTGCTCAGTGCACACATGGGAAAGAAAGCAGCCATTCTAGCAACACCATCCATGTGCCTCTGTAGTTTGGTTGGCAGAGGCAGCATTAATGCTTATCACATATGCAGGGCTTGGGGTGGAAGAGTTGAAAGAGTACCCGCCTTTAGCCAGTCATGAGGGATGCAGACATCAGGGAAGCAAGAAGAGGGTTCACAACCACAAAATTGCAGAAGACATTCCTGTCTCCATCACCTCGCTGAGAAAAGGCTTATAAAACTGTGGCTCAGTGGAAAAGCCTCTACCTTTCATGCAGGAGGTCCCAGGTTCAATCCCCAGCATCTCCATTTAAAAGGATCAGATAGGCAGTGATGTGAAAGACCACTAGCTGAGATGCTGGAGAGCCACTGTAAGTCTGAGTAGCCAATACTGACATTGATGGACCAAATTCAGCATAAGGCAGCTTCATGTGTGTTCACTGGGTGCCAAGTAGGATCTATGGGTTTGGATCACACCCAGGGGCTGCTTGCAGGAAGGCAAAATGCACATATTGTCCAACAACTGAGCAATCAGCTTCAAAATCGAAGGAAGAGACTAGATTAGAACCCATATATCTCATACTCAAGAGCTGTCTTCTAACCACACATCTACCTGAGCATACAGGAATGAGACACAGCATAGAGCATTGAGAATCCTCCAGTCCAGCAGCACTGATGTAGACAGTCATGTATACCAGGCAGGACCACAGAGAAAGCCACAATGAAAGGGACATGCACAGGTACAGCATATCCTAGTTTATTTGCCCAAGTCTTGAATTTTGATAGTTACCCAGCAGCCCTTGTAGTTCTAGCTGCTGCTGAAGTTTTGCATTATTAAACCAGTTAGTTAGAATGAGTCAGTAATGCTAACTGGCTTCCATTCATACAAATAAATTTGGTTAGCAAACAATAAAGCACCATCCCTCTGCTTCAGTGAGCAGTTCATTGCTGCTATCTGCTTGCCTTTATCCTGTAACCCTTGTTCTCCATCCTTCTTCACATTACTATACCTTCTCCCCACCATGATGGTTTTATGGCTTAAAGAATGCCAGCAGTGATCAGGTGGATTATGGAATCTGAAGAGCCTGCCCATCCTCTTGAAACAGCATGTTTGTATAAACATTGGACACTCCCAATGAAACAGATAGAGTTGTGACACACATTTATTGATCAGAATCAAGCATACAGTTCGAAGAGCAAGGTAGATAGATTAATGGGGTTGTCATCTCTCTTGCTCCAACACGCCCTGCTGTTTCTTTGATCACTGCATTGGCAAACAGTAGAATCAAAGAAAGATCTGTCCCTATCTCTTTATGTCCACGAAGGGGACAACTGTTCTCCTCAAACAACTGACTGTTAATCAGCTTACCATGATGCAGGAGCGAGGATGCAACAATTGAGGTAGCATAGCAACTAGATTCACACTGGTCACTGCAGCTATTGGTTGTATTGCAGGCTCAGCAGGTGATTGGAATTGAACTATGAATGGAATCCATCCTAGCTTCTACCCCTGTTGGAGGGCTACCTGCAAAGAGTCCAAAGAGACACACGGACGGTAATGCATAATATTCCATGGCAGCAGCAAAACAGCTAGTGAGCTCCATAATCCTGCACTTGATGCTGCTGTTCCCCCAGCCCCTTTTCCTTTGGAGGTTCCCACATGTTGGGATACACTTCTTGGAAGCCATTGTGTATCCAAGGAGCCAATACTTAACCCATCCCCTGTAGGGAATTTTTTTTCAAATCTGTGTCTCTGTTGTCTGCTGGTGCTGCTCCATGGGGCTTTGATCTGGCAAACAATAGGAACTAATAGCATATCTCCAACAGTAACACAATGTAGGGTGAAGTAGCATATCTATATATGTGCTTCTTGTATCCCCCAGTTGCAGAAGGGGCTATACCGGCATGGCATGGCATCACACTCAAAGCATAGCCAAGTGGTTCCAGCATATCTGAAAGGAGTCCTTTTCCCTTTTCTTTATTGCTGTCTGGTAGCAATTGTTGAAGGGGAGGCAGATGCGTAGCGGCAATGGGGATTTCTGGGGCGGCTTGTCCCAGGCACTGTCATTGCCGTCACGTGGTGGGGACAGGGGCAGGAGGGGGCGCGTGGGCAGCTCATGCCCTGGGCGCAGTTCCCCCTCCCTTTGTCACTGAGGGGAGGTCAGGTTTATTGAACAGTGCATAGTAGGAACCAGGGAAGGGAGTTGCAACAGTCAGTTTGCAGCAGCTTCCCTTTGCTTATCTTGTGGGATGCATTGTACTTGCAACCTCTGTTGGAAGCATGGATTGTGCCCTTTGTTGTTTCTTCCTGAGATAAAGTTACCTGTCAGTCATTTGAATGGAACAGTATTATACATATGTTTTAATAGTAGATGTTTTCTTCCTTGGTTTTTTGTGCAGAATGCTCTTTTTGAGCACCCTTTTCCTGGAGCACCCTTTTCATGACCAAAGTCCCCTGTGTATATTCCAACTATGCCAAGCATAATGACACTATGCCATACATTGTACCGTCTGGGATTTATTTATTTATTTGTTTGTTTGTTTGTTTGTTTGTTTATTTATTTATTTTATTAAACTTTTATACCGCCCCATCCCCTAGGGGCTCTGGGCAGTGTACAGCATAAAAACATGGTAAAACAAGCCACTAAAATCTTTAAAACAGCGGTAACAAACACTAATAGTAATAATAATAGGAGGCGTCCGACCAGCCCCATATTTCATTAAAATTCTTCCAGAAGAAAAGGAGGGGAGGGGAGGGAGGCGAGCCACATTAGATGGTAGCCTAAATAACAGGCCGACTGGGGCATCCTCAAGGGCACCATTTCAGCGTAAGCTGGAGTCCCCTCCAAAGCGTCTGCCAAGCGGAATAATCTCGCGTTATTACAGGCTCCCTGCTTGGAACTTCGTTGGCGGTCCCGCAGGGCCCGGACAGCCGGAGGAAGGGTGTTCCACCAGGCCGGGGCCAGAGCCGTAAAGGCCCTGGCCCGCGTGGAGGCCAGCCGCATCATTGAGGGGCCAGGGACCACTAATAAATTAGCCTTCGTTGAGCGGAGAGGCCGTGCAGGGACATACGGGGTGATGCGTAAGGCCTTAAAGGTCAACACCAGCACCTTGAAGATGATCCGGAACTCCACCGGGAGCCAGTGCAGTTGGCGCAATACAGGCTGAATATGATCATAAATGGCGCTGCCCGTAAGTAGACGCGCCGCTGCATGCTGGACCAGTTTTAGTCTCCGGATCAAACGCAAGGGAAGACCCGCGTAGAGCGAGTTACAATAGTCTAATCTGGAGGTGACCGTTGCATGGATCACAGTGGCTAGGTCCGCTTGGGAGAGGAAAGGAGCCAGCCTCCGGGCCTGACGGAGGTGGAAAAAGGCAGCCTGGGTTGTATGGGCCACCTGGGTCTCCATTGAGAGAGAGAAATCCAGGTGGACCCCCAGGCTGCGCACGGAGGGGGTCGGCGCCAATGTGACCCCCTCCCACACCGGTGGCTGGAAAATCCTGTCCCCTCCCTCGCGGCCAAGCCAGAGGATCTCCGTCTTCGATGGATTCAGTGGAATGTGAGGTGAAAAAAGCAGTGTGACAGGTATCCTGCCCAAGGAGAGGTGTTTACAGACCTTGATGATTGAATCCAAAAACACCAGTCAGGTAGTGCTGCCATTAGCTCTTCCCAGCAACCAGAAGCCAAAGGGCAGACTTCCAGGCTTTCTGGGATTACAAACATGAAAGTCAACCACACAAACTAGACCACTTGCAGAATGAGTTTCCTTAATAATAGTTAACCTAGTAGTAGGTCGCCAGAATTGGATTTAGATTGAAACCAGCTAATCAGAAAACACCTCCAAATATGATTAAAAGGAAATTTATTAAAATTGTGCAAGAATACTTTAATGATTTTAGTATGTGTATATGTGACTTTAAACTACAACTGAATTGGAGAGAGAAAGGGGGGTGAGAGGGAATAGAGAGTGATATGGTTGGTTGATTCTGGAGTGCATTTGGGAGGACTACGCTGGACTGGCAGAAGGTGTCAGAGAATCAGAGAGAGAGAGCAGAAGGTGACAGGTTCAGAGTGAAAAGACTTAAGAGTGTCAAAACTCTGTGTGAGCATAGCAGAATATGTCCGGGTTTCTATGTGAGAAGTCATAGAGTGTCAAAGCTCTGTGAGAGAGTTAGCCAAAAAGTCAGAGGGTGTACAGAGAAAGTCAGAGCCTCAATAAATTGATAGACAAAATAAAGACAGAGAGCCTGAGAGAACTAAGAGAGAGAAACTGTCAGAAAGTGTCAGAGTGCATTTATGTTGAGTGAAATATGTGTTACCTCTGTGTGATTTCGTTTTTTAAATATTTTGCTTGAAACTTTGAAGTTAACATCAATTATAAACAAAATCTTACTTGGTTTGAAGAAACATTGAAATCCCACCCATCCACTTTGCCTTATAAGCTTGTACATACTACCAAAAGGAGATAAAGGTTTAAAAATTATATTCTTGGTGGCAGCTACCATATAGAGAACAAACGTTGGTTGGCAATTATTATACATTTATTTATAAAGAAAAAAAGAGTGAATGTAGCATATGGGGCCACGGTGGAAGGGACACCGCAAATACAAATAAGAGAACATTAGCAGTGAGGAATAAAACAAAAGAAACCTATCCCCAGTGGGCAGTTGCAAAGTAACCTGCATTTGATGCTGCACTTTGACGATTGCAAAGTAACCACTCTATCCCAAGCAAAGTTCCAACGTGTCAGACAGCCATAGTTTCCAGCAACATGGCACACTTGTCAAGATTCCAAATGGTGAATCTAGAAATCTGTTAAAAGGTCCAAAGAAGCACAAATTGCTAGGTTTGAAAAGCCATATTTGTAACAAAGACTTGATGTGGTCGGGCCTAATTACTAATCAAATCGATGTCTGATGATCTAAGACAGTTATGAACTGACCAGGTGACGTTAAGGGTTAGGATGAGATAACACAGAATGTACTCTGCAGCCTTAAACCCTCTCATCTCACTATAACAGTGCAATAATTTAATCGGCTTAATTCCTGGAACTTGGTGCTAGCTTTTACAACCTTGAGGTCCCAGGGAGTGAAGCATGGGGCCATATTTTAATTTCCAGCATCTGGGTTCTTAGCAGTTGGCAAAGGTCAGCTCTGGTATTTTTGTTAATATGCAGCTCAGTTGAATTCGCTCTTATTTTAGAGTGGGCCTCAGCCTGAACCAAACTGTGAAAGACCAAGGAACTATAGTGAAACTCAGTTTTTTTGACAGGTTGTTCTAAATAATGGACTATAGACCTGGCCTCTGAATCCAGCCTACTATTTTCAATGGCTAACTATGGCTGTTTCCTCCCTCACTGCTTCTGGTGCCTACGATCAGAATGGAGAGTCCAGGTCAACTGTTCATTCAGAAGCATGGCTCTTTGACTTTTAAAAGGCAACAAATAAAACCTGAAGGATTTTCAGTAGATATTTCTGGTGAAGAAACAGATTGACAAAACCAGACTGGTACCCCAAAATATCCCACTAAACAAGAAGCCAAACAGAGGTAACAACAGAATGTTACTGGTTATCACCTGCCAATCTCAAATCAGAGCTCCAGTGCATCATTAATACTCTACATCTCTTCATGAACAATGATAACTTCTTCACAGGCCTCAGGTGGTAGGCCTTTCCATGCTTATAGGTGGTTTCCCTAACTCCCCAACCTAAGGTAGCTTTTTATCAACAACAGTGAACTGATAAACAGAGGTACAGACCTTGGAACAATAACATTTTGGGCTCATTTATTGTTTTGTATAGGAGATACAAATTTGACATTAAAATGACAATATTTAGAAACCCATGGGAGAAAATTTCTGAAACTCTCTTTCTGTTAAAAAAATCATAATTCTTCAGCCCAAGAACTTAAAAGAAGAGTCTAGTATGAACCTGATGCAGTTTGACACCATCTCTGAGGAATTCTGAAAGAGCTTTAAAGGCTTTGCTCCCCCCTCCTTTTTTGCGACTGACAAGCTAACATAAGAATCCTGTTGTAGCACGGGAATATTCCCCGTACTCTGTTAGAGAGTTTGGACTGAATAATGTTCAAGGCTTTGCCTGTGAAACACTGATGAGGGTTTATCACATTACAGAAACCTTTTTTGCCCTTGATGTCTGATAAGGCAAACATTTTTGAGTGTGAGTTCATTTTTTCTCTTGAACTTTTAGCAATAAGACACCTGAATAAACTTTTTAAAAAACCTGTATATTTTATTCAACAAAGAAAATATTATTTTAATTGAGCAAGACAAAAACATAAAAACTGAGGAAATAAAGGCTAAAATTATCAGCCTTCCTGACATTTGGGTGCTGTGTGGTTTCCGGGCTGTATGGCCGTGTTCTAGCAACATTCTCTCCTGACGTTTCGCCTGCACCTGTGGCTGGCATCTTCAGAGGATCCTCTGAAGATGCCAGCCACAGATGTTGCAAATGCCATAGCCCGGAAACCACACAGCACCCAAGTGATTCCGGCCGTGAAAGCCTTCAACAATACATTCCTGACATTGCTTAATCATATTACAATTGATATTTTAAAACAAATCAGTTTTCAGCTTTTGTCTCTGTATTTAGGGAATATCAAAAAAGCCCAAAATACCTAATATTTCATTAAGAGCTCTCACCTCTTCTTAAACCTCTTCTGATGCCTCTAGCCAGAGAAATCTGATTTGCTTTTCATAGGGATGCTTATTTATAGAAGAACACTGGTCTTATCTTTCTCTAAGTTTGAATTCTCATAATCATGTGGTTATTTCTAGATATCTGATTTGTTACCATAAATAAGAAATAAGTAACACAGGAACAAATAGTCAATTAGCAAGTACATATGAGATAATCTGATACACCAAGATAAGAAAGCCAGTCACAACTCTTAAAAGCAGTTAATCAAGCCTTTTCCTATAATTGTTCCAACTAACTGTCCAAGATAAACGCTGATCTAAGAAACAGATGTGTAACTTGTCATTCAACTTGCAAACTCAGCAAAAATATATATATAATTACTTCTGTAACACTCTGATATTTTTTCCTTTTTAACATTGCCTCAATTTTCTTTCCTTCCCTTTTTGTATCTTGTTTTGCCCTATGTAAACATTTAATTACACGTTCCTCAGGACAGAGAGCTAAACTTATGATATTGAATAAATATGAGGATTTATTTTTATAAGTACAATTATGGTGACTTTCTTAACAACTCTGGCAGTTGTATCAATTTTAAATGTAAGCTTTAGGGAAAAAAGCAACTGCTGAGGATATATATTCTCCTTAATTTATATTTGCGCAAACCCACATGCTCAGATACTATGTACAAGCTATAGCAGCAGCTGATACCGCATAGAACAATGCTTTTCTTAGTCTTGAGCAGCATTAACGCTACAGAATTAGACTGGTGAAAATTGCTGATTTTTATTTATGCAATATCTCTCATTTTTAATACTTTGAACTATATACCCATCTTCCTACAAACTCAAGAGACATGGTGATTCCTTAGGATATATTTCACTTTGTTCTTGGAGAGACAGCCTAGTATAAAAGCTCAGTTTACAATATATAACTGCTGTAGAGCAGACCACTAGTACTTGTAAATCAGTTCTACAAAACCTAGTTCTGAACCAAGTAGCCAATAATTAAAAATTTTTTTTAAGGTAGATGGGCCCATTGTGCCCATGAAAACAGCAAGAGAAATTTGTTTTGACAAAATTGACTTTTTCTTTTCTTCTATTAGTTAGAGAGTCAATTTTCTTCTAGTAGTTAGAGAATCAATTAGAGAGTCACTCCAAGATGAAATTTAATTTGTTCTCAGCTCCCAAATAAATATGTGCAAAGCATTTCAGTTACATTGTTATCATTTCTACTCCTTTTCAAATACTTCAAGCAATTATTCTTCTTCTTAAGAAGAAAAAAATTGAGATTTAAAATAGCATTCCATTTACTGAAGTTTATAATAGTTATGTTATTATATTTATGGGAGTCTGCATTATCAAAGAGGTTATTATGAACAGCTCAACATGAGATAGCAACTCTTTGATACATCTGATAGCACAGAAAGCAAGTAGAGGCAAATCTGTGCTAGAAGACAAAGCAAGCTGCTATCACTTTTTTTATCTTGGTTTCTGAACTTTTGAATCATTTTATTTTAAAATTGTCATGAAATTTGGTGTATTGTGTTTTAAATGTTCCGTATGAGAGACCTTAATTCCCAGTGGGAATAGTGGTTCCTTTTAAGTAGGAACCAGGCATGTAACAATGGTAGGTCAAGTTAGAGCATTTGCCCTTGGCACCACATGACTAGGGCCATACTGTGCCTGCGTCTTTGCAAGGAAAGACAAGCGCTGCTGCTGCATGATGCCCTGCTGGAAGGCTGGTCACTTTAAGACAGGTGCTGCTGCAGACATGGAGACTCCTATTCCCTGGGGCTGGAGGTTCCTATGAGATGTTCGGGCTGTGCCCACCTCCGGCAGCCTCTGTGCCTCCTCGTCCTGCGCCCCCCCCCTCCTTCCAGGGCTTGGAGGCTCTTATGGAAATAAGATTTTGCCATCTTAGTTGTGTGGGAAAGTATAGATTTTAAACTGTAATATTATTTTATATTTTTATAGTTAGTTTTATAGTGATTGTGTTAGATGCTGTTTTGTGACCACCCCAAGCACAAAAGGGGAGGGGCAGTATAGAAATGTAATTAAATAATAAATAATGGCAGATGGCATGTGTTGGAGTGCACAACCTTATCTGGTTCCCCAGATAAACCTCCACAGTTTAAGTGGCAGAGTGGGGAATCAAACCTGGTTCTCCAGGTTAGAGTGTACCTGCTCTTAACCACTACACCACACAGGGGGAAAGGGGGAAATTAACATCCTTAAATCCCTGAGAATTTATAGGGCAAAGGCATCTTGTGAGTACTTGCAGATTGTTGCCTTCTATGGTTGTTTTTGGGTCTTTAGTTTGTTACTGTATCAACAGTATACTAGCTAGGCCCACGCTAATAATAAAAGCAACAAAATCAGGCCACACACTTGGGAGAGTTTCCAGGTGTTCAGAAAAATAAGAATCTGTAAATTAACCCAAGGGCAGGGGGGTTGGGCTGATAAGGAATACATATGCTCCAGGAGTACAGAAAGCTGAATCAGTAAAATGGAAAGAGATTGAAGGGAAATCAGTCTGGTCCATCCTCCAAATGTTTACAGAACCCTGGAAGGAGGAATCAGGTGTGAGGCAACTTTCAAATTCTCCCCAGCATCCCCACAGCTTGTGCAGTTCCTCATGCCTCTCTGGATCGCTTATTCCTTTGCTCAAACTTCATTCAGGTTGGGTGTTGTGGGTTTTCTGGGTTGTATGGCCATGTTTCAGTAGCATTTTCTCCTAACGTTCCACCTGCATTGGTGGCTGGCATCTTTAGAGGATCATAACAATTTCCTTTGTTTAACAAAAACGTATTTTTCCCACTTAAAGTCTAACAAAGAGGGGTTTTGTATCAATTTAGTTGTGAGGATGATGTTTTCAGGAAAATAACTGTATTTCTTTCTTGCAGGACTTATAATTTCTCTTCAGCTGCTTCGGGGAGAAATGGAGCAGATTCGCAAGGAATACCCCATGATCTTTAACAGAGGAGTGGCTATTACCAGAAAGATAGGTTTCCCAGATGTCATCATGCCTGGTAAGCAGATTATACTAACTGGGGGATTGAACACTCCATTGAGCTGTTCATTCAGCTTTTTAATACTGATAATGGTAATTCATAAGTTTATAAAATAAATAGTATTTTTCTTCTGTATTTTCTGACAGCAAGTTTCAGTGATTTAACTGCAAATTATGTTCATCTTTATTGTCTAAGAATACTTTGGCAAAGGCAATACTTTAAAAAACATACTCTGTTCTCTTTATTAAACGTTTTAACAGTATGTGTAGGTCTGGTGGTACTTAATGAAAACCTACAACTCCCCTGGTGGGAAGAAAGAAGAAGAGAGTAAAGGATATGGAATAGAATTTAGGGTAAAATGTACAGGAGAGAAATTATTTTAGACTGGGGAGACTCTGACTGCAACCTATGAAAATTATTATATGTGAATTTTTTTGTTAATGGTGTCAGAGTACATTTCTACTGACTGTAATCCAAGGTTAAGAATTGGCGTGAAAGGGTTATATTATACAGGGACCAAAGGACCCCAAAACTAGTTCTGTAAGCTATAACTTAGGAGTTTTTTTTAAGACTCCCCTCCCCCTTTTGCTGGGTAGTATTTAAAATTAAGAAAAATTTCAAAATTCTCCTTGTGGTATGGGGCAATTATTCCTCAGTGTATGAAGTTATCTTTACCATGGGTTGTGGCTCCCACTGGCTTCATGGGCAGAGCATATCAAGGTTTTTTGAAAAAGGTTTTCACTGCCTGTTGGAGGTTGACCCTCGCCATCTATATCTGCCTGCTCTGTGGCTGAGCAAGCTTTCTTGAGTTACCATTCCACATCATCTGAATAAATTGACTGTACCCCCTTCTGGCCATGTAGCCAGACTTCCCCACGCTGAAGGTCCTATGTGAGAAGGGTATGAAACAGAAACTATTACCAGCGCCACCATTCTGCCACCTTCCATGAATCAGCTGCCATTTGCCAGCTAGCACTGATTACTACTCTGTTGCATCCCTCACCACCACCAAAGCTTCAGTGGGGGCAGTGAGTGGGCAACTTGTCCTACCTTGCGCTGAAGCTCCAGTGTTGGTCAGACCTAAGATCAGACCATATTACCACTTATGATGGGAGATTGCCTGCCATTGCTGCCCATCCTGCTTAGCTGTGTGGTAGGAGACCACTGGCCAGCAAAAATCAACATCCTTCATGAGAATACTCATCTTTCTGCATGAGCTGGAGATTCTGTCATTATGCCAGGCAATGCTGTAGCATCCATCTCAAACTGTTTATAAACCATAGGGTTTTGTGTGAATGTTACAGAGTTGGCCCCAGTGTGATGATGTCACTTCCAGGTCAAGCTGGAAGTAATATCATTGCACCATGGATACTACCCCCCCCCACCTGCCTGTAAATTCCCATCTCCACCATTTCTCACCAGCCAGGCTGCACCTGGAAACTCAAACAGGCCTAGAGTGGAACCACTTCCAGCTCTTATGCCCTCCAGTCCCTTGGCCAGAGACCCTGGCAAATATCAAAGACACCTAAGCACACACACACATTCTCTTTCCCAGATGGTCTAGTTCAGGAACGCAGTCACAGGCAATGGCATAGTCATCCTTCTGTGGGATTTAATCTCTGGGGAGAAAGCTGTCATAGGTTCAGTAAATGCTGTTGCTGCTTCCCCCTGCCCCCACACACACTGAAGTGACAGTGAGTAGTCAGACAGCCTTCCTCCTTGGCAAAGCTTTGTCATTGGTGAGGATCAAAGTTTCCTTTTCTCCTGTTCTTCCCCTCTCCTCCCAGGAGGCAAAATAAAAGATCTGATAGCCACATCAGAAGTTCATCATCAGGTCTAAAGTGCAGTCCCACACGAGGACTGTGCAGGTCAGCCACAGAGATCTGACCAAAAGGTTTCTAGAAGCTTTTCAGTGCTTGGAGTGCTCCCCCTCACTCCCAAAGCCAAGAACAGGCTGATTTCCCACTCAGTCACATGAAAGGAGGCAGGGAGAGTGCTATTCCTTCAATTCTCTCTTCACTGAGCACTTTCATTTTTACCTCAGGATTTTTTCTTCCTTCACAATGGCTTTGTTCAAGAAGTGTTCCAAATGTGCCACAAAGATATCTCAGACTGATAAGTCTGAAGAATGCCTCTTCTGTCTTTGTGAGACTCATGTTTCAGATACGTGCCTGTCTTGCCGCCTTTTCACTTTGAAGGCCAGGCACGAGGGGGCTTTGAGGCTTAAGGTTGCTCTGTGGGAAAAGTCTCTCACTTCAGTGGATATTCCCCCACTAAATCTTCAAACGGGACACGTATACCTTTAGTGACTTCAATCCCTATGATTCTGTCTGGGCAGTCTTCTGACACAGCTTTACTAAGCCCAAGGGTTGCTTCAGAGCCCCCTGTTAAGAAGGCCAAGCTGTTAGTTACCCAACCCCGGGACTTGTCACCTTCAAATCCACAATTGAATTCCCCAGTTTGTCCACTAGATGTCTCTTCTCAGAGTCGATCACCATCCTTGCCTCGATGACAAGGTTCGACACTGACATCCCAGTCTGACTCTCAGTTCACTAGTCCATTGTCTCTTCTAGGCGCCAATTTCCATCTCCTCGACACTGTGATCCATTGGTTCTTTCTCGTCCATCTCTTCAACATCGTCAGTCATCATTTCCTCCTTGTTGGAGTCTTTTCCAGAGTCATGGTTGGAGTCCATCGTTTTTGTTAGTCGTCATAGATTCTGCTGACTCTACCAGTCTGCAGCACCTCTGACATTTAGCAGCTATCAGCATCATCCTTCAGAGTACCCCGGCTCTTCCTCCTACAGCACAAGGGCTTTTTTTTTACAGGTCTAGGTGCACCACAGGCTCTTCTAACCCAATAGTACACAAAGTGTCACTCAGCCCTGTCTGCAGATCCAAGTTCTCAGCTCACTCTAGTCATTCAGATTCACTGTGTACTTCCTCAGATTCCATGGCTTCAGAGCAGGAGAAGAGAGACTGGTCAGGGGAGTATATTGTCTCATTTGGGCTGGCTTCTACAGAGCAACTGTCTTCTCTAGATTTGGGGAGGAGTTCGAGCCTTTTTCTCGTTCCTTCTAGGAAAGTCTTGAATGTTTCATTGAGTAGTCAACCACATTTCTAGTGCCATTTACCTGAAGAATAGCTACAGCAACCCTGAGATCATAACAAAAGGAAGAAATTTTTTTCCTCAAAAAGGCCCATAAGACCTCTGCTGGTCATCAGGGCGAGCTCTGCCTCATCTGGATTTTTTTTCCTCCAGAGCTTCCATCCTTAGAATGGAGGAACTCTGACAAGTTCCTGCTTCAGGTCAGGTCAGTCATGTGCAAAATCTTCTCAAGCTGAAGAGAACCTCTGGATTCCCTGACAGATGCCAACCTGGATTATGTAGTCCTCAGTCCAATCTCTAGCTGCTAATGTTGTCATCTATCATGAACTGTGAATGAAATATTGGAAGACTGATAATTTCTTCAGAACAACCTCTTCATGCATCCTTATCAGATAGAGGAACTGCAGTGGCAAGTCCTTATCGGGTAGAGAAACTTCAGTGGAGAAATATATGCCCTCTTCAAAGAGGACAACAGGTCAAGTGGTACCAACACCAATTCTTTTTACCCTTCAGATGCTCCTATCAGCACAGAGATTCAAGAATTTCCAGATTCCATAACCATTCTGGAACTGTTCCAGATTCAACACCAGGCCTTACCCTAAGTTCTACCTAACAGCACTGTATGAAGGCAGTTCCAGGCCTTTGCTCTGGCCTAATTCATTCCACCCAAGGATGATCAGTCTGCCAAATTCTCTAGCTCGTGTCATAAACCTCTGTAACCCTCTAATGATCAAGCCATAGAGCTGGTGCTGAAGAACGTGGCTTTTCCAAGGATCTGTGCTATTTTGTCTGTTGTGCCCAAGGATAACACTGTCTACAGAGCAATCCTAGACTTGCAGCATCTCCATAAATAGGAGAAGGCGATTTTGCATGGAGACACCTTAGTCAATAGTCTCTCTAAGCAGGGGACCTTTTGTTCTCCATGGACCTAAAGGAGTTCTATTTCAGGCCTCCTCAGGAGTACATGTGTCCCTCATCTGGATGACCTCCTAATCAGATCACTGTATCTCTTAGTCACCTGGATGACCAAGCAGCTCCTCCAGACCCCAAGGTTCCTAATGATTTGCTAGAAAAGCAGGGAACCAATTACTACACTCCTGCAAGTGACTTCAACAGGCCTGATGATCCTGGCATGCATCCTGGATCTCATGATCTCCTGTCTGATCATTGTACAAGGGATCATTTCCATTCTTAACCAATCCAGTGGCTCCTACCACCATATCAGAGGGTTATTCTTCAACACCATCACAGGCCATCACCCCATGAAGGGTATTTTGTTCCTGTCAGTGGTAGTTCATGGGCTCCAGTCTGCAGGGAGGTATGCAGAGTGGAAGTCACCACAGACAGTGACACCATACTCACCTGTGTTTTAGTCCATAGGGTATCTATAGTTTCAGGTTTCCCTGGAGAATCCCTCTCTCAGCTATGACTACAACACTAGAAGTGGGCTCATCTTCCTTGGTAGCTTGGCAAGACATAAACTGAGGGTCCTCCTCCTAAGAATAGTGGAAGCGTTTGCAAAAAAAAATTGCATATGCCCTACCCACTATAAGGATACCTTCCAGTTCACTGATGAGAAGAAACTTTCCTGGTAAGTCCAGTGTTTTGTTCTAAATTTTAATATAGTGTTCTTGATATGCCAGACCCAAGGACTGTAATCTGTATATTCTGACAAGGGTTTAATAGGTATTTGGAAGATTGATGAGACATATGAACTGGACTTTAAACATGGTATAGTTTATTTCTTTTTTAAAAATTGGAAGAAGCCTGGCTGTATCAGTCTTCTCTAGAATCTAACATATAATAGATGAAAACATTCTTCTAGCATTTCATAGTTGCTTATCTACTCAAATGACAAATAATGGAATGGCCTATCCTTGAAAAATAGAGGAGATTGTGGGTTTAATTGGCAGTTGATTTAACATTTTTTCGTGATATTTTCACAAAATAGCAGTATTTCTATTTCAGAATTTTAAGTTTTATATATGTATGTGTATATGTGAACATATGTGTTTGTCTAATCACCTGTCTGTCTGTCTTATCATCTATCTAGCTATCTTTGGCTTGCAAGCTGACAATACTGAGACTAGCAGTACCCTTTAAAATGTTAACATGTCACAGAATCATAGAGTTAAAGGGAGCCATATGGGCTATCTAGTTTCAGACTAAATCTTTTTTTTTCTTATAGTATCCAAGCTTGCAAAGTTTAACTATGTATTCTTAAACATGGAGATTCTTAAATTAGGATTCTTCATTTTGATTGATAAAATAAGACCAGAATGTGTCAATAATATTACTGGTAATACTGAGCAGTCATGACATAATAAGCACAGTTCTTCTCTGGCAATCATTCCTTAGTGGTATGGCTAGTCTAACCATTAAGAGTGCAGTTCTGTACATAGATGGGTTGTATGCACCCCTTTGAATTCAATAGGAGTTAAATGTCCCTAACTCTGCACAAAACAAGTCATTAAGAACTTCATACACAGAACAAGTCATTTTATACACAGAGCTTTGCAGAAACCTCTTACAATGCAATCCTGAGGAAAGTTACTCAAGTCTAAGCCCATTCATCATCAGCCTTAGACTGGAGTAACTGGATTGACACTGTGGCCCCTTCCGTACATGCAGAATAATGCGTTTTCAAACCACTTTCACAACTGTTTGCAAGTCGTTTTTGCCATTCTGCACAGCTTCAAAGAGAACTGAAAGCAGTTTGAAAGTGCATTATTCTGCATGTGCGGAATGAGCCTGTAAGAAGTTTTTGTGGTCAGTTTTATCCTTGGGCACAACAGACAACAGCAGAGATCATTGGAACGGTCACATTATTCAACACCAGTCACATTATTCAGCACCAGCTCTACGGGTGACAAAGGTTTGTGACATAAACTAGATAATCTGGCAGACACATTTGGCACCCTTTAAAACTCAAAAACTTGTTTCTCATTGCTTAATAATCAAATAAGGCAATGTTATAGGTAATATTCTTTTCACATTAAGGATTCATTTTTAAATTTTAAAATCCTAATAAATTAGAGTATGTCTGTTATGTAAAACAAAAATAGGGAAGGATGTATATGCTGCTTGCTCCTTAATTTTGTACTGGGTCTAAACAGTCAAGGGTTGTACATCTGTGTTTAGAACAACACAGCAAATAACTTTTAAGAATGAGGGACATTAAAAAAAATATTTTTATGACAG
The DNA here is from genome assembly GCF_021028975.2 of Sphaerodactylus townsendi. Taxonomy (NCBI): domain Eukaryota; kingdom Metazoa; phylum Chordata; class Lepidosauria; order Squamata; family Sphaerodactylidae; genus Sphaerodactylus; species Sphaerodactylus townsendi. The sequence goes on along the minus strand of NC_059427.1, from coordinate 67,466,417 downwards.
GGAAAACTCTCCAACCAGCAAGTGGGAACTACGCAGCTGCCTAAGTCACTTATTTGGTTCTAGATCTGTATCTATGAATTGAATAGCAGTTGGCTAAGCAAGCAATTTTGCCCGTTTTCCCAAGGACATTCCCTTTTTACTTCATTCTAAGTCTTCAATCTTTTATTTTGAGTGTCTGATGAAAAGTGCTTTTATCATTTTTAAACTGTGAGTTTTATTTCTTTATCTTGTCTAAATATTCTTGGCTGTTTGTTTACTTTCCCTTCATTCTCTCCCCTTTCTTAATGGCGCAGAGATGAAGATAGTTGGGTGTAAGTTTTTGCTTTACTGTGTTCTGTCCATATATTGCTTGCTGTTTTCTCATCTTTTTACCATATTCTTCATGGAATGTTTGAGATTAATAGAGATAAGCCATAACATTAAAATGAGAATATGTGTCATTGGGTGCTCATCTGGGAGTTGGAACACTCCTTCTTGCAGAGGGTCACCTGAATTCTTACTAAAAGTACTCCTCTGTGTGTTGCTCAGAGAAAAGTAACTGCAGCTGCTTCATGCAAAATGTAGTACTTCAAGTACCACTCAGGTGTTAGGATGGCACAGTACAAACATTTCTCTCTTTTCAACCTTCCTCTACTCATTACTTGCAAATGGTCCTTCAGGTACCCTGGCCCCAAGCTATGTGCAGATTTAAAGGAGAAAACCAACACCTCAAATTAGTCTGTAACCAGTTTAATTGCTGTAGTATTGGGAACCAGCTATGTTCCTGATAGCTGGTCCTGACCAGCAGTCTAGCTGCAGAATTCTGTACTAACTGCAGCTTCCAAACACTCCTCAAGGCTAGCCTCAATTAAAGTGCATTGCAGTAGTCCAGTCCAGATGCGACTAAGGCATGGATCACTGGGGCTAAATCTTACTGACCCAGGAACGGATGCAATTGACACACCAGCTGGAGCTGGGCAAAAGCATTCTACGTTACCACAGCCCCCTAGTTTTCTAATGTGACAGCTGTGTCAAGTTGCATTCCCAAGCTGCAAACCTGGCTTTTCAAGGGGAGTAAAATCCTATCCAAGTCAGGGGAGATCTGAAGTCTGTAGTCTTCTACTACACCAGAGAACCTTTGCTTTGTCAGGATTAAGCCTCTATAAGCCTCTACATAAACTTCTTGTTACTTTTCCTGTTGGATTTAAATATCCCTGGCTGTATCATTGGAAGAAGTGAAAATTGGGACTTTCACAATTACAAATCAATTGGAACAATTGTAAATCATTTGTTTATAACTCAAGTATTGAGCTTTTGTACGCCAAGATGTAGTTATTGTTATAGTAACATATTTGTGACATAGCAGTTCATACCTCGTGATTACCTTCCCTAATGGTTTCATATAGATATTAAATAGCATGGAGGATAAGATGGACTTCTGTGATGCCCCACAGGTCAACAGCCATAGGGCAGAGATGGAATCCCCCAATGCTGTCTTCTGGGACAGACTCCTCAGATAGGACTCAAATCATTGTAATACAGTGTCCCTTCATACACACACACCCTCTAAATAAGTCAGACTGTTATGTAAAGGGCTTTTCCCCCAAAGGCAGTACTAAAATATTTTAAATTTGGAACTTTGGCCCAGTTTACAACTTGGGAGGGAGGGAGGGAGGGAGGGAGGGAAAGTGGGTGGGTGGGTCCTGTTACTGAAAGTCACATCCTAGATCAACTAATTTCCTCTGATCAAGTAGGTATTAAAATATTATTTGTTTCTCCTGTCAAGCTGTTATATGATGATTTGACAACTCTCCAACTTAATTTTTTTGTACGTTATGCTTAGCAATAAGTTGGACAGTGCTTCAAAGAAACAGATGAACTAACAAAATAATTATACCTAAAATGTATTTGTCTTTTACTTTTGGAAACACATATGAAAATCCCCTAACAAGTAAGGAAAATCCATATTCCCTAGGATCTGCCACTTGTCAGAAGATGGTAACAGACAATGGATGTTTGTTTTGAAACAGTTGTTTTCAGTAAAGGTATGTTATGAGTCATACCTTCCTGTTCACTTCTCCTCATCTGCTTTGTCTGCATTTGGAAAGACCTTCTTGAATGCATTAACACATGATGCTGCGTTATACTGAATCAGACCTTGGATCTATCAAGGGCAGTATTGTCTACTTAGATTCAGAGGTGTAGCTGGGCCATACTGCGCCCAGAATGCACTCTTCTCTGTGTTTCTTCTCTCCATCCCATCTCTGTGCAGAGCTCTCCACTCCCTCAACATAAGCAACATTTACCTTTGTCTCAGCCTCGAAAGTAAAGCAGCCAGGTTTCTGTTCACTTGAGGCTGAAAATGGCCTGCTGGAAACTACAATTCCCAGGAGACCTTGGGGCTCACAATGTCTTCTGGGAAGTGTAGTTCCCACCAGGCCGTTTTCAGCCTCAAGTGAACAAGCCGCTTTGCCAGCCTCCACTTTCAGGCTGAACTAAGGTAAGCATGTGCGGGGGCGGGGCGCCGTGGGGGGAGGCGGGGGGATTTTCCACCCCCCAGGTACGCTCCTGGTACAATGCGCACCTCCATTCCCTGGTAGCTCCACCTCTGCTTAGATTGACAGCAGTTGTCCAGAGTCTCAGGTAGAGATCTTTTGTATCACAAACTATCAGATCCTTTTAACTGGAGATGCCAGGAATTGAATGTAAGACCTTCTGCATTCCAAGCAGATGCTCTAATATTGAATCATGGTCTGTCCCCTTCAGAGGCTATTTTAGGCAATTGCTTATGAATCAGAATTTACTACTACTACTGTTTACAAGATTCAAACCCCAAACACCCAAGAATGAGGTCTTTTTCCAAAGGCCAATTGGAAGACTTCCTGTAAAAAATTCTCCAACCATCTTGTCCTGACCCATCACAATAGGGGTCACCTGAGGGCAGATGCCCATCCCACTTGAAATACACTCTTCCAGATGAATGTCACCAAATTCCTGGAACCAGCATTGACTTCTTTGCCATCATGAGTACAAACTGGATTCATTGTATTGATTTCAACCCATCTCTTCTTGCTCCTAACTGTATGGGAGCATGAGCAGTGTTACTACAGAGACTAAGACTGCGCTTTGACCTATTAAAGAACTATTGAGATGTTCGCTCTGAGCCCCAGTGAATAACTGTTGACATCAACTGATGGTCCCATTAGCTCACCCCAGCATTCTACACTTGCTTCTCAGGAACAGTGATGCATCCCCTGGCCCTGATGGTGATCATGCTAGTTTCTCTCTTTCAATATCTGCCTTTGACAGCTCCCTGTATCAGTTTTTGTAGACATGCTACTACAATCTCAGGGAAGCAGTCGTTCACAATTGACATTTGTCACTGCAGATGTGATGGCCCTGGCTCATGTGCTACATTTCATGATCTCCTGCTTGGGAACAAGGATATGGGCTTGATTCCATTCCTGTCTCCTGTAATTCCTCCTCCTGCCTTATCAAAAATACCTCCTTCACTGTCGTCTCAGGTACATAACTCTTTCACGCAGTGGACTCCTGCGTCTCATTTTCCAGAAACACCCACAGTGGAAATCACGACAAATGCCTATATCCTCACAGTGGAAATCATGACAAATGCCTATATCCCCATATGGGGAGCAAACTGCTATTACAAGTCTCCTACAGAAAGTAAAGCAACATAGAGCAAAGCACATTGCCAGTTGGAGGTTAGAGTCATCCGATTTGCACTGCTGTCCTGCTGAGTCTTGATAGCAGACTCTGATTTCCTCATCTTCACCACCAACATGATAGCAAACACATTAGCCATGAGGTATTTCTCCCTCCAGTAGGAAGTATCTATTCTCCATCAGTGGGCAGAGACGTATCTTCTGCTCATCAAGATCAACGTGTTCAGTGAATTTACAACCTGAAAACAGACTGGCTTAATCAGAAGAACCTGGATCTAGGAGAGTAATCTTCCAATTCCAGAGATTTCTGTGCAGTGGCCAAGAGGCTGTGCTCGCCTTACCTGGGATCACTTTGAATCTTCCATCAGCAACAAGGTGTCAAGATTCCTGTCCAAGTTCCTGTCAGAGGGAACATAAGGGGAAGATGCTTTCTCAGCCTCCTGGCCACAAGGGCCCCTTAACACCTTTCCTCTGAAACCTCTCATAGCGAGAGCACTCACCAGATTATGAAGAGAAGCAACAGAGGCTGTCCGGATGCTGAAAATGCAGCATCCACCTTGGATCATCCTGACTGCCTATGATATCGTCCTACAGCTTCTTCTGTTCCATCCCAATGCAGGATGCCTCTGCCTTTCTGCATGGACTTAAAAGGAAGATACTAGAGCAACATGGCTATCCAGAAAAGGTCTTCTGTGTGATCTTAATGTTTAGAAATCACTCTGCCCACAGAATTTATGAAGATACTTGGAAAGCTTTCCAAACTTGCTAAACCTGTTCACTTGAAGCAGGTGTACCAGATCCTCCACTTACTCCAAGACTGATGGGAATAAACTCAACACTCTTCAGCATAAGGCAGCAGCCCTTCATTGATTCTCCATCCATATCAAGTTTTTCATCACATGAAAAGCCCTATCCAGTCTTCCCATTCAGCATTGCTACCCTTCGTGGGATACCCACAAGGTATTGAGAGTTCTGCATAAAATCACTTTTTGAGACCTTGTTACCTATTCCACTGAGAATTTTGTCTTTCAAGACAGCCACTGTGGTAGTTTTAACTTCAGCAAGGAAGGTTACAGAACTAGTTGTCTTTTTGCTCAGAGATGACTTTTATTCCTTTCAGGAGAATTTGGCGAACTCATGTGCTGAATCCTCCTTCATATCAGAATCTAACTCTTCTTTCTACAGAGATCAGGAAACATCTACTGTCCTTCTGCCCTTATCCCAGCTATTCTATGGAACATGGCAGGCATCAGTTAGATGTCCAGAGGGCTCTCTACATCTTCCTTAACAGGACAGCAGTATTCAGATCTTGGGGTGCCTTGTTTGTCTCCTTTCTACACAACAGCATGGGAAAGAAATCATCATCATCATCAACAACCAACCAGATGGACCAACTGATGTATTGCCCTAGCATGTGATGTTCAACATCTTTCAACATCCTCAAAGATCGTATGAACCTATTCTGTTATAGTGGCTGCTACTTCTACAGTCTTCACTAGTGTATCTATTACAGTCTTCACCAGTGTATCACAGAAAACAGTAAGGCAGTGATATGAGCTTTGGCCTCTTGTCTCTTTGAGGAAGTACAGACTAAACATATTTGCCTTGGCTGGGGCTGCGTTTGGCAGAAGAATACTCTGAATGCTAATTCCTCTCTTCTCTGTTTTTCTTACCTGGGATAATAGAGCCTCTCAGCATCCTATTCAAGAGCATCTTCCTCACTGATACAAAATGAAATGTTGGACTTACTACAAGGGTTTCTTCTTGTCAGTGGCTTCTGTCCAAGATGTTGGTATTTCTCCAGTTACTGTTATGTTATTCATTAATTGCTGTAGGATTGAACTTAATTCATCTACAATTTTTTATAAAATATACTTGTAAAACCACCTGATCCTGGCAATCGCCTCTGAATGTTTCTGAATCAAAGATCTACAGAGGTGCAAAGCCCTCTTGTTTGAAAGTACAAATAACTATTCAAGAACATCAGATACTGCTAAACACCTTTTTGTGGATGATGTATCTGTATTATATGTACAATTTTGTGACATTTTACATACTAATTTGAGTTTGATCTATGCGTCTTTCAGTGTCAGTCTTTTCCACTGATAGACAAGTTAACCAGTAGTTATGTGATCTATTACTAGATAATGTTACATACAACATTCATTCCATAAAAAGGGTTAGAAAAATTATAATTTTATTGACTTTGCAATATGGATAAAAATATGATCCACATCTATTCTGTGAAACTTGAATTGGGTATCAGATGCTTCTCACCTAAATGTACCTTATAATGCAGATGCATATTTGATTCCAGGTTGTGCATTGGTTTTTCAGTCCAGCAAAGGAATTCTTGCATGGAAATGGCTTCCATATGTGTGTTTCCCCTGATGGATTAAAACAGCTATCTTTTACACTGAGGGGTGAAGCTATTTTGCCTTTGTAAAGCACCTTTATGTGTTATGTGTGATATTAAATGACTGCTGTAACATTTACTGTGTTTCACTCAAACCCAATAATCCATGAGTCAGCTGAGAATGAGAATTACAAAGGACAAAATAAATATCCAAATATTAACTCTTTGTACTTAAAGACTAATTTTTCACAATATGTTTCAATGCATAGCACCATGGGACTCCATTTGAACAGGAAAACTGATTAAAATACACAGTCTTGCTGTGTCACTGAATATCTGATATAATTTATGGTATGATAAAGTAGACAAATTATCTGAAAGTCATTGTAAAATCTCCTTGGTGTCAATTTTTTGTAGGATTTTAAAAAACAATGTTAACAAGACTTAGCATGTAAAGCATCCTGACCATGAGATACTTTAAACTAGAGATCTCACATGGAACTACACAGTATGAGGGTAGTAGAGGAAGCCTATTGTCAGGTTCCTATTAAGGAATTATTCCTAACATGCCAGCAAAGTGCAGTGCTTTTTATATTATGCAGAACAAAAGAGTTGAAGTTGTACTTGTCACTCCCAAAGACTGCAACTGGCAAAACTTCAAGCCCTTAGAATCAGTGTGCAGTTGCTACTTCTGTCAACTGCAATAGCATTCTACAAGGGAAGAAAATGCATTTGTGGTGCAAACAATTTTTTTTCTGGGAACAAATGCTTTCTCTTACTTGCTAGTAAATAAATACATTTAAATTCTCCAGTTGTTTTGACTATCGGAGTAGAAAAGAATTGTTCCTGCAAGTAGACCGGATAATGCTATCCTGTTATTTTGTGTTGAAACATTTTTTTAGTAATATTTTATTCAACACAGGACTGACAGATTGCTGTATTGTGCACTTAGCTGATGATTCTCTAGAATATAATAATCTCTTTTGAATGTTATTGAAAAGTGGGTCAGCATTCCCCATTGTCCCGACTTTGCTACAGCCTGTACAAGATATGAAAGCCAGCCTGCAGTCTAGCTAAGTAGGAAGTTATTTTCATTCAGTTTAGAAAAACTGATGTTAATATTACAAACCTGCATGTGAAAAGAGAACTTAACATTAAGTGAGGATTTTTTACTCTTCAAAATCTACTGAATCACTTTCATGGGCTGGTTTTGAGTCATTGTGTCACTGGACTGAGAGAATATGTTCTCTATCAATTTTCTCCACACAGCCTATGTTTTTTATAAACCTCTACCAGGTCCCCTGCATTTTAGGTCGTTTCCCCACTTACCTTTTGTTGCGTGCTACTCGCGGCAAGTAACGCGGGGTCCCGCTGCACTCCCCACTGTGCCAGTGGCGACAGCACAGCAACCCCGAATCTGCCGCTCTCCTTCCCCCTCAGTGTGCAGTATTTCTGTTCCTGGATGGAACAGCACCTTTTTGAACACCCCGCGCTCTGCTCGGGGGAGGAGAGGGAAGCCCGGGGGCGTGACTGCCGGTTTCAAGACGGAAGCTTGGGAGGCTGCCCCCAAACGCTGCCTTCCCTCCCTCTGCCCTTGCGCCCTGCTGCAAAAACGGGGACAGAAAAGGGTTTTAAAAAAGAAGACAGGAGGCGTGTTCCTGCAGTGGGGAGTAAGACTTCGCGCTCAAAAGCAGTGATTCAAAGGAGAGCAGTTTGCCTCAGCGGTTTTTTTAAGTGGAGAATCGGCCTTCGTCATCCTTTTATAAACTAAAATGTTCCAAATACTTTAGTCTTTCTTCACATAGAGGGTGATTTAACCCCTTAATTATTTTGATTGGCCTTTTCTGCACCTTTTGTAGCTCCACAATATTTTTTTTGAGGTTTTGGGGCCACAACTATGTAAAGTAAGCCTAATGCAGCTTCACCACTGATTTATGTAACAGCATTGTGAAACTAGCAAGATTTTTTTCTCCTAGTCTCTTCCCTAATAGTCTCTGGCATAGAATTTGCCCCTTTTTACCACTGCTCACTGTCAATATTCTTATTCCGCTGTCATTCTCCCAGTCATCTGCTGCTAGATCAAAATTAATTACCGGTAGTGTGTGTGTAAAGTCAGGATCTTTGTTTCCAAATGCATTATTTTACTGTTTCGGATGCTGTTGCATTCTAACTCTTTGCAATAACACAGCGGTATCTGAAGCTTCCCTAAGTTTTCATTTTGTGCTTGGAGTGACAGCCACATTTGAAGCTTGATGCTATTCCCTGAGCAGTTACTTGAGTAGTGCTGGGTAGGCATACTATGATGGGGGCTTGACAACAACAAAAAATCAAAAGTGGCTGGATGTCTCTCACAGATTGCTAGTCAGTCATTGCTGTTCCAGAATAGTACTGCTGAGAATTTGTAAACCACGTAATCTAACGAAGTATAATGAAACTACGATCCGATTTTCTTCCCCTTATATCATAACAGATTACTTAGTTCAGACTTCATAATGCATTACTAACAGCCATTTGATTCAATAATGTTAAAGTGGACATCTTTATTAACAATTTATTTTATATTTGGAATGAGTTGGATTCCCATCAGAATTGAACAGAAATCACTGGCCATTACAGAGGCATAACATTTTTCATGACGCTTTTTGAATTTTTTCTCTCTGTGTGTGTGTTTAGGTGATATACGCAATGACTTGTACCTGACATTAGAGAAAGGGGACTTTGAGAGAGGTGGGAAAAGTGTCCAGAAGAACATTGAAGTTACTATGTATGTTCTTTACGCAGATGGAGAGATTCTAAAGGTAAAGATACAGAGCTTCATTTGCCTTGGTTTTGTCTTGTAATTTTTTAGGAGGGCGGAATGTTTAATGACTGAGAGACTGAATTTTCTTGATTGGTTCTGTGCAGAGCTTTAGGTGTGATTTATATGTCATATTTCCCATAAGGCAAGTGAAATGTCAGTATGGAAAGAGCTGTATAAAAGTGCTTCCATGTGGTTGTTTTCATGTGGCTGAACTTTTGAGATTCAATGTACGGTTGCTCTTGCATATAAAAACGATATGAGCGACCAAATGAGTTACATTAACAAGCTATTAATCTTTTCCTCTCTATTAACGCTCTCATCATTGTCTCACAGTTTTGCTGTTTATCAGGTCTTTTGACACTGTTGAACCGAGAGTTTTGTTTGAAATAATTTTGTTAGCTTTTACACCTTAAATACTCATGCTTTTAAAACAGGTTATTCTCTTTTAAGATTCATGTATTGCATCTGACAATCATAATTAATCCTTAATCAAATGAAATAAATCATAATAGTTGAACACAAACCCTGTTATATGAGATGAGGAGCATTTATTTCTATATTTCTTGGAACAGAAAAGCCTCAAGCATCATTACAACTTAGATAAAATATAAAACTCGGTTTTGCACCTATTTTCTAAATTTCAGAAGAGATCCGCTCCTCTTACTTCTTCTGGCAGGCTATTCCTCAAGGTAGATGTCATAACAGAAAAGTCACAGATTCTGGCAGTGAAGATACAGATAATTTGGGCGTGGGGAGGAGTGATGAGAGGTAAATGACTGGAGGATTGCAGCTAGCTATGGATTTATGCACAGAGAAGCAGTCCTTCCATTATGTGGATTGTGGTTTCTGGAGTTGTTAAGGGTAACTATGAGCAAGGTATCTGTTTTAACACAGATGTAACAGGTTAGCATCAGGCAGCTCCTGACAACAGAGGTGCCATCACAGTTTGTACTGACTGAAGTTGTCATTAAGGGTGACTCCACATTTAGCATATTTCAGTAGTCCAGCTAGGAGATAACTAAAGCATGGGACATTATGGCAAGATCAAGTGAGAGGGTTGATGTAGATGAAATTGATAGAGTTCACTTCTCTCAAATAACAAAGCTAGGTCCAAAAGCAAACCAAGACTCTTCATCTCATCTGCAAATGATTATCTAACTTGGTTCAGGGTGAGCAGATCATTCCTCTCTGGAAAGTCAGCCTTATAAATGGTTACTTGCGTCTTGGATTAAACTTTATCTGCTTCTTTTGTAGCCATTCAACATAATCTTGTTGGTTAGGAAATGAAATAGAAGAATTCAGAGCTTATAAATGACACCCATCCCAAAAAGTTTCATTCAGTGACCTCACATTAAGGGGCATTAGTGACAACAATGATCCCTGTAGCTCTCCACAGGTCTGCTCTGAAACAGCTGATGATATTTTCAGTGGCCAACTTTCTCAACAAAAAAAATGGTCCTTTCAATATTAACTCCATATTCTACACACTAATAAAATGATTAGCTGTGTTAAAGGCTGAAAATCCAGTGACATCAGCAAAGATGGATTGCCTTCATCATTAGAGCAACTAAGCCAGTCTTAGTCACAAAACCTGGCCTGAAGCCAGAACAATATAGGTCATAAATGGCTTACAGGATATAACCAGAGTAATGGTTACTGTACCAGAAATGTCAAATAGAGGTGTGCAACAAAAAATTTTATTTTAATTTTGTTTTAGTATTATCCCAAAATTCAATTATCCAGAAACTTCAGGGGTGTTGATACCACTTTCAGAATCCATTTCTGGTAATTTTTTTTCAATTTTGGGACTATCAGGCATTGGTAGACCTGTTTTCAGTGAGTGTTAGACCAGGTGTGCAGACTGCAGGGATCAAATCTACTTGTGCATTGAAAACAGTGGCAGTAGACCTGTCACCTGGCCTTGGAGCCTTGGTCTGCTGCTATCAATTCCAATGGAAGCTGAAATAACCTGGAAAGAAATCTGTAATATCAAGATGTAAATTTCAAGAACCGAAAACATTTCACTGCACTGCAAGTTGAAACAAAGCAGCCAATTTGGGACATCATTTTAGTTCAGAAATATGCAACTGAATAGCCCTCTTGTCAAATGGCCCTGCTCGCTATAATTGCTTGGATTAGTTGGGAAGATGCTGTTTTGGAAGATGTTGCTAGGATGGCTGGCAACATGGAGGCTGTTGCATGTAATTTGTACCCTGACCTTTGATAGCTGATGAAAACCAGCTGGAATGAACTAAATGAGCTGCTGACTAGAAATGTGAATGCTTCATTGAAGGAGTATAGAGTGCAACTTGTGTTAAAGGAGATTATGATCTGCCTGCAGTTTTGCAAAGCATCATTAGTTACAGAGAATCTAGGCAGCTCCAGATCCAACCTTTTTCTTAATTTTATTTTTCTAGAAAATCAGTGAAGTGTCTGGTAACAGCAATTTCAAATGACCTTGGATAAAACATCTGTCCTTGATTCTTGTAAATTAAGATCTTGATGTGCTTTTTGTGACTTTAGTGGTCTTTGTGAATGATCTTAATTTTGAGACCAAGAAGAGTAATACATTCTTTCTTACTTAGCTGGACATCAGTTTTTCATATTACAGACCACACTAAAGAGTCTTAATGTGTCAGTGGACTGTCTGTCTACTAGCTTTGATTGTGTCTGTGTGTTCACATACTCAGGAATGAAGGCATTGGAGAGATTGCCTCAGCCCCAGAGCTTGCCTCAGCCCCTTGGTATATTGTGTTCTGTAATGATCAGTGCTTGTACCATTGCTTTTCAACATCTATTTGAAGAACTCATCTATAGCTTTGGTGTTGGTTATATGCTGATTACACTCAGCTTTATTTTTCTTTCATCAAGCAACTGGAGCTGTTCTGAGCTAATGTTTGAAAGCTGATTGAATGGGTGAAGGACAGATTAAAACAGAATCCAAACATAAAATGAGATATAGATGGGAGAACACGTGGGCTTTAGAGATGATAGACCTGCCCATGTTTAATTGTGTTGTGATACAAGGAAGTCCAGTGCTTAGACATGAATCCTGGATACAGTCCTTTTTTAATGTGTGACTAGCAGAGCATTTTATTGTGAATTTTCTGTCCCTGTCTGGATGCAAAAGAGAAGGTTTGTTTGAATTCAGGACACTCTTGTTTAATCCTCACTGTGTTCAGCTGAAGGATATTTGGTATTTAGGAAAGATTTTTGCCTGACTCTGAAGACTTAACCATTCAGATGCTACTTAATGTAGGGCTGTCTGAAATTTCAATTAGCACAAGCAATTGCTTCGTGCCTCCTAATTTCGGGGTTGGGAATAAATGTGTTCAGCTCTGTTATTTCAGTTGTTCTGTTGTCCTGTCTGTTTCTGAATCCATGTTAAGATACTGGTTTACCTTTTAAAACTCATACCATGGAAGACACACAGCTCAACTATCATCTTCTCTTATTAACCCCTACTCTTGCTATATTTCTCAAACTGCTTTGGGATGCTGTCCCTGTTTCAGATGAGAACATCTGTTATCAGAAATAGAGCCTTTGTAGCGGTGAAGCACTTACATTGTAGACAGCTGTTCCTTTTTCTTTTTTTATGAAGACTGGAAGAATGTACTTTTATACTAATATTTGATATCCAGGTTAATGGGATTTTAGAATAAAATTCCATAGAATTGGAGGTTATGTGTTGAAAAGAGAAACTTTTTCCTCTTAACACTTTTTCTCATGAAAGCTGTTCTTGGTCATCTCCTAGTTAGTACAAATGAAATTGATGAACCTTGCATGACACTTAAATATGGCCTTTGTTGCTTTTTCATTACTTAAGTTATATATTGAATAAGTGTATTGTAGTACTTCACAGTAGAAAGTCAGTTGCTATGTTATTTTGGGTGTTAATTATTCACCTGGGAGTCTTTTCTTACTGCTAATTAAAGAATTAGGACATCATGTTCTAACTCAGCCACCTTTTCACTTAAAGAGGTCCAAATAGCAAGTACTTGAAGAGTCCAAAAATATAGAGCATAGTATTGCGTATTAGTAAGTGCCTGGTGTCAAAAAATAGGTACAGTTTAAAAATTCTCATTTTATGTTCTTTTCTTTTCTTCCATAGGACTGTATCAGCTTGGGCTCAGGAGAGCCATGCAGAAGTGTATATCATTCCTTTGTCCTTTATCATAGTAATAGCCCTCGCTGGGGAGAAATCGTCAAGCTGCCTATTCCCATAGACAGGTTCCGTGGTTCTCACCTTCGTTTTGAATTCAGGCATTGTTCTAGTGAGTGTAACATGCAAGAGACCTAACTTACACAAACTATATTCCCTTTGTAGATTTGTGCTGCACTAATCTTGCAAAGCAACTGATAAAAGACAAAATTGGCAGAACCTATCTCAGTGCACAGCAGCTGCAGTAAAAGCCAGTTTGCTTATTACCAGCTGCAACAGCCTTCAGCAAGGCAACCATTTTGGGTGGTTTTGATAGTTTGCCAAAATCAAATCCTATGTATGTTGACAACCTATAGCATGGATCCGTGTGGCCAGATTAGTTCAGTCAAGGCTGGGGCATCTACTGAGCTAAATGGAGTTGTTAGAACTCTTTTTTTGTTGCTACATCAACTTGCATCTTCTAACGATAAAACTGGATCCAAAAATCTGTAGGCTTTTAACTGATTCCGCAAGAGACAGATTGCCTCTTTCAACAGTGGTGAGCCCCATGTGCTTCATGGCCTCGGTCTTCCCAAAAAACAATCCATCCACCTTGATAGGATTCAGTTTCAGCTTGTTTACCCTTAACCATTCAACTACAGCACTCAGGTGTCGTTATATTGCTGAAATGGGATGTAGGGGAGTTGCTGAAATCATAAATAAGTCAGTGAAAGGGTTTAGAACCCATCTCTGTCAGCCACACTGCATTTATGCTAGAGATTAACTACTGCTTTTATTATTTTTTTGGCTCAGTCTACATTCCAAGGCAAAAGTCTGTAGCTGTATCACCTAATAAAAGACCTAGAATGTTTATGGTTGCCAAAACTACAATCTGAATCAGGACAGTGCAGACTAGGCATCATGACAGGGTTTTCTGCGTTTCTTATAACTGAGAGAGACAGGTTAAAATCAGTCTTCCTGTTAATCATGCAAATATGTAATTTTTTTATTGCAGCAAAAGATAAAGGAGAAAAGAAGCTTTTTGGTTTTGCTTTTACACCGTTAATGAGGGATGATGGTACCACCCTTTCAGATGATATTCATGAGCTTTATGTTTATAAGGTACCACAGTTCATTACTGTTCTTATATAGTTTATCATGACTCGTGACCTGCCCTCCATTTATTCCATAGTTTGCTGTAATTGTGTATTAGTAAATGTTTACTAGACCATGTGATATCTGTTATTACAGTTTATCAGACATTTTCTGGGAAAGGACCATCGTAGGTATCTGGGATCAGTATTTTAATTAATTTCTTAAGAGTGTTCTTTTTTAATATACTATTTGCGCCCAGATGTGCAGAGGTTCCATTTGGTGAATAACCACAGGACATGACTTGGAATTAAAATGGGCCGCAGCCCTTTTATTATTATCATAGCAGAAGCTGGGCAAGCAAGAGAAGCATATCGTTCAGCAGCCGATCAGCACTCTTGGCTGACCCTGGCAACAACCCCAATCCCTATTGGGGAGGACAGAGAGGTACTGGGCTGCCAGGGCACGCACCCTTTGTGGCCCCCCTAACTGCTGGGGTGTCAGGCTCAAATTGCAGAGGCCTCCGCGGCATGCACCATGAGCCCACCCCACCCCAAGCCTCTTAAGGAGGCCCCCAACTGTGGGGAGGTCCGGCATGCAAGCTTGGCCTCCCCACCAGGATGTGCTCCTCTGTCCAAACTGCCAGGGCTGCGACAATTAGATCAGCCACCCAACCCTTGAAAATAGGATGGGTGGGTCAGTTTTCTCCAGGTGTCCAAGAAGGCCGGAGCAACCGCGTGCTGCCTAATATATAGGGACCATGCTCTACCCTTCCAACCTCGTGCAGCCCAGGGCACCCTTCCAACTTGGCTGGCCCAGGGACGCATGCTCACTGCTCCAGAGCTCATCCAGTGCCCTGCCTCCTGTCACAATTACGGCCTAGTTGAATCTAGTGCCATTATATATGTTTAAACCAATATGCTGCTTCATACTTAGGGCTAAATATAAAAAATACATGTGTTTGGAAGCCTGAATTTTTACTAGGTAATTCTTATGAATATAAGGAACCCCTTACAACAACAACAACAAAAATTGTGGATTCCCACATGATCATAGTTGTACTGTTTGTATTCATGCATTGAGAAAATACATATGCCCCACTGAAGCCTCTTATGAGGAGCAGTTTTCTTCATGTGTACACAAGCAGCCCTAAATGGGCTGGTGCACCGTTTGTTGGGGGCCTCTAGGTGATGACCCCATGCCTGGCTGGCAGCTCAAAGGAGGTGCACTCAGATAGGTAGAAGTGGCCCTGGTATGGCAAACTGGCTGGCAGATGATGCCCAGGCAGTAATTGACTTGATACATAGATGGCAGGAGCATAGCTGCAATGGAGGTGAACTCAGGGGAAGGCACCAGTGGGGGAGGATGGAAACCTGCCCAAGCTGGATTAATTCATGAATCACTTACAGTAATTTCATAGCCTCCCAGGGGTCCCTAGCCCACAGGTTCAGAACCACTGGTTTTAGAATTCTGAAACACAATTTGATTAAGAAAAAACTTCAACATGATTCAAAAGTTATTATAAAGAAGTTACCTGAAAGCCTTGTTCCCACTCACAAACCCACACTGACACATCCCTTCCATGCATAATTGCTGAGCAAAGCAGTTATTTTTTTCATCCTTTCAGAAAATATTTTCTGGTGTGGAAATAGGAAGCCAAATGTCATTCAGAGGCCTAACAATTAATATAACCCTTCCAACAAAAACAAACAAAAACCCTTTATTTTAATCTGCTTACACTGAGTTTATTTCATATCCATAGGGAAGTATCTGTGAACAGAAATTCTTATGCTCTAGGATAATGTTCAACTGAAGGTATTTAATACCCAAGGAATACTTCAACAAAGATGTTTTATTCTTACCAGATATACTCTAGTTATTTATGAAGAGATTACTCCAGATGTCTTTATCTTTAAATAACCATAAAACTATCAAAGTGGTATTTTTGTAGAAAACTTTTTCTAAAATGAGTACTGAATACATGAGTATCATGTCTTCTATAATATATTTTGTCTGTGCGTGCGTAGAATACATAGAATACATTCACTTTCTTATGTCTGCAGTGTGATGAAAACAGCACATTCAATAACCATGCATTGTATCTGGGTTTGCCATGCTGCAAAGAGGACTATAATGGTTGTCCCAACATCCCTTCAAGCCTGATTTTCCAGCGCAGTGCCAAAGAATATTTTTCAGTGTCTACCCAACTCTCTTCAACAAAACTCACACAGAATGGTATGGCAACATGGAATTCTAGAAGGTTAAACGAGGTTCCAATTATTGAGCTGAGATATATATATCTGAGAGAGAGAGAGAGAGAGATTCACTATATATATATACACAGCTTCTGTGGGTGTCATATGAAATAGTCCTGAAAGATAAGGTTGAAGGTAGATTGATGAACTAGGGAAAAATATGTTTTAGTTTAAGTACTGACAGTTATTGGTAGGTAAGTAAGAATGCCTATAGACCATCAAGTCACAGCTGATTTTTGGCAATCCTATGCTGTTTTCAAGGCAAGAGACATTTGGAGGTGGTTTGTTTGCCATTGTCTGCCTCTGAGTCATGACCCTGGAATTCCTTGGAGTCTTCTGATCCAAATACTACTCAGGATCAAGGCTGAGACTATGAGATCTCTCAGCCCCACCTACCTCACAGGATGCTTGTTGTGAGCGGGGAAGGGCAAGGAGATTGTAAGCCCCTTTGAGTCTCCTGCAGGAGAGAAAGGGGGGATATAAATCCAAACTACTACTACTACTTGATCCTAACGTTTCTCCTGCATTTGTGGCTGGCATCTTCAGAGGTGTATCACAGAGGGAAGCCTTCAACAATACACAAAACTGAGGGTTGGCTATATTTTTCTTCTTTATTATTTTCAATGCATTTTGTTTGACAAAAAATAATATTCCGTAAAAGAAAAAAATAGAATTTTAGAATTTAAACAGCCCTCTTTTGTGCAGCTGTGGCTGGGACTCCACTTCAGCTTTCAGGGAGACTTCAAAGTCAGCAAAAGTGTAAAAACTCTAAAAGCACATGTCATTCACTTCCAGCGGCTGTCAGCTTGATTAAGGAAATACAATGCCATAAAGTAAGAAGTAGGTTTTGAAGTCCAGTTTTGCAAAGGAGGAAATATTTCCCACCATTCTGTTTGGTGCTTCCTCCCCTTTCCTGGCTTCTAGTAAATAAACCATCACTTCCAATGCAAATAGCATTGGGAAGTTCTGAAAGTTATCTAAGCTAGGATGTTTTGATTCCCTTCATTTTTGGCATTGGAACTGCCATGGTTATCCTAGTCATGGGTAAAAATTGGTGACCTGAAAAGAGGGGGGAACTGTCTCATACCTGTATGCCTGTATAGAACTTAGAAAGTTCTAACTGAAGGTATTGGCAGCAGTGGGGGCATGGGAATTCCACAGTTCCACACAAATATCTGCTAGAACAGGGGTAGGGAACCTGCGGCTCTCCAGATGTTCAGGAACTACAATTTCCATCAGCCCCTGCCAGCATGGCCAATTGGCCATGCTGACAGGAAACTGCTGAGAATTATAGTTCCTGGGCTATCTGAGCCCGCAGATTACTACTAAGGCATTAATCAATGCTTCACCCTCTTAGCTCTCCTATTCTGATCCACCTCCAAATGGAAGTGACTGTTCGAGTGAAGAGTGACATCCAGCACAGCAGTGGCATATTTGCCTAGGGCTGTGGTGGCAAACCTTTGGCACTCCAGATGTTATGGACTACAATTCCCATCAGCCCCTGCCAGCATGGCCAATAACATCTGGAGTGCCAAAGGTTCGCCACCACTGGCCTAGGGACAAGGGGTACCCTTTGCCCCCAGGCGCCACTCTTCTGGTCATGTGGGGGGTGCAAAATTGCCTCCCCATGTGACCAGGAAGACAGCAGTGGGGGTGGAGCCGGGAACCCTTGACCCTGCCCATGTCAGTGACACATGGGCAGGGTTGAGGGCGCTCAAAGATGACGAGGCAGCAGGAAATCCTGCTGCCTCATGGTCTCCGAGCGCCCCTGACCCCGCCCATGCTGATGTATATTGTTCATTATTGGGAAGTAGCTGTCATTAAATAAAAAGTTGGTGACCTAAATGTTGTGCTCTGAGTATTACTAATGCACAGTTTTGTTTTGTTTTTGGAAATAAATGTTGATTGTTGTTATGTATTTTTCACAGGCTTCTTATATTTTACTTTATCTTCTTTAATGATTAGTCCTTTTTAGATTAAACTCAGTATACCCATCATTCTTTTAACAATTTACAGTGGATCTGCTTGCTCTCTTAAAATGGAAGGCTTATCCAGATCGAATAATGGATATTTTGGGAAGGCTGAAGCATGTCAGTGGTGAAGAAATTGTGAAGGTACTGAATCAGCTTTAAGCCATTTTATATGTGGCAATTTTTGGTAATTCATTGTCTTCGAAGAAGCCAAAAATATTACTTACTCTGATTGCCTTCTGTCAGTCAGCAGAAATCCAGTTGTGATAATTTTAAATCTAAACCTATGAAATTATGTTCTGGGGAGCCAGAAAATAGTAGAAGTTCAGATATATATGTAGAAACTGAATTACTGTAGATCTAATAGGTTCTATAATAAAAACATTTCAATTAATGTAAATATAATAAAATTCTTATAACATACAAACCTCTTATTGGCAGGCTGTCTTCATCAGTAGTCAACCATACACAGTTCTTTCTGAAAAATAAAATTGATTCCTATGTCAAAAACGCATGCAAAACATACAAACAATTACCCACAGTAACCCAAAACAATTCATTAATGCATTTTTGCTGTGGTTTCAAAATTTCATGAAAAGTTACATCGGTAGCTCTGATCATGAGAATATCATATTTGCCATTTTGTAGTAGTAGTTATTATTGGATGAAGATGAGGACATGTAAGGCTGAGTTTTGAGTGGGAGCTACACATCCTCTATGTTGCTAGTTCTAGATACAGTTATTGGCTTTTATGAAAATAATGACATGATCAAATAAAATGTTACAATATTTTGATTTTAAAAATGCTTCTGCTAATTGTTAATTCAGCTAACCATATTTATTTCGTTTACTATTTAAAACAATATGCTTCATTGTTCTTTTTTACACTATTGTATGATTATTAAAATTAATCTAAATTCTTGTACATAACTATTAACCATTCAATAATATATCTTTAATGAATTAGGCTTCCCAGAAAAGTGTAAAAAGCAATTTATGACCTTTCCTAATCAATTATATTTAGAACAGAGTCATGAAATAAGGACAAATCCTATTTTTAAAAGTGCTTAGAAATTCTTTAGATTTCTTAAATACAAGAAATTGTGTTATTAAACTCGCTTACCTTGTAAAATCTATGAATTACACTTATGTGAGCAAAGGATGTAATTACTTTTTGTCTCCTTAATTGTAACTCCCATTTCATTCAATGGGGCTTATTCCCCGAAACTCTCAATTAGGATTGTAGCCATTGTGTTCTCTTTCCACAAGGTGTTTAGTATATAATATGACTGTTAGTGATTAAGCAGGTTATGGAATAGACACTTGAAACAGAAGTTCTATTGAAGATAAAATAACTAGGAATAATTAGTTTCCTGAGGATCTGCAACTGTTTCTATTGTATCTTGTATCTTCTGAAAACTACAACTGTTTAGTGAAATAGTACTGTAAGAAGTAATGTGTTTGATATTTTTAATGTGTCTTTCGATTTTTTTTCATATGGGGAACAGAGACTTGAATATACATCTTTTATATGTAATATGAATAAACTACTAACTGATTGAATTATTTATAACATACTATATGATACTTCGTGGATTTTGTGCCTTTCCAGTTTCTTCAGGATATTCTGGATACTTTATTTGTGATTTTGGATGACAATACAGAAAAATATGGACTGCTGGTCTTTCAGTCTCTGGTGAGAATTACTGATTTCTGATTAATGAACCCTTTCATCTTCTCTTTATTTAGTATTTTCATAGTTGTTATGATACTGGCAATTATTTTGTGAGTCATTGCGAGTAATAGCCATACGTGGCTGACTGGGTGGACCCACAGGTCCCCGTTGGCAGCTGGACACCTCTTCTGATTCAGTCGAGAGTAAAAAAAATGAGCTGAGACATCTGAGGGGGGAATATGATTGAAGTCTATAAATTATGCATGCAGTAGAAAATGTCGACAAAGAATTTTTTTCTCTCTTTCTCACAATACTAGAACCAGGGGCATTCATTGAAAATGCTGGGGGGAAGAATAAAAGGAATAAAATAATAAAAGGAAACATTTCTTCATGCAACGTGTGATTGGTGTTTGGAATATGCTGCCACAGGAGGTGGTGATGGCCACTAACCTGGATAGCTTTAAAAGGGGCTTGGGCAGATTTATGGAGGAGAAGTCGATCTATGGCTACCAATCTTGATCTTCCTTGATCTGAGATTGCAAATGCCTTAGCAGAGCAGGTGCTTGGGAGTAGCAGCAGCAGCAGCAGCAGCAGGCCATTGCTTTCACATCCTGCATGTGAGCTCTCAAAGGCACCTGGTGGGCCACTGCGAGTAGCAGAGTGCTGGACTACTAGATGGACTCTGGTCTGATTTAGCAGGCTCTTTCTTATGTTCTTATGAAAGGGATGCTATGCCACCAATGGGAGGGTAACATAAAAGAGAGTTTTTAAGCAACCTGCCATGTCTCTAATTCTAAGATTCTCAAACCTCTGTAGAAGGTTACTGGGTCACACACTGAGGCTACTACCTCACAGGGTTGTTGCGAGGATAAAATGGGGGACAAGAGAACTGAGCAGCTTTGGGACCCCATTGGGGAAAAAAAACTAGGTATGGCTATAAATCTAACATTTAATGGCATTAAAGTATGTCTAGAGGGCTATTAAATCTTCCATCAATACAGTAATAAAGATAACAACCCAGGGCCTGGACTAGGATTCTGACTTCTGTTCCACATGTATAACCTCTGAAACAGATTAATGTTCCATCCTAAAGGGTAGAAGAGAGGGGAAGCATCCTTTTACTACTTTGTTAGATCACGAGAAAACATTAACTCCCCCCTTCTGTTCATAATATTAACAAAGGCTTGCTTCTCTACTACAATTTAATAAATTCTGCTGCCAAGCAGGATAGGATCAGAAGAAGTTAAGACCAAGACTTGAAAATAAATTGGATGGGGGAGGAAAATTTTGGTGGAGGGAGAGAGAAATAAACGAGAAAAGGGTGGAAAAGAGGGAGAGAAATAAGGCGAGGAGAGAGAAAGGTTTTTTTAATCTTGCTGCAACACATTATTGCTTTGCAAAATCTGGTTGAGCTGGGTATAAGGAAGGGAAGAAAAAGGCTAGGCTATTAGAAACAATGACATTGTTAGCAAGTTGGCAGTCAGTGTAGCAGTCACCAGCGTGCTATCTCATATTGTTCCAGTGCTCGATTCATTGATAGGTTGAGGTTGATCTGTTGGGCAAGTTTGCTTTAATTCTTGCAGAAAAGCAAGTCTAGTAGCTAATAGTCTAAGCTACTAGTTGTCCCTCCTACATCACTGAGATAAGGAGTTACAGTGTGGAAAAGCACATAACATTGCGAGCAGGGCTGTGGATTTTTCAGACAGCTTCTCTGGGCGGATTTTATTCATCTGCTCTGGAGGTGGTGTACATTGCCCGTGGCAGCCCTTTGATAGCCATGGTCATGGGCTTTTTCATCATCAGCCCCCCTTGTGGTGCCAGGGCCCATTTTGGGGGGTTCTTTGGAGATGCTTGTGTTGGGGGGTTGGGTCCGGTGCTGACCCACAATCAGTCAAACCATGATGTGGAAAGTCGCAATGTGGTAGGGACAATTGTACTGTGCTTATATTTCCATGTGCCCCTAATGACTGCAACCAGAACTGCAGTAACGATAAATGGAAAGACATTCTCCTGGACGCAATGTGATGCTGGCTTCAAGGCCCTCCAGCTGATCTCCCCCAGTTTTGTCCCACCAGTCCCTCCCCTTTTGGCAACTCTGCCTGTGGGGAGAGCTGTAGAAAGATGCTTTACAGTCACTTGACTATCAGTACTGGGCTCAGTTGTCCAGAGTCATTCTGTCCCCTTCCCTTTCCTCAAGCACAAATGATGCTCCAGCTTACAGCTGGGATGTAGGATTCTTTGTAATTTTTTAATTGAATGTTTTCCAGGGTACAAGGGGCTAATTTTCAGGGAATTTCTTTGTTTTTATTTTAGAAAGGACTGCAGGTTTTTCCTTTTGTGTTGATGTGGGAAGTCAACAAAAGCAGATAAAATACTTTTCTCTCTGAATTATTTACATATTTATAAATCTCACAGAAACAAATTCTTCCTTGCACAAAAACCTATTATCAGATTCCTAATGCTTTCCTTTCTCACTGGAAGACAGAGAGCAGAAAAGTTATAATGAATCATAGACTAATAATGCACTGAAGCTTATGACATTGCAAATATTTGTTAATGTATTGCATTTTTATCGGTCTCATTATTTATGCATACCTTTCTCCCAATCCTGCAGGTGTTCATCATAAATCTCCTACGTGACAGCAAATATTTTCATTTTCGACCTGTGATGGACACTTACATTCAAAAGCATTTTGCAGGAGCCCTGGCATACAAGTAGGTTCTGTTTTATAAGCTTTTCACACATGGCAATACTTTGAGATGTAAACTTCTAGTCTGAATAGTTATGTAATGTTTTTAACATACTGATTACTTTTGAAATAGAAAAACAAAGGAAACGGGTGAATACTACAATCAATAAGATGGTTTCCTTGTCCCTTGTGTTTTCAGGATGACTGTCCTGTGCAATTCCACTGTCACTTCTATGAGATAGATTGAACCCAAAATGGCTTATGGCAGTCCCCAGTACCTCATTTCTAAAACACTGTTAGTGTCAGGGTTGCTGCCTCAGGAGCGGAGAGGGAGGTCGAGGGTACATAACAATAAGATGCAGACAAGCCAATTTTTGTGCAATAAAATTTGGCCACAACCTGTTTATTGATATGCTGCCTAAGGAAGCAGAGGTGCAGCATAGAGGATGGATCTGAACACCGGGCAGCATGCCTGCTGTCCCCCAGTGATAACCTCCCCCCGGCTTTCCACCTTCATGACTAGTTTTATCATTTCAAATTGTTGTGATTAAAGATACAGTGATTGTGCGGATTCCTTTCCTGAGAAGGATCAAGTATAATGCATGTTGTTTCTTCACCATTGCACCAGAATGATATTCTTGATGGCGCAGGGCCCTGTTGATGGCGCAGGGCCGTAACTCAGGAGTCCTTTTCCCCAATACTTGACAGAGTATCCCTTCTCACCTTTTCAAGCAATATCTGTTATAACCTCTATGTCTAATTTATTTTGTCTATCTCCATTACTATTGTGTAATGGTTTGAGATTCTAGAAATTATTTTGATGTTCCTTTTATTTGCTAACATAGTGTTAGTCTATTGTACATCAATGAAAAAAATAAAATAAACTTAGCAAAAGAGATGTTCCAGGAAATGAAGATTTGTGCTGGATAACTTCAGAACTGATGCCTGATATTATTATATTGTTACTCTTTACCCAGAGAACTGATCCGGTGTTTAAAGTGGTATATGGACCGATCAGCTGAGGTTGTGCGACAGGACCATATTCAGGAGGCAATGAGGGTATGTCTTCTATGTAGAATGTGTTCAAAATAACACTTAATAAGTGTGTTTGGTACAGCAAAGATCCAGAAAGTCATGTTGTTTCTTCACCATTGCACCAGAATGATATTCTTTGCCCCCATGTAGTGGTCATCTCAATAGAAAGACTGCCATTATCCTTACCTAACCCCAGCAAGTTTCCTCAAGTGAGTGTCTCTCTTTCCTTTCCCACTCAGTAAGGGTGCTCATCTAGAATATTTTGCAGAACATTTTGTTTGAACTATTACAGTGAGGATTTTATCCTTCAAGATGAGCTTTGTGGTGACCATTTTGTTGATCAGAAAATTTCCAAAACTCTCCATCCTGTCAGTGAGATAGATCAATCTAAGGAGTGGGACTGGCATGAACTGGATGTTAAGAGGGTGCTCAAGACCTGCATCAAGCAAACGGCCCCCTTCTGCAACTCTGACTACTCGTTCATTTATTTCAAGTATATGTGAAAGAAAGTATCCAGCTCTAAAGTACAGAATCTCCCATCTCCCAAAGGCATTAGTGCCCATTAGTGTCCTTGCTACCAGTATTCCTCTGGGACAGGTGCTTGGGCATCTGCCTCTTCTTTTTATGGGACTCTATAAACTACTTAGGTACATCTCACTCTAGATGGCCTTTGGCAGGCAACTCCTCTGGCAGTTCAATCTCCAGTAATTCACCTTCATCTCCCATCTGGGTTGACTAGCTTTTCAGCATCCCATCACAAGAATACATTCCTTCACTGATGGAGAATGAAACTTGAAAGTTTCTTCTCAGTTGTGGATTGGAAGGTATCATTTCCTACTATTGTGCTGGCTGAGGAATCTGAGAGAATAACCATAAGTCATAGAATCTCATCAGTACACAGACACTTCCTCTGAGTTCTTTGCAACTTTCCTTTCTGTTCTTTCCCTGTTTTCTTTCATTAGGCAGTCTCTCTAGTGCCTGGTTTGGTTGGAGCTATTCTTGGCTTGTAACTTCGCAAGTCTTGGTCTGGTGTCTACCTCCAGTTGGATGTGGAAGCAGATGTAATTAAATGTTCATATGCCCTGCCTGTGGACATTAGTTGAGTGGCATTGCTCATCAAAGGATTCATTCCAATCCAGTGATGAGACAAAACCTTTGCAATAAGTTCAAAACCTTTTAATTTCAGGGCCTTCAGTTTATCATTTTTATTCTGTACTATTCTCTATCTCAATAAATTCAGAGAACTGGGTTCTTTAAACATAATTTTCTTCTGCCATATATTTTTCACCTTTGTCATAAATGTTCCAGAATTGTAAAGCAAACTACATTTAAGAGTTGGTATATGACAAGACACAGATTTTAGAGATGTGTAAATAGCTTTGTGTCCAAAATGTATATGGTCAATATTATATCTGTCAACTTTGCATGTTTTATATACCAACTCTGAAATATATGAAAACTTCAGAGATTGGCTTCATGGCCCATATGAATGTTGCTATTTTGAATATAGATCAAGAACTATTTCAAACCAGGCTGTTGTAAAGATTACTAAGTTAAAGTAAGTAAAATTCTTTGAAGACTTAAGGAAAGTGATTATTAAATGCTCTGTATTTTGGTTTTGCAGTCTCTGAATACTTTTTGTCATGCTTCTTAAACTAAAACTCTTATAATCAAGGATAGTTCTCCTGATGAGGTTTAACCTCATCTCCAATTGCAGTTGAAAGTTACAGTGCCCTAAATCTGTTGGTATTTGATTTAGTATGTACATTGATTTCTGTTTAGTGGGAAAAAAGCTTTACAAACACACCACCTTATTTTTCCATGCCACATAAATATTTCAGGATTTTTTTCCCAATAGTTAAAATTACCTGAACTGAAAATTTGATTGGTGAAGATAAAACACAATATAATTTGAGTGTGTGTGAGAGAGAAACTTGATATGCTTCCTAGCTGAAATAAGTTAATAATCTCAAAACTGCCCAATTTCATTGGAATTGGAACCATTCGCTAAGGAACTGAGTAATTTTATAAAACAGTGGCGGGTTTAGAAATAGGAAAAAACTCTGAAAAATAGCAGTGGAAAATATATCACTGTTCACATCATAACCTGTATATTCTGTTCAGTAAGACAAATAGCATGTTGGGAAGGAGAGATGTTTTAGGATGTTTGAACATTTTGAACTCTTAAAAAACAATAGCAGACCTCCATGTCTGCCACGGAGGGTGGACTCGACAGCCATATTCCTCACTGAGCATGGCTCCCACCCTGGTTCCAAAAGCCACAGCTTCTGAGAATCTACCCCCAAATGTCCTGGGATTTGCCCGCCGGGAGTTGGCAACCCGCGACAACCATGGCTGAGGATGATCGCGGCCTTCCTCCCTTCCACGATCTACAAGCTTACTCTCCACTGGCTTACTCTGAAGTAAACCTTCCAAGATCCACGTGCAAGGCTTTCCCCATGCGCTCCTGCCCTCCTTGGCAATGCAGAAGCAAACAATTCCCACCCACCACCGCCTCCCCATCAAACAGTCCTGATGATTGTAACCTTGTAGGGCTGCAGGTAATAACTCCTTTAAAACCTGACATCATCGTTGTCACCAGGACTCAGCCAAGCTGCCATCTGCCAGGAAAGCCCCTGGAGCTCAGTGGGGCTGCTGGGGCATCTGCAACCCAAGGTGACGCTGCTGGGGTCCCCCATGTGGCCCCGCCCCCAAGAAGGACCCAGGGAGGGGGAAATGAAGCCACCCAAAGCAGGGTCGACCCCTGACCCCCCGTTCAAGGGGGCGGACTGCGGTTAGGATTGCACTGAAAACCTGCACTTCTGCAACTCCCTCCCGTTTCCAGCCCTTCGCTGCTCACCTGTTCAAGAGGATCCACCCCGCGCCATCATCACCGGCATCAGCCCACCAGACAGCTGGAACAGGGAAGCCAGAAGTGGCTTGGGATAGCCATCTCAGGCTGTGCCTCTCTAGGAACGGGGACTCTTTCCCATTAACCCTTAGGGCGACTCTCCGAAGGAGACTGAGAGGATCCAATCCACACAAATCTGCAGTACAAGGACAAAAGAGCCGCATGTGGCTCCGGAGTTGCACGTTGCAGACCCCTATTCTAGCCTCAATGGGTCTCCAGGTGAACTCAGAGAAGTCACATCACTGGCTTGCCTGAACACTATACTGCATAGAGGCATTTTTAACTGGGAGGGCTTACTTGCCTCAAGGTCAGAGAAATATCATCATTAACTTGGCATCCCTTTTCACTATTATGTCCTGCAAGAAATAGTCAGCTTGTAATGGAGGCTTCCATTTTTGAAATTCGTTATGCCAGACTGCATATAAGATGCCTAAATTTTTGTTTCCTCCATCATTTCCAATTAATTATACATGCAGAAGA
The DNA here is from genome assembly GCF_021028975.2 of Sphaerodactylus townsendi. Lineage (NCBI taxonomy): Eukaryota > Metazoa > Chordata > Lepidosauria > Squamata > Sphaerodactylidae > Sphaerodactylus > Sphaerodactylus townsendi. The sequence continues at coordinate 67,439,350 of NC_059427.1, read as the reverse complement.
CTAACTCCTCATGCCATTGAGGGAATTGTAGTCTCCTTGCTGGTGGATATGCTTGCCCAACTCGTATTGGGACGTCTCATTTAAGCCATCTGCACCACAACTGACCTTAACAACAGATGTTTCACTTTGGGGTTGTGGTGCCTACTATGACATTGACTCAGTTGTTCTGCCCTGGTGTTTCATGGCAAAGATGCTTGACCTTAACACTAGAGCTTCTGGCAGTGTACTTTGTATACTTTGTGCCTTTCTCCCCCCAGACAATTGCAGGGCAAAGTAGAACAAGTGACTGTCAGCAACTATGTTAATAGCAGGGTGGTACAACACCCAGAGCTCTGAGCAGCCTATCCTGCTGCCTGTGGAAGAGATCCATCATATACAACATCACTTCAATTGCCATTCATGTTTCAGGAAACAACACCACTCAACCTACCATATTAATGGACTGTAATATACAAGTGGGAGACCAGTGACAACTATCTGAATCTGGTTTTTAATAGTGGATTTTTTTTTTTACAAATTGACCTCCTTGCAACTCCACACAACACCAAGTAGCATTGATTCTGCTCCAGGGTAAGAACAGGCAACCTATCCATGGGAGACAGCTTTATTCAGATATGGTTGGATTACCTGTTCTTTGCCTTCCACCCCTTTTAACTAAAGTCCAAGGGAAGACAGTGAAGGACTCAAAAGGCTGCATTCTGATCACGTTTTACCTGTGATGCTGACCATGTCTCACTATATAAGCATGCAAAAGTTGCCAGATCTGTTTTCACACCATAATAAGATCTTTCATCAAGACACTCTGTACCTCATGTTCCTTAGAACATAGATGGGGTCTGACCACTGATTTTCAGCCTAGAATAATTTCATTTTCTGCCTCTAGGATTGGCATGCTCATCTCTAAGGATCTACCTCGCTACCATCTGTTTTTCAACTTCTGGAGCATGGAATTCATTATCCACTCAGCCTTCAGGGAAACAGTTCTTCCAGGACCTTGTTCAACTTTATCTTCCAATTCAGTCACAAATTCCTGCATGATCATCAGTCAACTCATGGGCAAGGCACTGGAAAAACTGCTCAATAGTGACCTGCATTTATGTAACTTCAAGGTGGCATTTTTTGTAGTCTGTTCCATCAGGAGGACAAATGAACTTTTTGCTGTATATTCTTTTTAGAATATTTTTGGAATCTAAATGTCTTTATTTTCTATAAGAAAATTACAAATATATCCAGTAGTATAGAAAGTTTCAAATTTCTGCATCCTACTACTATAGCACATGTGTCTTAATTTCTGTTGTCTGAGAGTTAGAAAAAAATAATAGGTAAAGGTAGAAAACAAATCCTATAGTAAACAAAGTGTGTTGTTTGGATACAAATACCATCATGGGTCGCAATAGTTAGGACTATCAGCATATTTGGTTGTTCAATTAAAAGTGATAAAACTGAAAACACTGTTTTTTTTAAATAACACTTTACAGCATATTAATTGATGCCAATATTATTTACATTTAAATAAAAAAATCTTTAAAATTAGGTATGTCCACAGTATATAAGTTATCATAATAGATTATATCGTTTTGATTGAAAGCTTGTCTTTCATTGTACTCATTCCCAAAGGGGAAAAAAATCACATGAGTATTTTTCAATGTTCCCCCAAATTTTCCAGTTTTTAAACTGAAAAAATGACACATTCCTCAGACTTTTCCATGCTATACCAGTGGCGGCAAATCTATGGCATGGGTGCCAGAGGTAGCACAGAGCCCTCTCTGTGGGCACGCACAAACAGAAACGCCCCCCACACACACACACATCTAGGCTGGCCTGGGCCCCTGGGCTCAATTATTAGCATTAAACCTAAGACTTAGTTTTGGGGAAGCAGTGTAGGTAACCCTGTTAAGCGCTGTTAAACGATCCTTTACCTGGGAGTAAGCTCAGTTGCTGGCAGTGGGGCTTGCTTCTGAGTAAACCCTCTTGGGGTCGTGATTCACCCATTGGAAGAGTTGCACAGTTGCTTCAAAGCAAAGCCACCGACTACCACCAAGCTTACTCCCGAGTAATGCACACCTCAGAGCCAACCGTTTTTTCTAAACTAAAACCTCAGTATTCAGGTTAAATTGCCGTGTTGGCACTTTACGATAAATAAGTGGGTTTTGGATCGCAATTTGGGCACTCGGACTCGAAAAGGTTTGCTATCGCTGTGCTATACACTTCAAGTGTGAAAAATCTTGCCTTAAGAAGCATTGCTCTGAGTCTGAAGAGAAAATTTTTCATATTTTTTTTCAGCATTCCCCCAAATTTCCCAATTTTGCTGCTAGAATAATTGAAAAAAATCCTTGGGAAAAATAGGGTGAAAAGTTACTTTTTCATTTTTTCCCCTTGGGGGCAGCCTTCAGAATTATACTGAGAGCCGAAAAAAGATATGGTTGCATTCTCCATTTTCAGTGAAGGGATTCCTCTTCCTGAACTCTATAGATAAGCCAATGAGCAAATGCATACTTCCGTCAAGCTGTTTTCAACTTTTTCTTTTCCTGAAGCATTTGTGCCCACCTCCAAATAGGTGGGCTTGCTAGGCTGTAGGCATCAATTTAATGCACAGAGACCACAACAAAGTAAAAACAGGCTGCTTACCTGTAACTTTTGTTCTTCCAGGGTTCATCTGTGCATTCATACAACTCCCCCACTTTCACAGCAACAGGTGTCTTTAACTTACTGTGGAATACTCTTGAAGTTTATAATAAACTGAGCAGGAGGTGGCAACTTCTTTCCCATGGGTATGAGCAATCTGAACTTCAACTCTGAGGAGAGGGGTATTTTGCACCTGACGCTAGCTGAAGGAGTTTCAGATAGTGGCTTTGCTCAGATACAAACCCATCATTGTGAACACACAGATGATGGCTACTTGGCAAACAGTTACAATTAAGCAATGTGTTCTTAAGGAAAGAGGTACAACAAGGCAAAAATCTTGTAATAATGCACAAAATATGATAATAACTTTTAACTTCTTCCTAGATGCATTGATACTGAATCTGTATTTTAGAGACTTTTTCCATTTAGTGAAAAGTAAAATTAAAATAACTTTCACTTTATTGACTTTTAACTAATAATATATGCAGCCTGTTTTGAATATGAAGACTTTGTTAATCATTTGCCTTAATTTTTCCCCTCTGGCTTTTTCTAAAGCTCCTTTACTTCTCTTTTTCTTTGTTGTACTGTCCTTTTTCTGCTCCTTAAGGCCTTGGAATATCTCTTTAAGTTTATTGTGCAGTCTCGGATCCTTTACTCTAGAGCAACTTGTGGAATGGAGGAGGAACAATTCAGAGCCAGTATCCAAGAACTTTTCCAGTCCATCAGATTTGTGCTCAGCCTGGACAGCAGGAGCTCAGAAACTCTCATCTTTACACAGGTAAAATATATTCTACATTTCAGTTCTAATTCTGAAAAAGTAAATAAGATATTCATGAGAGTGTGTTTTGAGGAGTAATTCCACGCAATTTCCATAAAATATTTATGCATAGTTGGTCTACACCATGTTTAGAGATAAAAAGCTGTTAGCCTACTTTCAGAAAAAAAGTTTGACAATTTAATATTTTGTTAGACATGCTTTTTGCATTCCTTTGACTATTTCCTTTTAATGTTTTACTCTTACTCATGTCCCAAAATTAGCATGAAGGAAGTTTATTTTGTTTTATAATCACTGCAAAGAAAGAGTAGATACTGATACTCAGAAATATATGTATTGTGTTAAAATGTTCAACTGCATAATAATTCACCCTCAAAATAATCCTTTATGTAAACATGCGTTAAAAATTTTACTCTGTTATCAGGTTCAAATAGCCTTACTTCTATCTATTAGCACTTTGCAAAGCCTGTGTAAATAAGAACAAAAAAATTGGATGATGTGAAGCATATCACTACATTAATATGTCTGAACCTGATTTTTATATATGATAAATTTGATCTATATAATATAAACTGTATGCATTCAAAGGCAACAATTTTGAGGAGAACCCTCTTTTTCAGATGATTTGTATAATGGTAATTGAAGAACTTTTGCATATCTTCATAATGAATGATGAATTGCATTTAGCACGTCCTGTTTGTAAACTAGGAAACATTTTAATATATTTAGAATGAGAGAAGCTCCAGCATTAATTAGCAGCAGTAAAAGCAAAGAAATAGTCACCGTAAATACATGTTTACAGCTGGTTCCTGAATGAATCTGGAATATATGGAATCTCTGAAACCTTCTGGGGCTACTCATTACGAGATATAAAAAAGAAAAGAAAAAAATTTAATGTGATGTTGAATAAACAAATATAAATATTGTCCTCCTTATGGTTCTAATAAACTCTCTCACACACATATACACATACACAAGCCTGCAAAACCCGTGATTCTCCCTTGCCTTTTAAATTTCCACTTGGGAGAGGCTGAAGTCACTGAAACATATTAATGTTTGGTGAGACATCACAAGCTGAGAAGGGGAATGTAGAGGCAAGTGAAAGGGAAGGGAGGATGTACCATCAACAACTAAATGTCGGGGGAATAGCAATTTTCTGTAGATCTGTGTTTTTGTACAACAGCACTTCCCTCTTAACCATTTAGATACACAAAGGGATTTCTGCCTTTGGACATCACAACAGACTAAAATTAGTAGAAATCATAGGTTGCAAACCAGGTATAGAATGCGGCTTGCTGTGTAATACAAAGGGGCAGTTTGAAGCTGCATTGGAAGCAGTGAAAGGGTTGCTCTGGTGCCTGTGTCACTAACACCATGCAAAGTGACACAGACACGAGTACAGAGAGTCTTACTCCAGTGCCAGGATGCAACAGTGCAGGAATCCAGAAGTGGTATTCCACACTGCCATTTCTGCATGGCAAGAGGCTGCTCTGAAATTTCAAGGGGGTTTCCCGGGGATGAAGCTGACTTTAGTTGGCTTCCAAAGGACTTTTAGCACAGAAACTTCCTTGTGCCAGCAGCCAATGTACGCCACCAAAACTGTGACATAAGTCAGTCTTCCCTATGGGACTTTTTGGGTGACTGCAGTTTTTCTATTTTTTTTCCCTGCACCACCTGAAACCCCATTGGAGGCGATGTGGGGGCACTGATGCAGTGCCATCCCTGACTGCCACTCTTCCTCCCCCCTCCCCCTTGGATTGACCTGTTAGAATCCCAGTTTAGCACTCACTAACAAACTACTTTGTTGGACAATTTGCATTCAACAATACACAAAATCATCATCATCAGTATCCCTCCCCATTTCAATTTCCCTCCCCATTACTTTAATCAAACCATGGTTTATAAATCGTAATTTTTCATGATTTCTGAATGCAGCTATGGTTTCTGACACCGTTAAATAGCTGTGATCCAAGTGTGTGCACATACACAGCAGTAACAAGTACGTTCATGCTTAAGCAAGTAAAACTCACGGCATACACACAGTGCATTTCTGCATCAGGTAAGAGGCTCTACAACTACTTGAATGGGACTGACATCTTTACTGGATCACTATCTCTGTAAAAATGTTAATATGAGTTTTGAAAGAACACAAAAGTAGCTATTCAAAATAGGCATCTTGTTGGAACAACTTCGTTCATATTTATTAAGCTTGGATGATTTTCAAATAATGGTCTACAAAGTAATGAGGGATTAATCTTAATTGATAATAAATCACTACTTCTCATAAATACAAGTGTTTCTGTTTATTTTTATCTAGAATTAAAACTGTACTGTATTACTGCATGAGAGAAAGTTATATGACAATATACATTGAGTTGCCTTAAAATATAAGCTGCTTGAAGTAAACAAAATGGTTTAATAAGTATTATTAATATTCTGCATTTACATATAGATGTTCAATGTTTTGGTGTTTGCCACTTTCAGAACCTATATAGTAGTCAAGAAGATAGATCCCTTTAATGATTGTCTTAGGTAAATGTTTCTGTGTTATCTCCAAACTGTAATAATTATCTCGATAAAAGTGGTCACAGTGCAATATGAGATATTCAGCAACAACATTTTTTATAACTGCCTCCACAATCAGGTGTTTCAAAAACAGCCTCCTTAATAGAGCTTTAGCAGAGAAGATTCCAATATTGGTGCACATTTAGGAAATATTTGTGAGAGAATGTAAGATGCCATATATATGTATATATTCTCAAAAGTATTCCTTAAATGTGCAGCAGTTTTAGATTCTTCTTGGCAGTTGCCTTGTTAATTATCCTATGATTTAATAATTTGATGAAGGAAACAGTTATCCAAGGTTCTAATAAATCAGCTGTTCTGTTTTGATATTATAAGGAAGGGAAAGCGTTTGATTGCATCATTCTCTGATCACTGACTTATTTTTCACAATTGACCTTGGTTACTTGAGGAGATTATATATTTATATAACTTGTTTAATACTTCAATAGTTTACGTTTTTGTTTCCCATTTGCCACTGTGTTGCCCCTTGATCCTAACTGCCCCATAGGCCCCTCAGCCTGGAGGACAGGTGAGCGGAGCTGGGACAAGTGCCCCCCAAAAATGTGGTGGTACTTCAAGGCCATCGTTCAATTCTGTAAGTAGTTAACCCCATGTCCTGCACAAGTTTTCATCGTGGATGTACTCAGTGACTGTTCTCCCCAACCTAATCCATTTTTCTTCACATAGAACGGAAATACACTGCACAATTCTGTGTTTGCAACCACGAGATGATTTTCAAAGCAGTAGAAATTAAATATAAGAGCTCCTATGCATGTATCAGATTGATTATAAGAGCTAGTGATTAAAGAGAATTTGTTGAGCATCATTCTGTAGCACAAAGAATGTTTAATAAGGAGATGGTAATAAAATAGCCATAAGGAAAATAATGTAAAATATTGAAAAATCAAGAGATCAAACTTGTGTCTGATGTTATTCTTGGTTAAGTTAAAAAACAATTCTTAGTGATAATGTCCATTTAACACAAGCATTAAAGAAAATGATTTGGATTGGTTTCATTTTTGCTTATTATAGTCTGACTTTCCATGATGCTGGCCACAACAGCAGTGTGTTCTCTCTAATTACAGCTCTTCTGGTACCTCATTTTCTAAGCACATACATCACTGGAGATAATGTCACAGTATAACAGCCACCTAATATTGTACCAATGTAAACTATATGTAACTGATATAATTGAAATAGGATGAAGACGTTGAAATGATAATGATTGTATTTCAAGATGTTATCCTGTTTTACTATGGCTATGTTTTTAATATGCTGCTTCTGAATTTTCAAGTCATTTTGAAACACTATAAAGCAAATGACAGCACAATCCTAATCAGAGCTACACTCTTCTTAAGTCTATTGAAATCAGTGGTTGTAGAAGGGTGTAACTTTGCTTAGGATTTCACTGTTAAAGTACATTACGAAGTGGCAGGGATCACTAAACCTTTTGTTGAACTCTCCCCACATCTTTCAACCAAACCAAATAGGCCTTTTTCTACTTTCTTTAAATACCATAAAATAAATTTGACATGATTAACTATATTCAAAGTAGCATGTTCCAAGATTTTGAGAGAACTAAGGTTTTCCTTACAATGGATATTGTGAAAAGGAATAAGGATTGCAAATTAGTATTTAGTATTAGTTTCATTAGTATATAAATGACACTGAGCAATAATTTTTAATTCCGATGCCCTCCAACATGATAAATGACTGAGCCAGCATGGTGTACTGTTTAAGAGCAGTTGTACTCTAATCTAGAGAACCAGCCTTGATTCCCCTACTCTTCCACATGAAGCCTGCTGGGTGACCTTGAGCTAGTCACAGTTCTCTCATAACTCTCTCAACCTCTCCTACCTCACCAGGTGTCCTTTGTAGGGAGAGGAAGGGAAGGAGTTTGTAAGCCACTTTGAGACTTCATATGAGTGGAGTATAAATCCTTCCTTCCTTCCTTCCTTCCTTCCTTCCTTCCTTCCTTCCTTCCTTCCTTCCTTCCTTCCTTCCTTCCTTCCTTCCTTCCTTCCTTCCTTCCTTCCTTCCTTCCTTCCTTCCTTCCTTCCTTCCTTCCTTCCTTCCTTCCTTCCTTCCTTCCTTCCTTCCTTCCTTCCTTCCTTCCTTCCTTCCTTCCTTCCTTCCTTCCTTCCTTCCTTCCTTCCTTCCTTCCTCATCTTTCTCACAGAGATTTGATGCATACTTCAGAAATGTTCACACAATAAAAACTATAAAATTTTCACATTGAAACTTATTTCTAAAGTTATAAAAATTTATGGAAGATACTTCTTTTAACAAGATCACTCAGTCTGTTTTTTCCCCATTCTGTGGAATGACAATTTTTTGTGAGCCATCCTCACCTATTCAGGAATGCCATTCTTCCAAAAGGGCCGCGGCAGAGAATGCTGTGATATGATTTTAACTGTTTACAGGGTGTCTCTTTCAAAAGACCTTCCTGAGATGAAGTAAACTGTTGTAGTTGTGCATATGAGGAGGGACCATCCTGTAGATATTTGGGATTCTGGTCATGAAGGATTTTAGAACCATACCTTGAACTGAACTCAGGAACTAAGCATATACTTATGGAGAGACTACAGAATAGATGCACTACATACATCTTGCTCCTAATAGTAATTGAGTTGCAGCATTCTGTACCAATTGAAATTTCTGTGCTGTCTTCAAGGGCAGTCCCATGTAGTGTGTGTTACAATAGTCCAGTCTCAAGGCAGACTTTATAAGATTATATTTTAATGATAGATTGTAGTGAAATGCTCTTGTGCATAGCAATCTAAAGAAGCTATAGATTAAGTTGTAAACAACAACATCCAAAAAGAGGTCAAATATAAGGTGAAAGAGAACATTTTATTTCTCATTTATACTGACTTCTATTTTTTCCTATTCCATAATACTGTCTCAGTTGTGGGATACTGTGAGGTAGATAATGGGAAAATAGACACTTTAAAATGAAATTGGCTACTCTTTGTCAGAGTAACCTACTGGCACAGTTGATGCAAAACTATAAAACTGCTGCTCTGTGCTCTTCAGAGGAATCAGTTTAGAGTTGATTAAAGATTTTAGTTAAATAATCATATGCTTTTTCACTGATTGATCAAGCTATTTTAGTAAATTTATTTTTTATCTAATCCCAAATATACACCCTTTTTTGAGATCATACCATTTCATCAACAGTAGCTAGCTGCCACTCATTTTTGGAAGAAAATGCTTCTTCAGAATTTCCTTTTGGATTCCCTGGTACAGCAACATATCAGTATTCTCACAGTTTAAAAAAAACAGATTTTTATTCCTATACTAACAGATTACCATTTTTCCTCATTGATTTGTTTATTAATCTTCAGACTAATTCAAAGTTTAATTTAGTATTTGATCAAAAAAAATGAACAGCCTAAAATCTAATACGTTAATGGGATTCCCTATGTATTGTGTCAATGATCTTGGGCTGGAGAAAGGTAATATTTTAAAGAATTTACAGCACCATAACAAAGACTTTATTGTGTGATATATTGGAGTATATGCCAGTTAGCCAGGTGACCTAATCTGTTTTGTTTATAAATTAACCACAGCACTTTAGCAGTAGTTAAACCTGTATGAAGCTAAACCTTATGAAGCTGATAAATGCCTCTATCTTACATTAATATTTTGCATGGTAGGTCAGGAATGTAAAGGGCAATAGATTCAAAAAATAGTGGGCAACAGAATCAGGTTGGGAGTTTGGAAAAAAATATAGCTGATGGAGGTGGGTAGACCAAAAGGAAAGAGGAAGGGAAATTATTATAGTCCAGACAAAAAAAGACTGGCATATTGACAGGCAGTTGTTGATAAAAGGGTGTTTGTAAGGTACTGGTTGAATGGAAACTTGGATAAAGTGGGAAGAGTGTCATAGTTATAAGAACATAAGAAAAGCCCTTCTGAATCAGACCAGTGATGCATCAAGTGCAGCATCGTTTCTCACACAGTGACCAACCAGTTACTGTCAAGGGCCAGCAACAGGACCTGGAGACCGAGTTCTTTCCCTGATACTGCTTCCTGGCATTGCTGTTCAGAGGTTTACTGCCTCTGCATTCAGAGGTTCTCTTTAGTCAATATGGCATGGTCTCCATTACATATTCTTAGAGTTGCCATTCTCCAGTGGTGGCAGGGGACCTCACAGAATTACAACTGGTCTCCAGGTTACAGAGATGAGTTCCTCTGGATATTAGATTCTATGGCATTGTACCCCACTAAAGTCCCTCCTCAAAGACCACCCTACCCAGGCTCCACCCCCAAAATGTTCTCAATACAGAGCTGACAACTTTATATATTCTCCCTGAATCTGTCTAATCTCCTCTTTAAAACATGTCTGCCTTTGGCCATCATTATGTCTTCCAGTTACGTCTTCCAGTAGCAAATTACACATTTTAATCACTCATATGGTAAAGATGTATTTATGTGAACACTGTCTCTTAAAAAAGAGGCTAGAGCCGGTGGGAGCGGGAGATTCTCTCGTGCCGGGGCTGCTGCCTGGGCAGCAAAGAGAAGCCGGCTGTGTGGCAGCCAGCCCCTCTTCCTTGTTCAGCAGCACCCATGGTGCGCACAAGGGACGGGAAGAGAAGCCTGCAGGCTTCTCTCCCTGTCTCTGCATGCCGGTGCACCCGTGGCTTCCCTGGCGTTTTGGTTGCAGGGATGGGAAGAGAAGCCCATCCCTGTACCCGCAGCACCAGGGTAGCTGCAGGTGAGGGGAAGAGAAGTCTGCACGCGGGTGCACCTGCGGCTTACCTCTTTGTCGGGCTTGACCTCCTGTGCTGGCCCAGCATGAGGAAACCGGCGACCACGACCTCAGTCCAGCTTCTGTCGGGTGGTCAGCAATGGGCTGACGCCAACGGAAAGCCTCTCCTCGGCTGACCCCCATCCCAACCAGCAGCGCTGGTTCCTTTCTGCTGGGCTCGACCTTCCCTTTCTCCTGTGCCAGCCGGTTCATGCCCTGTCGGCCAGGGAGAAGGCTGGTGATGGCAGGGAGAAGGCTTGCTGAGTCAGAGACGGAGCTCCCCCATCATCCTGGTCAGTTGTGGTCCAGGAGGTGCTGTGCAGCTGCAGAAGTTGGGGGAGTGTTGGGAGGGCAGCAACTTTGCCCCCGGACACTCTGGACCACCATCCAGAGTGGGTGGGGCTGAGACGACCAGGGACTGGCAGCATGAGGCACCCGACTGTCGCTGATGTAAGTTGAGGCTTGCTTGACTGAGGGCCTTGAATGGTTCAGTATGTAGGAGGACTTTTTGGCGTGACCGGAATGGTTGTGCCCACGTACTCTGTGTCCCTAGGTAGATACGTCTCTGTGTTTGCCTAGTCAGTGTGAAGTTAGTTGTAACCCAGTATTACATCATTATCTGCTTTATTCAACTCCCTTATTTCCTTCTTAAGATCAGAGGTCAATTGTACACCCTGACTTTTGAGTAACCCTTAGAATTTATGTATTATCGAAGGCTTTCACAGCTGGATTCAACTGGTTGTGGTGGGTTTTCTGGGCTGTGTGGCTGTGGTCTGGTAGATCTTACCTGTTTCACCTGCATCTGTGGCAAAAATCATCTAGACTGGGTTCTGCAGGCTAATGGCTACTCCACAACAGAAATCAGAAGAGCTTTAAGACCACGAGAAACTCAGAGGACTGAGGAGAAACAGCCCACCGGAGGAAAAATATTTCTACCGTACATCAAGGGAATCACAGTTCAAATAGGGAAACACATGAAAAAACACAACCTACAATTCATCTTCAAACCTACTAGGAAAATATAGCAGATGCTACGCTCAGCAAAGGACAAGAGAGACCCCCCTCACTTCTGCAGGAGTCTATCGCATACCCTGGAGCTGTGGAAAGGTCTACATAGGAACCACAAAACGCAGCATTCAGACTCGTATTAAGGAGCACGAAAGACACTGTCAGCTTAACCATCCTGAAAAATCTGCAGTTGCAGAACATGCGTTAAACAAAACTGGACATAACATTTTATTTGAGAACATGGAAATTCTGGACAATTCGGAAGGTTACAATGTCAGACTGCACAGGGAGGCCATTGAAATTCATAAACACCCAGACAACTTCCAACAAGAAAGAAGAGACTCTGAAAATTAGCAAAACTTGGCTACCAGTACTTTAAAAATGGACTGATAACCGCACCCGCAATACAATGCACTCAACCACACCTATGCATAGCAAGTTCCAAACAAACACTTACTGATTGGTTCCCCACCCTGTGACTTGGACAATACACCCCACTAAACTTTCCCTTCTCAGTAGACAAAGTGCAAAACAGACTTTTCTCTGTGATACACCTCTGAAGAAGCCAGCAACAGATGCAGGCGAAACGTTAGGAACAAGATCTACCAGACCACGGCCACACAACCCAGAAAACTTAGAATTTATGTTACATAATTGTTGTAGATACTGTATCCATCTCAGAGGCAATTTCAGGGTAGTGTCAAGCTAGTGAAGATACCCTAGTACTACAGAAGACAATTAAAGTGAATCCTTGTGTGATTTGATGTATTTTCCCCATGATCGTGTTCTGTTAGAATTACATGATAGTATTGCGGCTAAGAAGCAGTCAGAATAAATATTTAAAACCAACTTTGAGGGAAAGTTATCATTTATTCCTATCTTTATCAAATCAGAATCCTAACATAACATTTCCAACTTCACAAAAATACTCATTTGTGAAATCAATCACAAATAGATAGAACAATCTGCCGTTCTTTTGATTCTACCTACAAAATAAACTTAAAGACATTTTCTCTGGCTTTTTCAAAGACACTGTACTCATATTTTTATGTGTTATTGGGCAAGACTGCAAGATAGGACCATGAGTCTATATGCCAGATATGCTTTATGTCCTGTGGATAGCAAGGTGTTATAAAGATGGAGCCTTAGTCTGGATCCTCGTCTTTTTCTGGATGTACCATCATTATTTGTGTTTCACACAAACTTGTGACTTTCTGTTCTTGTTGCACCAACACGGATCTCAGTGGTCTCATATTTCTTTTCTAGGCTGCTCTGTTGAACTCGTTTCCTGCAATTTTTGATGAGCTACTACAGATGTTTACAGTGCAAGAGGTAGCAGAATTTGTACGGGGGACTCTTGGGAGCATGCCCAGTACTGTGCATATTGGACAATCTATGGATGTAGTTAAACTGCAGTCTATAGCTCGTACTGTCGACAGTCGCTTATTTTCTTTCCCAGGTAAGAGGCATTACATTTAAATGTACAAAAATGTGGACAAAATTAGAATGTGTGTTATGCTATATGATTGGGATACCACAGCAGAAAACTATACAGTGATCTAGAAATGAAAAGTATTATAGAAAGATAATTAACAGTTGCCTTGCTAATGTCCAAGTAAGTGATAATACAGGGATGCTATTAATAAGCGTGGATTAATACTCTGTGTTAATCCAGTGAACTAAGCCACACATGGTCAGAGTTTAGCTCAAAGAGATGTTTTAAAATATATTATTATTATTATTATTATTATTATTATTATTATTATTATTATTATTAATCTATTTATTATTTATTATATTTGATTGTATGCCACCCTTCCCTATTGTGGGCTCAGGGCACCTTCCAACACTAATAAAACCATGCAATCAAAATTTAAAGCAGGAATACTTGTGGAGAGATTTCAAGCAGTGGCACTGGGAGGGGAAGGTGGAGGGATGGCAAACAGGAGCACTGGTGGAGGGATGGTAAGCAGGAGCACTGGTGGAGGGGTGACAAGCAGGAGCACTGGTGGAGGGGTGACAAGCAGGAGTACTGGTGGAGGGGTGACAAGCAGGAACACTGGTGGAGGGATGGCAAGCAGGAGCAATGGTGGAGGGGTGACAAGCCAGGAGCACTGGTGGAGGGATGGCAAGCAGTGGCACTGGGAGGGAAAGGTGGGGGTATTAAACAGGGGCACTGGGAGGGGAAGGTGGGGGTAGTAAACAGTGGCACTGGGAGGGGAAGGTGGAGGGGTAGCAAGCAGTGGCACTGGGAGGGGAAGGTGGGGGTGGTGGCAAGCCGGGGCACTGTGAGCGATGCAACTAGGGGAGGAATGGGAGCTGTGGCCCCTCTTCTCTGCCCTCATCTTCCAGGCCACCCTTGTCATCTCCAGCCTCATCGACTGGTGAGCCCAGCAGCAGGAGGAGCACCCCCCACCGCTGCCGCCCACCTCCTGTCCTCTGCCGGCGGGGCCCAGCAGCAGGAGGCGGTTGGTGTGGCTGTGGCGCCTCAGGAGCAGTGAGGCCTTGTGGTAGCAGGTAATGTACAGCAGGAGCACAGCAGAGGCTGGTCGGGGTGTGTGTGGAACCATGCATGAGGAGGGAAGGCAGTGTTCCAGGACAGCCTGGAGGAGACACATTCCTGCCACCTGGCTTGGCCCACTCCACCGCCTCTGCACCTGAGAGCTTGTGGAAGCAGGCTGGCGGCTGCCTGAGGGGCTCGGCCATGTGGCAGGAGTCAACCTCCTCTGGGCTGTCCATGAGGGAATCATGGGAGACAGCCGGCGGTCCGGTGCACTGACTTCTCTCCTTGCACACAGCTCCGCTGGCTGGCCAGTCTCTGCCATGCTCCTGCTGTGCCTGGCCCACCTCACGCCCTCCTCAAGACTCATGCATCACTCCTCCCGGAAGGAGACAGGAAGGGAGGGAACCACTGGGTCTGGCAAGACCGGCGAGCATTAAGTGACATGAGCCTTGATTTTCTGCGCCCCCCCCCATGACCTGCGCCCGGGGACCTGTGACCCCACATGTCCCTGTGGGTGGTCCGCCCCTATAGATAATAGTATATGGAAAGACTAGAGTGGGACTGTGGTGCAGTTATCCCTCTACTTACCCATGTCATTTCCTTGATGGGAAGATAGCCCCTGCTGGGTTGTTTTTAAATCTTAGTAGGAAAAAAAGACAGGCACACAATATCTGTTCTTTTACCCTAGTGAAGATCAGAGCAGCTGGCAGGCATTTTCTATAGAGAAAATAACAAGGGAAAATCAAATCACTTGTTTCCTACTCTGTGGCCCCGATCCCTTTTCAGTTAGCCTATAGTTGCTTTTTGAGGATAGATTTCATGTCTGAAATTCCATTTGTGGAATTCAAGCTCATGTAGTTGTTTTGGTCCTAAAGGAATAAGCCAAGCAAGTTTACATGCATTTCTTATATTGAAAATAGCAATAAGGATGCCAACAGTGCGGTCCTATACAGTGTTATCCTAGTCTAAACCTATTTCAGCGAGTTTAGACTGAATTAACTCTGCACAGGATTGCATTGTAAGTCATCACCAACCTAAAACAGATTTGCTAATACCAAATATTATAATATCACTGCATTTAATAATTAGCAAACTATCTCAAAGGCATATGGCCTTTGGATCACTCAAACTGCTGCAGGAAGCAAAACTCATTGAGCAAAATGCAGCAGAATATTAATGCTAGTAAATTAAAATCTATAGGCATTGTAATTTCACTCACAGAAGTAAAAATATATTAATCCCTTTTCAGTTTTCGACAAGATGTAAATTAATACTTTAGATTCAGAATCTGCTTGATTGTCATGGATTGCACTCAAAATCTGATTCATGGCATCCTTAACTAAGCTAGCATATTGTTTTTAAGGGAGCAGTTGAGAATTGTACAGCCGGTCTATCTGTTATTCTTTTTTAGGTATTCATCTTTCACATGCATGCTTATGAATAAAATCAAGATTTTGTACAACGATAATTTAAATGTTATTCTCAAATAATGTTGAGTTTGTGCTAACAAGTAACAGAAACGCAAAGCACTCCCTGGCCAGTAAACCTTTGAAAAATGATCATAATAATATTGTTTCTTTCTTCTTGCACTACCACCATTCTAGAATCCCGACGCATCTTGCTACCTGTGGTTCTTCATCATATTCATCTTCACCTGAGACAACAAAAAGAGTTGCTGATTTGCTCTGGGATTCTTAGCAGTATCTTTTCCATCATCAAAACTAACTCTTTGGTAATCTTTATGTCTACTGGCTTATTCTAATGTTTTATCAAGCAATTAATTATGTAGATCACAGATGTCAATATAGATTGATTTTTTAAAATTGGAATTGGGTATGTATTGTTTAGATGTGACAATATGCATAAACACCGCAGTGATTTTAATGAAGGAGTCTATAGACGTTTATGTATTAGCATGGTATATAGTTCATCATTATGACTTCTGTGCAGTCCCACATTGAGTCTTCACAGTCACAGATCAGCCATGAAAAAGATCTCCAAAAGCAGACCAGCAGCACTCCTTCCCCCTGCCTGGCTAGTTCTTGTCAAAATGACCACATGACCAGGAGGAGGGGCACTACTCCTTCAGAGCTCTCTTTGTGGCATCAAAAAGATTTCCATTGGTGTTCTGTAGTTTTTCCTCACCTAATTCTTGAGGCTGAGGAGACATTTATCACATCAGTATTCATTCTAGTGAAGAATAGACTACATTTAAAGAAGAAATATTTCTACATTTCTGCTTTGTCATTGTGGCTGAAAATGCCTCCTCAGGGTTGTGCCAACAGTGGCTTTAAAATTATTCTGATAAATGCCCATTCTGTGTGCCTTATCTACCTGGGGCCGAGGCGTATGGTGGGAAAATGGTGCCCAGACAGCCGATCTCTTAAGAGCCCCCCCACTGTGCTAGGGGGCGGGGCTCAGGGGAGCCCACCCCCACGAGCCCCGCCCCCAGACCTTGCTCTCAGCTCCCAGTTGGCAGCCGACAGTCCCTTCTGCTCTCCTCTCTGGGGAGGCCCACCCTCCACAAAGCCCCTCCCCCCAAGCCCTGCCCCTGTGCTTATAAAAGCAAAGGAGCTGAGGATGGAGCTTTTCAGTTGCTTCTGCTCTTCTCAGAGGGGAGGGCAGGAGGGACTGCCAGCTGCTGGCCAGGAGCTGGGAGGTGGGGGAGAGACTTGAGGGGCTGTCCTTGGGCTTCCTTGGCCCCACCCACGTTGATGATGACATGGGTGGGGCTGAGGGTGCTTGAAGATGACGAGGCAGCAGGAAGCTTCCTATCTTCCTGGTCACATGGGGGTCAATTTTGCACCCCACATGACCAGATTAGTGGCGCCCAGGGACAGAGGGTACCCCCCTGTCCCTAGGCAGATACGCCACTGCCTGGGGATCATACAGCAGAACTTCCTGCTGTTTCTGTAACTGGTTTACCCAAAAGGCATGATTTGATAGAACTGAATTTTAAAAAGCTCTTTTTCAAAGGTTTTTGACTGCATTTCAGTCTGAAGAAAGGCACCGTCCCCCTCCCTGCCAAGTGTGGTTGGCCAGATCCTCAGATAAACTGGTCTTTTCAAAGGCTTTGCCTGCACACTAGCCTAAATAAAAGCAAATTCCTCCCTCCTTGGCTGTGTTAGCTCTGAGGGGTGAAATCTGGAGATGTTGCCTGACAGAGCCTCCAATTCAGAATGGCTCTTTTCTAACATTTTGGCTGCAGACTGCCTAACTAAAGCTCCCTCCCTCTCTTTCTGTCCAATTCAGAATGGCTCTTTTCTAACACTTTGTCTACAAACTGCCTGACTAAAGCATCTTTTCTCTCTTTCTCTCAACTTTGAAATCTGTTAACATTGATGGGAGAAGTTTGGAGGCATGTGCTGTCAGACACTGCCTAAGAAAGGACTCTCTTCCTCTCTGTTGACTCTGAGACACTGTCTGTTGGAAGGATTCCCTCCCCCTCTTCTTGTCCACTCCAGGTCTTTCGACATCGAGGGGAGAACCTTGGAGGCATGTTTTGGCAGACACTGCCTGGATGAGGGACTCCCTCCCCCTCTTTCTGTTGAGAGAGTCTTTCAGTTTTTAAGGGCTTCTTGTAAAAGGTGTTATGGATCAGGAGGGTTATTGTTCTTTCTAGTGGCTGTTTGTGGCTGTTTGGAGCACTTTATCCCCTGTAGTTTTTGGAGAGTTTCTGAAGTGGGTGGAGTTTCCTGTTCTGAATGAATGTCAATTTAGGATGCTAAACAACTGTTAGGAAGGCAATCCTCCATGGACCCTTCCTTTGAGAGTTTCACACCTGTCTCCTTAACTCAGTGAGCTTGCTAATCTCTCAATGTGGGACTGCACAAAAGCCATGATGATGAAAACAGAGTAACTGTTATTCATCGAGTAGTTTTCTGTATGGATACACATTCCTCTCTCCTGCCTCACTGTGAACTCTGTGGAACCTTATAAGTTTCTTGGGGTCTCCAGCAGTGGCAAGGAGAGAACTGAGGGAGTAGTGCCCCTCCTCCTGGTTATGTGATCATTTTGGTTTGAAACCGCCAGGGGAGGAGGGGTGCTTCTGGTCTGCTGGAGGGCTTTGGAGATATATGTGCAAACCAAAAACTATGTAGGGTGCCACGTAAATAGTGCTCAAATTCAACGCGTCTCACCTAGGCTCCAGCAATTAAAGTAAGATGCCAATTCAAACTATGATGTAAATCCTTATATGAGTTTATGTATAGTAATAAACCGTATTATATTAATGTCAACATACACTTATTAATTCATATGAGTCACACCATTTATACCAAATCACAGAACAGAAAGAAGTCCATGTAACCATTCATTTCTCTATGATAGTATCTTAGAATACCAGTATCTTTTAAATATCCAACCACTGAAGTTGTTTTGTAGTAATTCTGTCCAAAAAGTCTCAATGACAACGGGAGATACAACTTCTCATTATATGAATGGATGCTTTATATGAATGGACACTGCGACGCGTTGAATTTGAGCACTTGGGAGATATATCCCGTGACTGCACTGCAAATGTGCAGTCCCAATGTGTGCCCACACAGAAGACCACTTGATGACCAACATTTACAGATATGTGCAACTGTTATCTCTGAGATAAGAGGTTGGTTATGTTAACTGCATTTACAGATAAAAATGTATGCATTAACATTTTCTAATATTAATAGAATCATAAATATTGGTAAAATTTTGCACTATACAGTATTTTGAGTAAAATTGTTACTAGGTCATTGCAGTGACATTTGATTCTTTTGAGTCCAAGAACACTCAGAATTCAGGATTGTGTTATAAATCTTTTTGTGAAGACATCTTTGGAAAGTATGTTTATGTACTTCAACAATCCATTATTATTTTTATCTCTATCCCTGAAACCCATATTCAACTGTTTCTTCTGTTAACAGCTAATACCTGATTTTTCCTGATATATGTGAAAGATGTTTGCCTTCACATTTCAGTTCTGTGGAGTGATAATTGTCTGTGTTCTAACTACTTACTATAGGAGATGGATGTAGTTGAGGAAATAGAGATGATGGTGGAGAGCCTCCTGGATGTACTTTTACAGACTTTACTTACTATCATGAGTAAATCGCAGTCTCAGGAGGCGGTAAGAGGGCAGCGTTGCCCACAGTGCACAGCTGAAATCACTGTTAGTAACTAACAAACAGGTTCTATTTCCTGCTTATCTAATCTACTCCTCCCTTCCCCTCCCCTCATCTTCATAGTGACTTAATTACCATTACCTGAATGAATTTTGTCTCCTTTAAAACTGAGAAACTTGAAACTTACATTTTCAGGTAAATTTAAGCACAGCAGTAAGACTGGTGATCATTTAGCTATTCAAAAGGTCTAGTTTTTTTAGATTGTATTATTAATGAGAGACGATGCTCTCATAATTGAAAATTATCAGTGGGTGTCTCAGTAATTTGCTAAGTAATTACCTACTGAATGTTCCCAACCATACATTTCTATCTGAAAGGATTCAGTTAGTTCCCTCTTCTCACTAGATAGTGTGTTGCATGCTGCTTCAGATATAGCGTTATCTACAATGCAAATATATTTGAAACTGAGCTGTTTCCATTTTGCTTGAGCAAAAAGGAAAAGGCATTCCTTAATCTATTAAAGGAGACAAAACAAGTTCTCACTCTATTTTTTCCTGTCTTGAACTTATAGTTTTCATGTCTTCTTACCAAAACACTTTGTATACCGTATTAATTTACAAAATAGGTGTTCTGTGTCAGCTCATAAACAAGAACTAACTAGGACTGCCATGTTTTCTTCAGGTCCTGCTTTTTTGTGGTTAATGCCACTCAAAACTTAACAATAAAGCAGGTGTTGATTTTCCTTATGTGGAAATGTGACAGCAAAAGCTACTTTGAAGATTGCAGTGCTAAGGCCATGTCCAGAAAAAGGTGATAATCCTAGAACAGAACAATTTAGTTATTAAAATATTAATATGTTACCTTTCCTACTGACCATGTACATAGCTTGCAAAAGTGTGACCCAGCTGAATTTTATCACCTTGTATGATATATTTCACAAGTTCCCTTTAATATTCCTCATGAGTTAGGCTGAAGCACATGGAAAGGGGATATGCAATATCTTCTTGTCATGATAGTGTAAATGGCAACAACCAGGATTTTCTGAAATTCTGTTTCATCTTCTTTCCAAACAAGGGTATTAGAAAACTAATAGGCTTGATAGCACATGGCTAAACTGTCTTTTTCCCCAGTGCCAATTGAAATGTAACGTCTAGCTGTGAGGATGTTCGTGTGCTGCCAAGCAAAAGTGTAGTGGGGAGAGGGGACCGAAAAGCATGCATTGGCAGTGATGGCTTCTACTTTTCAGACAGGCAGCCACACTGTACATGCACGTAGTGTTTTTATCAACAATGATTCACTTTGGCCTAGTAAAACACCCATCATTGGGATGGTGGGCCAGAGGATGTTTTGGTTGATGACATCTCCACTCCAGGCCTAAAAAGAGTCACAGAGACCATCCTGGTTCTACAACATTACTGCTGTTGGGGTAGAACAAAGGAGCTGGCATGTTGATCAAAATGGACAATTTTGGCACACTTGTTGGGAGTTGCCGAACCATTTCATAGGACCTTCTTCTTGAATACCCTTAGCAGACAGATTTCCTCAGTCAGCTGTGACAACTGAATAGAATTCCAGCACCAAGGCAGAGACCACCATCCCAGGCATGTGGCATGGCTACTCTTTGCCTTTCAAATATTCATTCTGTAACAGTTATTATAAACAATCCTAAAGGTCAGGGAACAGTTGTCAATATCATAGTAGCTATAGCGCCATCTTCTCAGTCCAGATCATTTTAGTCTGAAAAAAACTGAGGAATTCATATATGGTGCAGTATGGCTTAGATACCACTATACCATAAAACCCCATGACTATCCTAAATGCATTAAAGAAGGCTTTCCATGATATACTAAGTTTCTCTTGTGTATCATTATTTAATCCCAAAACTCTTGTTTGAAGGACTCATTGAGTCCTGTCATCGTCATAAAGAAGTTTTCTGTTAGCAAACTATTGTTTTACCTCTGCCACATTTTGCTGCCATTGCTGTATCACAAATTGGTATTGAATGCCAGAATTTCTGGAATTAGTAGATGTTGTCAGCACAGTAGTATCTGCATATACTGATTGATACTGATGGTAGTATATTGAGTTCATTTGTATCATTGTCACAGTGTCACAATGTTCATTATATGCAGTTCTACACTTAATTATTAGTTTAACAACTTGCTGGATCATAAGCTATAATGAGCCATTCTTAAAATTTAAACATGTTTTCCTTTCATAAGTGTTGGAACATTTTCAAACCCTGTACCTTTTCCCATATCCTAAAATTTGGTTTTACATGAACTGTGCATGTGATCATTCTACTGAAATTGTTCTTCATTGCAATTGACAGGGAGAGTATGTGTCCTGTCTTTTATCTCTACTTCGTCAAATGTCAGACACTCATTTCCAACATTTATTGGACAGCTTCCAGAGCAAGGATGAGCTAAAGGTGAGATAGAAAAAGCAGATTTGGAATTATGTCTATTTATTTGATCTGTCGTGCAGTTCCTTTCTATAGGAATGCAGAAATTTATCTCCATATGGTAAAAAATCCCCGTAGCTGTAATATTTACAAATATTTGCCACACAAATCATGTGTAGGCTTGTTAGGTAAGTTCTTGAGTTTATTATTTCTTAGATGGGTTCACATCAGTGGTGGGATTCAGCAGGTTTGCACCACTTTGGCAGAACCGGTTTTTAAAATGGTGCTTGTAAACAATCAGTTGTTAAATTATTTGTATTCCCACCACCGGAACTGGTTGTTAAATTATTTGAATTCCCACCACTGGTTCACATCATATGGAGACTTTCTTCAGTTCTACATATACACAAGTCTTCATGTTCAAATCCATCTTATGCCATTTGTTTTAGGTTCAAACAAAATGAGATGGTGGGACATCCCTGAATGGATGACAAGCAAGATTTACATATTTTAAATAATTGTGTGGTGGTTTTCAGGCATAAAAGCACCTGGAAGGGAAAATGTAGATCAAGGCCATAACAACCAATGTAAATTACGCATACACCGATTTAGAGCCCCATACACAGGCTGAGTGGCCATGCTGCCCTGCCACTCCCAAAGGAGTTTCCTGGTGGTGCTGCCACCGAGAAGCCAAATTTCCCCACAATTGCCTTAGCTGAGGTCCCTTAAGTTGAGACTCCCAGCTGCCGGTGTAATGTGGTGACTGACTGGAAGAAAGCTGACTAATGTCGGCTCTTCCTTCATCCTGCCCTTGCTATGCCACAGCGGCAATAGCCTTGTGACTCTGGGGCAGCATCCAGCACCTGGGAAAGACAACCGCACCCACACGGTAGCAGGATCACCTTCCTACTGGTGTAAATGCCCTGTCGTCAGCAGAGAATACACCCAGGGTCAGGAAAATTTTGAAATTTAAATTAAACAGCAGGAATACCATCAAGGCCATCAACACCTGGGCCATACCCATCATCAGGTACACTGTGGGAATCATCAACTGGACACAGGCTGAGTTGGATGCATTCGATAGAAAAACTCAGAAGCTCATGACAATGCCCCATGCCTTACACCCATGCAGTGATACTGATAGATTATACCTTCCCTGGAGATATGGTGGCAAAGGCTTACTGAAAGTACAGCAAACAGTGGAAGAGGAGAAGCATGCGCTGGCTGATTATGTGAATGAAAGTCAAGAACAGGCATTGATTGAAGTGAAGAACAGACATTTTCTGAAGAAAACCAAACAAGAATACAGAAAAAATGTGATTAAAATGAGGACCAAAAACTGGCACAACAAAGCTGACTCAACAAACCTCCGAGTGAGGCTCGAATTGTAATAAAGACCAACAACCAGCTCAAGATCTGGCAGCTGTGAAATCTACCGTAATAATAATTTCTCTATTCTCTGCACACATGTATTTTCGACGTTTGTTTGGTGCTTCCAGTAACCCTGCAGTCTCCAGGCCTGGTTGCTCAGCTGAAGATACTGAGTCCTGTAGCCCACTTTCTGCCAAGTGCCCAGGTACTCCAGCACTAGACATGGTCCTTGTTGACCCTGTTGATGACCAATCCGGTATAAAGTTTCTTTTTCTTGTCTTCACCATGGTTTTAAGTTTGGGGCACATTGGCTCCTCATCAGAGGCCTCTCTGGTTTGGGCATACAGCCTGCCCTGTAGCAAGACCTGGTATAAGCACAAGCCAGAGAAGACCACAGAAAATGAAGAAGCAAAAATACTCTGGGGCTTTAGAATACAGACAGACAAACACCTGGCACATAACACCCCAGACATAACAGTGGTAGAGAAAAAACATGTTTGGATCATAGATGTTGCAGGGTAGAGGACAAAGATCTGGAAAAGATCACAAAATACAAGGACCTACCAATTGAAGTCGACCGATTGTGACGAAAAAGAAAAACAGTAATCCCAATAGTAGTCGGTGCTCTAGAAGGAATCCCAAGAAATCTTGAAAAGCATCTGAAAAGCCTAAACTTGGAACATCAGTCCACATGCTGCAGAAAGCAGCACTTCTAGGAACTGCCCACATTCTACGCAAATACCTCTAATATCCAACCTAGGTCCTTGGGAAGGACTCGATATGCAAAGATGAATTCCAAACACTTGTGCTGTGTTATTATGTACATAATAATAATAATAATAATAATAATAATAATAATAATAATAATAATAATAATAATAATAATAATAATAATAATAATAATAATAATAATAATAATAATAAATATCTGCTGGCCACCATCTGCTATTTACCAATGTCACATAAGTGAAATAGGGAAGACATGTTTACTTTGTTTCTTTCAATAAGCAGGATATATACGTCTACTATATATCTGTTTGTTCTTTTTTGCTAGGAATTCCTATTGAAGATTTTCTGTGTATTTCGGAACTTGATGAAAATGAGTGTCTTTCCTCGAGACTGGATGGTAATGAGGCTGCTCACCAGCAAGTAAGTATAGACTCAATATAGAAAACTCCTGGTTTTTTTGTTCCTGAGGGTGATGTGCTTTGTTTATACATGTTTTTTTATCCAAATGCAAGGTGTTGATTTAACTTTAAAAAGTGCATGTCTGTGTGTGAAAGTATTTGGGGCACAGTTTCAAGTGTTACCAGTTTCTGAAATAAAACTAGAAATAGAATTCTCTCCCAAGACTTAAGTGCAACACTGTTTTTCCCAAATGCTCCAGGGTCCAGTTCAACTCAGCCATACAGCACAGGGAGGAGTGGCTTCAGCCTTCCGTCTGGTGTCATTTCCCCTCAAGCTGAAGCAGCCATGGGAGGGGATCCATTTCCTTAAACTGGAGGCTCTACATGCACTGATTGTTAACTCATGGAGCCCCACAGTGTGGCAAGCAACCATGGCCATTTCAGCTCAAGAAAATTGCACAGGGGGTATGCTGAAGGCCCTCCCCATCCCTGTACCCCATTCCCCAGCCAAATCAGGTCTCAGAGTACTTAGGAATTTTAGTTTCTCAACATCATGGTGCATATTCCATCTAGTTTGGTCCAGAGTTTGACCAAACTAAACAAATTGTGGTTATTACAAACCAGAAAGAATGAATGGAGTCTCTGCATCTGAGATGAGGAGGGAGGAATGTGAGTTTATAGCCCATTCCTAATGGCCTGATCATAGTTCAGTCAAGGCGTCTGAACTGGGACCCAGCCTCCATCTCTTTTTGACTAACCTAATTATGTCACAACAGCTGAATGTGAAGAACCAGAATCCAAATGACTACATACTTCTATGACATTTTTCTCCCATCTTTTCTTAAAGTAATCTAGAGTGACACGAGTAGTTTCTCCTCCATTTTATCCTTACAACAACCCTGTGAGGTTGATCACAGTAGTCTTGATGACACTTGGGATTTGGATCTAATTTTCACTTGTTTTAATGACCTGCACCACACTGGTTCTCAAATTCATATGAAGATTTGGTGAAGATCTGTTTGTCTCAAGATTTTATGCAGATTTACTATAGTGGTTCAGGAGGAAAATATTAATGAGAAGAGAAATTGCCCTATAATGCTGTTGTAACCCACTAGGTTGAAGACTTTTTTAACAAGAGAAAATAAATCCATATATAATAAAATATTTGGTTTTCTAAGGCACAATTCAACTGGCACTATCTGATCAGTCTCTGCTAATATTACAAACTATTTAAAATTTTTCATAATGTAATAGTAATAAAAGGTGTTTTTACATCAGTTGTAATGAAATTTGTAAGAAGAGGTAGAACATATTCTGAGTTGCAGATTGCAATAATGCTTAAGGTGTATACAAACATCCAACATGGTTTTTTCTGTTATTGCAGTATAATAGTTACAACAGTCCAATATCTGTCTCCTGCACTACATAAGAACTTCACAGAAACAGATTTTGATTTTAAGGTAAGGAAATATTAATAGATTCTTAAAATAGCATGTTTTTATAAACAGCATGGATTTTGAATGTTTACTTTATGTATTAGTTTGTTATCAAATTGTTAAATTACAATCAAAAAGCATTGCTCTATCAAGTTGCTGAAGCAAGATCGAAAGTCCAGCAAGAGATATATTAATTAGAAAATAATGACAAGTGCATGGACACAATTGTAGGTTTTAGTATTTATCTGAAACTGAAAGTAAAAAGTATGCAGTCTCTTTCCTCGACAAAATTCAGATCACCGTATTTTGTTGAAATTAGTATACATCATCATTTTTAGATCTGTTGAATAATAGTGATTATTGAAAGTTAAGAATATAATTTGGATCAGACCAGTGTTGCATCTAGCAGATCATACTGTTTCACATAGAAGTTACTGAGGAGAGCCAAACAAACGGGGCCTAGAAGCCAAGGTCTTCTTCTGAAGCTACCTCTTAGCACTGGTATTCAGAAAATTGCAGCTTCTGTATATGGAAGTAGTCACCAAGGTAATAGCTATTGATGAATCTCTCTTGCGTGAATCTGTCAAATCCATTTTAAAGCCATCTATACTAATGGCCATCACTATGACTACTGGCAGTGAGTTCCTTAATATAATTGCTCTTCAAGTAAAGACGTATTTCCTTTTATAATATCCTGAACTTATTTCTCAACAACTTAATGGGTTGCCCTCTAATTCTAGTATTATGTGAGACAGAGGAAAAGATCTCTGTATCCACTTTCTCTACCCCATGCATACTTCTATAAGCCTCTATCATAACTTCTCTTAGCCATCTTTTTTCCAGACTGGATTCCAGACCCTCTAGCCTTTCCTCATAGGAAAGGTGGTTCAACCTTGCTTACCCTCCTGTGTGCTTTTTTTCCAGCTCTGCAGTATCCTTCCTGCGGTATGGTGACCAGAATTGCACACAGTATTTCAAATGAGGCTGCGCCATAGCTGTACGCAAGGTCATGACAATGCTGCCCATTTTATTTCTAGTCCCTTTCCTAATCATTCCTAGCAGGGAGTTTGCCCTTTTAGCAATTGCCACACATAGGTCAATACTTTCATCAAACTTTCGCTTTCCACTCCATCTGTAAGATCTGTTTCTCTCTCAGTCTTACCCAGTTCAGACTTCACCAGCATAGATTTAAAACTGGACTTTTTGTTCCAATTTGCATCATGTTACATTTATCCCTGTTGAAGTTCATTTGCCTTGTTGTAGCCCACTCAATCAATTTGGAGTGGTTCTCCTATAGCTCTTCACCAGTGGTTTTTACCAACTTGAATAATTTAGCATCATCTGCAAAACAGGCCACTACCTTGCTTACCTCCAATTCAGAATAATTTATTAACAAATTAAATAGCGCTAGCCCCAGTTTCCGCCCTTGTGGGTAGAACTCCACTCCAAGGGAACTCCACCCTTGTGGGATTCCACTGACACCTTCCCTCCATTGCAAGAATTTCCATTTTGTTCCTTCTCTCTGCTTTCTGCCATTTAACCAGTAATTATTCAATCTGAGTACCCATGCTCTTATCCTATGACTGTTAAGCTTATTCAAGACTTTTTGGTGTACGTCCTTGTCAATAGCCTTTTGGAAATTCACCTATAAGATATCTGCTGCATCACTCTCATCTATTTGCTTGTTAACCTGCTGAAAGAACTCCAAGTTTGGTAAGGTACTTTCTTTTGCAGGAGTCATGTTGATTTTCTGTCAGCAGATTTGGGGTTTTTTAAAAAAAAGTCTTAACATTATTTCTTTAATAATAGTTTCTGCTAGTTTACTTGGAACAGATGTTAGGCTAACTGACCTAGAATTCTCAGGGTCCTGTATGAGTGACACTCTGTACTTTCCAGTCATCTGGCATGGAAGCCAGTATTTGTGAAAGTTACACATATTTGTTAGTAGATCAACATTTTTCACATTTGAGGACTTTAAGAACCCTCAAGTGTATGAAATCCGAACCTTCTGACTTACTAGTTTTAAGTATTCCTGGTAGTCCTAGAACTTTTCTCACCACCTTGCTCTTTCCTGAACGTTCTATTTGCATCTTCTGGTTTGTCTTTCTTGTGGGGTTTCCATAGTTGGTACTTCATATTTCAGGCTTCACTACTGTGCCACTTGAGTCTGATGTTTTATGTTCAAGTTTGCATTTATTGATAGCTCTGTGTACTGAAGTGAACATTATAGTTTCAATATAGAAAGTCTTAACTTATTTAATTAATTAAAATATTTGTACCTCACCTTTCCTCCTGGTTCAAAAAACTTGTAGACTTCTCTAAAACTGCCCTGTTAGTTAATTTGATCGAAGTACAACCAGAATATTGAACAGCACATTAAGACCAGTTAGTAATTTTGTACGATAAGGTGCTTTATCTTCATTCAAGAATGTTTGCTCTGATATTAATTTATGATTTTGTTCTGAAGTCCGTTGTTTGTATGTGTCAGAATGCCGTTATATGCAGAGGCACACAGAAGAAAGTGTAAATCAAGGTTGTCAGAGGATGTGTCATTTGTAAGACAGATGGGAAGATGCATCCTTACATTCTGTCAGATTCACAGTATGCAGTTTTCATATGTCGCTTGAAACATTCTGCATATAATAAGTTATTTCAGAGACCTTTATTTTGTGACTTTTTATTTTTCCCTAGCCTCTAATGGAACTATGACAATTTCAGATGTGAAATGCCTTCATGGCATATTTATGGAACATAATATGCATTACAGATGAAAACTATATGTCTTTGTTGTTGTTTTCTGCTTTCTAGGTCTGGAACTCCTATTTCAGTTTATCAGTTTTGTTTATAAACCAGCCCAGTCTCCAGTTGGAAACTGTTACTCCATCCAAGCGTAAAAAGATTCTGGACAAGTAAGAGCATAATGAATTTCCAATTTAATTATTTTTAATCTTAGCTATCATAAAATACAGTACAGTTATTCAAATATTAATATTGTCTCCTAAGAAAACTTGTTATCAATGCTCAGTTCAATTTAAAATATTGCCTTGCTAGATTTCATGCATGTAATGGAATAATATTTGTGGCTTCTGTTCTAGATACAGTGATATGCGTGTAATGATGGCATATGAGCTGTACAGCATGTGGCAGAATCTTGGTATGACTATCTTCCAATTTTTTCAAGTTTTTAAAATTTAATTGTGAAATACTATGCAGCTGGTAAAGTCTCATATGTTGAAAAATCACTTGACCATAGTTAATGATCAACCAGCATTGCTTCTGCCTGTCCCATAAAATCCACTGAATTTATGCTATGTAGTATAATTTTTCTAAACTATAATATCTCCTTTTTTAATAACACATGATCCTGTGTTGGGGGTGTCTGTCAAATATTTAATATTTACACTCTCATGAATTGCAAAGAGGCAAACAATTCTTATTCCCCCAAGGATTTCAAAAGCAATGAGCATGTCAATGCTGGAAGCAAAGCAGTTTACTGCCTGATTCACGGTATCGAAGAAGGCCACAGCAACCGCGTGCTGCCTAATAAATAGGGAGCGTGCTCCACCTCTAACACTCGTGTGCATCATACGATCAGGCTGGGTGTGGCTCAGCCGCACGGCCGGCCCAGGGCCGCATGCTCATTGCTCCAGAGCTCACCATGTGCCCTGCCCCCCTTCGCAATTACGGCCCAGTTGATTCTGGAGCCATTATTAATCTAAGCACTTGATGCATTCATATTTGAATATTTGATATAGTTTGAATACATTTGATATAATTTGAATACATTGCAATGTATTCAATCAGGGACTTCCTTTGAAGACCATCCAGAAACTACAATTGCTTGAAAATGCCTTGAGTTCCTTAGAGGGAAGTCTGATTAAATATGGAATAAATATGGAATAAGGATATAATATTGACATCTATGTTTTGTTGGCAGTGAGCAGACTGTAAGAAGGGTCTGCTGCAGGAAGAGGCAATTGGTGGAAATTACTCCATCCCCTCAGTTGCTGGAAAATTTAGTATGGATCCAATCAAGTTTTCAGGGTTATTTTCACTCACAGGGATGCCGTAGAAATTATTCCTGTACACTTTATCCTCCAAAAGATCTAAGCCCAATTGTGAATTGATCTGCCCCTATTTCCTAGACCTTCTTTGTAGTGGAATCTCTGTGGTGATTCTAATGCCTGCTTCCCCCCACTTTCAAATGATTATGAACACTAAAGAATAATTTTTAAGCACAGCCTTCATCAAAGTCATCATTCTGTGTACTATTGAACATTTTACTTTGATAAGAGAACATTTTTTATATTGTCTCCAATGACTATTTGCTAAACTTGCCTTGTTCTGTAGTAGCCTCCTTGACGCCGAGACCATTTTAAGAATGTCCCCAGGAGTTTCCTCTGCATGCTGGCCGTTTCAGTCTAAAAAGTTGATTAATACAAGTAGATTAATAAAGTTTGTTTATCCTTGTGATCCCGCACACATGTGGTTTCTTTTTGTTTTAAATCAGCTATCTTCATAGCTTCTTCGAGTGTATATTGGAATAGCAACTGCTCCAAGAACTGGTCAACCTCCAAATGCTTCTGCAAAGCTATGAAGATTGCTCGTTTAAAACAAACACAAAAGAAAAAAAACTACACACGTGCATTATCGTTAAAGTACCTTTAACAAAGCAAAATTAAAAGTCACATATTCCCTCCTTAAAATATTCTGTCTTATTTTCTCTTCCTATGTGCGTTCATGCACACACAGAAACTATATACTTGTGTGCATATGTGCTTGTATATGGTCTCTCACATCCAATTTCAAAGTCAGTCTCTTTGTCCTTCATAGTAAGCCAAAATCTCTGATAATTATTTTTATCATATAGCTGCAAATCATTTTATCATATATTTGAAAAACAGCCGAAGTCATCCCAAAGAGCTTATAATCATTTATTCATCAGAGTAGGAAAATAGCAGGCAGAGATTAGGAAATAACTAATTCAGCAGGGAGGAGAAGAATCTGAAAGGGGACAATAACTATAGGAGGCCTCAGTAGCACTTGGACACTGCCCATCCTAGCACTGCAATAGTAGATTATGTCAGAAGAATCATCACAAGAAAGATCTGAAAAAATGACACCACAATACAGAAAATACGGGAATGCAGTAGGAAGATCACAAAGACATGTGATTTGTCCACCCAAAGATTAGTAAAAAAATCATGGCAATTCCAGATTCAGAGATTGGTCTGGAAAGGCCACAGTGTTAACCCTTTAAAAACCCAAATATGCAACTGTTCTTTTTAAATTAAGCAAGAAACACCCTCATATGCTGCCTATGTTGTGAAGATTAAATATTTTAAGTTGGCAGTAAGATGATCAGTACAAAAAATGGCAAGAGGAGGTGCTAATGGAATGTCTTGAATAAATGTGTATTTTTCTATAACCTAGGTGAACATAAAATTAATTTTATTCCTGGAATGATTGGTCCCTTTCTTGGTGTTACACTGGTCCCACAGCCAGAGGTCCGAAATATCATGATCCCCATTTTTCATGACATGATGGACTGGGAGCAGAGAAAAAATGGCAATTTCAAACAGGTATAGATATATCAATAGTTTTTTCCAGTATCACTGTTCTCTGTCTGTCTGTCTGTCTGTCTGTCTGTCTGTCTGTCTGTCTGTCTGTCTGTCTGTCTGTCTGTCTGTCTGTCTGTCTGTCTGTATCCTGATTTACAAGCAAAAAGCTTTCACATCCACAAAAAAATTCAACCAGCATAGTAGCAGAACTAAATTCAAGTCTAGAAGCATTTCCAACATCCTGGAAAGGTACCCTGAAAAATTCTTTCAGTGTTTAAGATGCTACTACACTCTTACATTTGTTCTACATATAGAAAATAATAAACATGTTCTTTTTGAAATATTACACAAGGGTCTAACATGCTCTAAGGCCCATCGTATCAGTGTGGCCCAGCCAAAAATGAGAGGTTTCCTAGGGGTGTTCATAATACTGGTTGCATTTATTCCCCTTTCTATTACTTTGTGGGAACAGCTGAGGCCAGCACAAAGTAATTCAGCACAGTGCAATTCACAGGATGGAGCAGCATAACTGAGCCAACTCCAGGATAGCAGAGCAAAAAGCCACTCTGTGGAACTGAAACTGTACTGCCCCAGACCCACAATGGAGAGGGTGGGGCAGGAACCCTGACAGCCAGGGTAAAGGAACAGGAGAGGAGAGAGCCAGCCCAGTGTTGTGAGGGCAGGAGTAGGCAGATAAGCTCCCAGTCATCCTCTGAACCCCTCCTTCTGAAAAGGATGCAGAAAAGGCCAGGGGACAGTCCAAAACCCAAGGGAGGGGAGAATACTCCAGACAGAGGCACCCAGGCCACCATGATAGGTAACTCACCCAGGGAGGCACCTATCTCATCACTCAGTGATCAGTGGGCCCAGAAAGGAATCATGTTTACACAGGGAACGTACTCCTGGGAAAGGGTCTTCCAGGCACAAATAGGTTGTTCCCATCCCCACCTATAGCGCTGATAAGCTCTCCCATCGGATTATGTGGGTGCTCCCATGCAAGGGCAATGGAAAGCTTTCCAGTATTCACATGTGAAGGTGTTCCCCAGTGAGGGGAAGGGGCAGTGGCACTTTCTGAGGTTCCAACTACTGAAGGAGCAGCAGTGGCATAGGAGGTTAAGAGCTCGTGTATCTAATCTGGAGGAACCGGGTTTGATTCTCCGCTCTGCCGCCTGAGCTGTGGAGGCTTACCTGGGGAATTCAGATTAGCCTGTACACTCCCACACACGCCAGCTGGGTGACCTTGGGCTAGTCACAGCTTCTCGGAGCTCTCTCAGCCCCACCTACCTCACAGTGTGTTTGTTGTGAGGGGGGAAGGGCAAGGAGATTGTAAGCCCCTTTGAGTCTCCTGCAGGAGAGAAAGGGGGGATATAAATCCAAACTCCTCCTCCTCCTCCTCCTCCTTCAAGGGTATTTACTGTCATCATTATATCATTGGGTGCCAGCCCAACACACCAATCACAAACACTGCAAAGACACCAGCCACCTGGGATGGTCCCTGGAATTGCACATCTGAGCAGATGGTGATTCCATCGACCATGCAAGTCCCGGACCTCATCTTCTGGGAGTGGGACTTCCAAGCCCAGATGACTCTGAGCCTCAGCAAGGACATAGGCAGCTCAAGCAAGCCCTGTGTTCCTGACCTGGTGCCCTTCCCATACAGGCTGACCAGACCTGACCAGACCTCATGAAGGAGGAGGAGGAAGGGCAGATAGACGGGTGTGGACGCGCACATGGGCTGTCAAGGACCACTCAGCCCTTTCTGTTCACTGGTTCCCAGCTGCTTGGTTGTACAACCTACAAAGTAAATTTGGAGGGAGGGCTTGGCCTCACTGGGAGTTTGGATTTTGCTCTCCTTGGAGGGTGGTTGTGTTCTGGGTCAGCCCACAGTGCAAAGTGCCAGCCTATTGTGCTAGGATCTAGCCCAATGTGCAGAGTGTCAGACTGGTGATCCAAACTGTTAACTCGTGAGTGCTTGTCCCTCTCCCTGCCAAGGGTGCCCCATGTTTATGCATGTCTAGTAACTGACAGACAGTATCTCAGGCCATGTGCCTTACCTGCTGGGAGGTGTGTGTGTCTGGAAAGGTGTTATGAAGAGGAAGGAGCCCCACTATTGGCTACTGCTCACTTTTTAAAGAGCTGTGCAGGTGCATGAGCAGAGGAGGTAGGCCACTTGCATGACTGTACATCTCTTCAAAAAGTGAGTCATTGTCAACAGTAGTTTTCTGGCCATAAGGAAACTACACTGGTGGGAGGGGATGGAGGCAGGCAGTAACAGCAGCAACTAGAGTCTGTTGTATTTCCCCCCACAACAGGCTTTATTATCAGTAAAATATAATTTTCCCAACTTCACTAATGTTTGGGATTTGCAAAGATAACTCCAGTCTTATGGATTGTTTCTATCTGATTAAGGTGGAAGCAGAGCTGATTGATAAATTGGACAGCTTAGTATCAGAAGGGAAAGGAGATGAGAACTATCGAGAACTCTTCAGTCTGCTGTAAGTTTATTCCTGATATTGTAGGAAACCTTTTAATAAGCGTGTGAAAATATGTTGGCATGTTGATTAAAGCAGGCAATCTTTCTCCTAAAAAGCACTATAAAAGCACTCACATCAGCATAAATCATAGTTCAGAAAAAGGAGTGATAATGATGTCTAGCTTTTTAATGTGCAAAATAACATTCTTTGTATGAGAAATTAGTATTAATAATGTTTGTGTAGTTATTTGCAATATGTGTATACTTGCACTAGAGAAGTAAGCCAGTAATTTAATGCCCTTTTGGAAATCAGAGCAATCACATAAAGCACAGAACAATTCCCTTCTATTTATAGCTATCTACAACAGCTTCATTTATTCCTGCAATTAAAGGTTTTGTTTTTCATGGCTAGAGTCATTAGCTATTTCAAGGTTTTCTCCTTTTTGTCACAGTGCTGTTCTACAGTGACTATGAATCAAATATAAGACTTTATTGGCATATAAAAACAACTATAAATGGGCAATATGGGTCTACTGTCAACCACAGAGTTCAGATACAAATAACATTAGTTCATACCAAAAATATTCAAACATATATAAATACAATTGGTCACTAGTTGACCTTGATTATTTCAATTAAAAAAATAGCCACTGCCTCACACTGACTTGCAACGTTGCTATTTAACAGTGATCCTCACAGTGGTGTAAGTAGCACTTACATCAGATAAACTTGAAATGGCTCCATTTCTAGAGTCCCTCCAGCCCATCGGCATCCACCTATGTCCACCATTAATTAATTAATCACTCACAGAGACAGAGAAAACTATTATAATAACCAATGTAAAGAAATAGAAGAAAAAAACAAAAAAAGGAAGAACAAGAGATCTGTTCCACAAGATCTAAGATATCAAAGGGAAATTTAAAGATCAACATGGAAATACATTAACTGAACAGGACAAAATAAAGAAAAGGTTGGAACAGTACACTGAAGAACTTTACAGGAGAGATGGAAGGATGAGAGATTCCTTCCAAGAATCTTTTGAAAAAGAATCTATAATTTTAGAAAGTGAAAGTGACAGCTGCACTGAGAGCATTAGCAGAAACAAATCAGCATGAACAGGTGGGACATCAATATTGTTATTCAAAGCCACAAAAATCTTAACAAGAATATGCCAACAAATATGGAAAACAATGGCCCGCAGACTGGAAAAAAAGAGTTTACATTCCAATTCCCAAAAAGGAGATGCCAAAAATTGCTGCAATTATGACATTAGTTTTCCACATAAAGTGATGCTCAAAATCTTACAGCAAAAACTGTTACCATATATGTAATGAGAAATGCCTGATGTTCAAGTTTATCTCCCTACCCCTTCAGTCAAAAGATATCATGAGAAAAACTGGATTAGATTTAGATGGAGGTGGGATGAAAATTGGGAGGAAGGAACATTAACAGTTTGAGATATGCTGTTGCTACTGCATTATTGGCAGAAAATAATGAAGACTTAAAACGACTACCACTGAAAGTTAAATGAGGAAGTACCAAAGCAGGACTACAGCTGAACATCAAGAATACAAAAGTAATGACTACTAGAGAATTACTCAACTTTAAGGTGGACAATGAGGACATGGAAATTGTTCAAGACTTTCTATTCCTTGGCTCCATCATCAAACAAAAGGGAAAGTGCAACCAAGAAATCAGAAGGGGATTCAGACTGGGAAGGGCAGCCATGAAGGAGCTAGAAAATATTCTTAAATGTAAAGATGTCTCTCACTGGCAACCAAAATCAAGTTTATTCATGCCATAGTATTCTCTGTTACTATGTGTGGGTTTGAAAATTGGCAAGGAAAAAAGTAGATTCCTTTGAAGGGTGGCATAGAAGAGAGTCGTATGAATACCATGGACTCCCCACCCCCCATAAGTGGGTCCTAGATCAAATCAAGCCTGAACTGCCCCAGAACCTGGAATGACTAGAGTGAGGCTATCGTACTTTGGTTATGTTATGAGAAAACAAGAGTCACTAGGAACAACAGCAATGCTAGGAAAAATGGAAGGCAGCCAGAAAAGAGGAAGAGCAACATCAAGATAGATCAAAGAGGAAGCCATGACCCTCAGTTTGCCAGACCTGAGCAGGGCTGCTAACAATAGAACGTTTGAAGAACGTTGATTCATTGGGTGGCCCGAGTCACAAGTCACTTGATGGTACTTAATACACACACACACACTTGTGCCAAATCATCAACAAAACTAGTTCTGTAAAGATCTACAAGAGAATCTTTTACATTTTACTTTAGAAGAATTTATCATAGGTGGAGAATGTAATTGTGTAATGGGTGGCAAATATGATAGATCTTCTAAGGGAAATAATATCCATATTTTACCCTATATATTTAAGAAAGCTATAAAAATTTTTAACTTAACTAATATTTGGTGATCCTTTAATTGCACAACAAGGGATTTTACATTCTTCTCTGCAGTTAATAGTCCTTATTCATGTATAGGTATGTTTTTAGCTTCCACTTCCTTGGCAAAATTTATTTTTCAATCACAAATAGGTGCAAATGTCTATGCTGACCATGCTCCTAAATGTTATAATTAGTCTATAGGGAAAACAGAGCTACTCTGAAGATTAGATAACGATTGAATGGTGTGTATCTAAATAAAGCTAAACTGAAAATAAACCCCCCAAAAGCTGTTTTGTTTTTTGCAGGGAAGTGTGGTATTTTTGTCCAGAAAAAATGGCAGCCTTTTTTAAAACTAAAACCTGAAAATTGCCCAAAAAATGGTGCACAGCCCTACTAAAGATAAGCAGAGCTGGGCCAAATCAGAATTTGAATGGGAGGCCACCAAGGAATACTAGGGTTGCAATGCAGAGGCAGGCAGTGGCATCCCGCCTCTGAACATCTCTTTGTCTTGAAAATCCTATGGGGTCACCCAGGTTGCTCCGTGACTTGGACAATTAAAATAGACCCCAGCCCAGCTCAGGAATTATGCCACCCCATCATTCTCTGTCAGCATGGCCAATTGGCCATGCTGACAGAGGCTGATGGGAATTGTAGTTCCTGAACATCTGGAGAGCCGCAGGTTCCCTACCCCTGACCTAAAAGAAAGAAATATACCGATGGATGCTATCAGTATTTAGAAACAGGAGGGATGCAAAGCAGATTTAATCATATTTCATCTAACCATTCAAAAACTTAGTGAATCTTCTGGGTTAGGGTATATTTTTTCATATATACAGGTAGTTGTTTATTTGAATTGTAATTAATTGTAATAATAAAGTTTAAAATGTTTAAGGGCAAAATCATCATAGATCCACTGAAAGTTGTAGCATACTTGCTCTTTTTTCCTGCTATGTTTGGGTAGGGGAGCAGGCTTCAAAATGTATTGCTTTATAGGAGCATGAATATTATTTTCACTCAGGAATATTTTTCAGTATTTATTACAAAAATTTCCCAGTAGCATGAGTAGTATCCTTGGGTTTTTGGCCAACACAAGGCAGGATAAGCCACCACCCATTCAAGAATGGAACATTTGAGACTGGGTGATAGTTATTGAGATCTTCAGGGTCCCAGGTAGGCTTCTATAGGTTTATTTTTCATGGCTAGGGCAACCACTTCCTCTCTCAAGGAATCATTAACTACCTCGTAGACTCAGTCAGCCAGCCCCCTCCTTTGACATATTTAAGTAACCAGGAAGGGCAGTGGTCATACAAGCAGGTGGTAGGACGATCCTGTCATTAATCTACAAGGACATTGGATAACACAAATTATTTGATGTGTGTTTCAATTGGGGAATGGATTTAATTGATATATCTTTTGATCCAAATCCTTCAATATTTAGATACTTTTAACAACTGAATCAGTACCCATATTTGCCTTGTATAAGATGCCTGTGCTTGTGTACAATCCTTCTAGCATGATATGACAGCTGATGGTATTCCATGTATCAAAACAGATGGTCAGATGTAGATGATGTAACAATAGTTATCACACAGAGAAGGCCAATGCAAATTTATTTGTCATAGTGGCCAAAACAAAGAAATGTGGGAATGAATTTTACATATCTGGGTATATCATGTTAAAGAGAAATATGTTTGAATCTACTTATCATTCCATAAAAAGATTGGGAACAGGATTCTGCACGGGCCCTAGGAGCGGTGGGGCACTGGTGTACATGACCCCGGCGCCAGCATGGGGCCGTTCACACACTTGTGTGCAGGTGGCCCTGGTGCTGCAGTGGGCTGCGGCGGCGCCTCCACATGGAGGTGGATGCTTTTTAACATTTTCCTCCTCGTCCCTGGGTAGCTTCGTCAGGTTGAGGAGACATGCCCCTGTGGCTCTGGCAACTGCCCAGGGGGCAGCTGGTGTGTTCCCTTGTCCTGACAGAACTACACAGGGAGGAGGTAAGTTTTTAAAAAGTGGCACATCAGGAAATGGTGCCTTCCACCTGGTGCTGTTGGATCAGCACCGGGCAGACACCGCCGCTTTCCAAAAGACTCGCTCGTTTAGCAAGTCACAAAAGCCACCATCATGGGCAAAAAACGCCATTGCAGCTCTGCTCCAGCAGTGGCAGCCATGCGAAGTCCTCCTCCACAACTGCATTTTTAGCATCTGCACACTGCTCTTTTTGACCCTTGCGGAATCCACCTAATACTGGCATATGCTCCCTGGGCGTGAAGTAGTGAAAATGTATAATCTTAGATCAGTAATCTCCTTGTCTTTACTTCATGCAACATGGATCAGAACTCAACTCTTTGGGCCCTATCCCAGGTAAGATAACAATTGTTTCAGTTTTATGTGGAAATATTATAAACACTAAAATTGCTTCCAGGGATTTCCAGGCTTTATAATGTTTCCAAGGAATATTTATACACTGTTTAATTTCACACAGTCTACTGGAAAAGATTGAGCAGGAGACTTGGCGGGAGACTGGCATCTCTTTTGTTACCTCAGTTACTCGTCTGATGGAGCGCCTCCTTGATTACAGGTAAGAAGACTGTTAACATTCACAGGTATCTGTTGCATAATGCTTGTGATTTTAGTGCCAACAAGAGACAGATTTTTTTTCCATTATGCTTGTGCAATTTAAAAAATTAAATTAGGTTTCAGGGTTTGGCTCCTGTTGAGTGTTTGTGTTGGTGGAAAGATTTATTCCTGCACAGTAAGTCTTTCGATCCTCCCCACCTTTCCAACTGTAACCCAAATGGCTGCTTCTGGAGGACAGGAGAACCCAAGGATCAGCATTTCAGGAAACATCTGGGGCAGCAGCCAATGAGGGAGGTGAGAAGATCTCAGTCCATAGAGGGAAATCCATCAGTCTATAGAAATACTCAGCTGTATCGAAACACATAACAGTAATTATATGACATGTAATGCATGTTTGTCTTTCTAAAGGTTTAATGTCATTGCAGCTCTACTTTATAGCTTGAGTACTTCCTTGGAACCCATGCAAATCTAACCCCTCTCCTGCAGCAAAAAGAACATTTTGATTTCTGTTTTTTAAGGATGCATATATTCCCATCCTCCACATACACACTTATTTTTATTTCTGAAGTACAATTTTAAAATATGAATATTCCAATAATTGCCACCCCTCTTTCCACAGGGACTGTATGAAGGGAGATGAAACAGAGAACAAGAAAATTGGCTGCACTGTTAACCTTATGGTAAGAACAACGTGTACTTTTGTGCTTGGTTTGTGTACTTGTACTGACCATTCTTCAAGTTCCTTTATGTAGCATTTAGAAGAGAAGTTTAAAAGTGATGACTTGTTGAATTATTAATATCATTTGTTTCCAAAAATAAATAGTTAGCTTACTTTTGCATTAAATTCAATGAGCTGCAAAGTCCATCCTGCTCATGAAATCTCTCTAAGCATTATTTAGGACTCAGTGTGGGGGAGGGGGATCAATGAAGCTAGCCCTTCCCTGGCAGCATAGAACCATAGAGTTGGGAAAGACTCCAAGGGCCATCAAGTCCAACATGTCCTCTGACCAGTGAAAAACAAACGTTAGACATAACATTTGAAAATGTTAGTGATT
The DNA here is from genome assembly GCF_021028975.2 of Sphaerodactylus townsendi. NCBI lineage: Eukaryota > Metazoa > Chordata > Lepidosauria > Squamata > Sphaerodactylidae > Sphaerodactylus > Sphaerodactylus townsendi. Next base: position 67,399,607 of record NC_059427.1, on the reverse strand, counting down.
TGAGCTGCTTTGGGCTGATAACTTTGATTTAGATAAGGCCTTGAGCATTCCACATGTGGTTTCTTCTTGAGGAGAAAAAACAATCTTCATTTTATCTGGATTTTTTTTTATGTAGGATAGCTAGCACACTATCTTGTAGTTGATATAGTATACAAAAATAAAAAGTTATTATGAAAAAAATCCTAAAGATGCTTCTTAGTCTGATGTCTCAGCTGTGAACATTCTGTCTTGAGTGATTCTGCTAGGAGTAGTCTCTTGACAGAATCTAAACTTCTTATATTTTTCCCGACTTCACTGATACATACAAACTCTTACAATATACACTTAATAATATTCCTGACTCAGTCAAGAAACTTACAGTGCAATTCTAAGCAGTTACATCCTTCTAAGTCCATTAGACAGGTGTCAAACTTCAGAGCACTCCAGATAAATATGAATTCATAATTCCCATCAGTCCTCCCAACATGAGCATTGGCTATACTGGCAAGGGCTGATGGGAATTGTAGTTCATGAACATCTAGAGAGCTGCGAGTTTGACACCTGTTCTATAGGTCTACTTAAAAATGCGTTTCAAAACTGTTAAAACATAATTAGTTATTATCTAACTATTCAGGTTTCCACATTGTTATAATTCTCCTATAAAATGAGCCCAAGTAACTCCCATGTTATTTTGAACCACTTTATGGGATAAGTGAAGTAAGAAATATTCCTGAACCTATAGTATTTTTGTTAAACGTTCTTTTGTTAGAAAAAAGACATGTTTTTTTAAAAAAAATACAAAAACCTCACATAAATTCTTAGTAAAAGCAAAACATTATATCAACTGAAGAGAAATCAGAGTATGTTTAGTCCTCTTTCAAAATTCAATTGGACAGAAGAAGTACCCTATATACTCGCATATAAGTCGAATTTTTCAGCACATTTTTTTTACTTAAGCGCGAGTCAGGTGTATTTTAAAAAATATTTTAGGGTTTTACTTTTGTCAGCCACTAGGGGGGGCCCATTTTGGTATTAAGCACCAACGCTTTCAGGGATTTTTCAAGAGACTGTCCTGATGATACCACCCAAGTTTGAGTAAAATTTGGTTCAGGGGCTCCAAAGTTGCTGACCCCCCCCAAAGTGTTGGGTGTTCTATCTCCCATTGTTTTCCAATGGGGAGCTAATAGTAGATGGGGTTACATTTTTTGAGGAGTCCATAACTTTGGACCCCCCCTTGAACCAAATCCTTAATTAAACCTGGGTGGTAATTATCAGATAATCTTCAGGATACCTCAGCCAGGTTTGGAAGTGATGTTTTAGGGGATCCAGTTATGGGTCTCCCCCAAAGGGGTGCTCCCATCCCCCCATTGTTTCCAATGGAAGCCAATAGTAGATGAGGCTACCCTCTTTGAGGGTCCAGAACTGTTGGACTGAACCAAACTTCACCAAACCTGGAATTGGTATCATGGAGGCTAATCCCTAAAGATACTCTATGAAACGCTTGTACTGCTAACATAAATATTCCTCCCTGACCAAAAAATCCAGTTTTGAAGGATTTTAACCTTTGTGTTTTAGCTTACAACACGGTTGCTGAGTTGAACTTAAGGTTTTGGTACTTTTAAAGAAGTTATTGTTGAGAGACCATATTGTTTTCTGGCTGACCCTCTTTTTCCACGCTTACAGAGCTATTTTTACTGTTTTTCTTTGAAATAACTATTCAAGAACATTTAACGCGATACTGATGCCCTCAATTAAATGTAATTCTATTGAGTATCTATTTTTATTTTTGAATGTATCAGTAGCTGCTTCATTTCCACCCCAATTTCATACAACGAGTCAATACAGTTTTCTCAGTTTTGTGGGTAAAACTCAAGGTGCCTCGACTTATATATGCAGCCTCAGCTCAATATACAAGTATATACGGTAGACATGCAAGCTAGGGGAGGGCATTCAGATAATCCAATAAGAAAAATAACCCTGAAAAATACCTTGATGGTATTTTGTAGTTGGTATTTAACTCCAGGAGTCCTAGGGGGAGAGTGGGTTACCTCAGACCTTGCGTATCCATGAAACCTGCAACAATGGTGGTGGGTCGAGGGCAGTGTGGGGTGGAATAGCCTGGGGGGCATCAGGGGTGTTAGAGTCGGGAGTGGTGGGAAGCTAGAGCTCTGGGGGGTGTCCTGGAGACAATATGTCTCCAGGCACCATTTACTCCCAGTACGCCTCTGCTTCAGGGTGGGGAGCTCTCAAAAAACCAGGGATCCTTGTGATGACCTTATGAGATCTTTGCGCTAGATTCAGCCAGCTATGTTAACATTTACTGTGTTGAAATGTATGATTTGTAATTTTATACCAGTAAAAATAAATAGAATTAAGTCTCCTTCACAGTTTAAGCTTATTTGTATAAATAAGAAACTTAAATCACTAAAACAATATCCTAATCTAGGCGGGTTGTTAAATATTCTTTTTTTCCCCTCTTTCCCTACAGAATTTTTATAAATCTGAAATTAACAAAGAGGAAATGTATATTCGCTATATCCACAAGTTGTGTGACATGCATTTACAAGCTGAAAACTATGCAGGTATGTAAAAAAGGGACTAACTTTAAACATACATTAAAAATATTCCCAAATAAGTAACAGGCTACATAGGGTTTTTTTAAATTAATTTATTTATTTCAACTTAATATATTGTGCAAACCTGTAAATCAAACATTAAAGCCAAGTGCCCTATGCATATATTAGTAGTAGTATACAGTATCATATCATCTTCATCTATCTATATATATAAAAAGCAAACAGTGACTTTGTTAGTCACTCCCTAACGCCGAAACGGCTGGACGGATCGACCACAAATTTTCACATGACGTCCCTCTCTGTTACGGGCAGGTAATCGGACCAGTTCAAATCGCTTAAAAGTCCATACCTGTTTCAGGTAAAACGCCTTTTCCTGGCACAGGCCACCAGGCCCATGAAGCTGCCGTGCTTTAACTGTCGTTCTTCGAATGTTCAGGGTAGCCTGTCTGTTCGTGGCCTGAGGGCTGAATGTTGGCAAGCAAGAGATGGGTGTAGAGATGAGCAATTGAAAACAGTGAAATAGGTAACACTGTGCTAGGTAACTTACCACTGGAAGTGAAACACATACACACTTTCTGCCATGGCAGGGCACCAGGTGGGGCTTCTCCCTCACACACACAGGTAACTTTCACCTCTCTGTGCCTCACTCCACTGCTACCACATAACACACATACTTTCATACACACATCCAGCTTCCATCCTCACACACCCCCCCTCCACTCCTGCCCCTCCTCACATCCAACCACCACTTACCCAGCCTGCATCTCCCCACCATATTACCACCACAGCTCTCTTTTATTAAAAGCGAGCTGGAGTTTGCCTTTTTTCTTCTAAGAAGTAATCCACGGCAAGCGTGAGGCTAACTAACACTACTGGTTCCAGCCCTGCTTTGCACATGGCCCTTTAAGAACCCAGGGAGCTGGCCTCACACTCATCCTGAGCTCTCACCACCCTGCCCCTCTGCTGCTCTGACTACATAGTTCTCCTTTGCTCCCAGTTCTGCCTTACCCAAGCCAGGACTGTGCATGTCAATGAACCTCATGGTCAGCAGTGGATTCTTGCACTCTGGGACAGTTCCGTTGTACCAGGAATGGCATGTCACCTTATCACTAAAAAAACAAAGACACCACCATATAACAATGTGAATTGAGAAAGGAAAGAGGGATTCCATTCGACCAATCTCCATTGGACCTGCTTGGACATCTGTGTGGGTTGCAGACTGTGATGAGAAGGGCAATTGCCACAGCAACGCGTGGCCAGGTCCTGCTAGTTGTTATCTAAATCACAATTCGGATGCCTGAACTCAGTTGTGAATATTCTATGTATTTATCAACTATCAGATCACTCATTAGCTCACTAATTGCTGAGCCATTCATGGGAGTTCACCGCACAACACACATGTACTCCCTAGGCTTTCATAAATGTCTCTTGTGACTAACTCTGCCCAATGACACTACTGCAGCACAGGCATAATTGTTTTTGTTGCAACCAAGTTAAGTCCTGGCTTAGTTGCAAATGGAATTTTGCACAGAACACAAAAGAAAGAAAAACTATGGAATGGATCATAGCCATTATGACTATTGTAAGGTTTTTACAATTTGGGAAAACTTTTCTTGGGAAAAGGCTACAACATATCCTTTTTGAATTATACATTTCTTTATTTTTTTAAGAAGGGCAAGAACTTTCTTCAGATACCGTTTTCTTTCTTCAGTAGCCTTGAATGGAATAGAATCTAACTACAGTGTCATTAATTCACTTTTTCTTTCTTCCTCACATGTTTAAGATCATTCGTGTAGTTATTTAAATTGAAATTGGAATTTTATTCTTCAGTGTTCACAGCTTTCCCTCTTTTCCAACAGAGGCTGCTTTTACACTGCTTCTGTACTGTGAGCTTCTTCAGTGGGAAGATAGGCCTCTTCGGGAGTTCCTGCACTATCCATCCCAGACAGAGTGGCAGCGAAAGGAAAATCTTTGTCGGAAGATTATTCACTATTTTAATAAAGGGAAGGTATGTAGAAACTACCATGATAATGGTATTACCCATTACTGTGTCAAATATGAAAGCAGGACAATGAAAAAATGGACACGATTAAAATTGATTAATTTGAAATATGTTACTGGAGGAGAGTTTTATGGACATTGTGGACCACCAAAAAGACAAATAAGTGGGTGTTACATCAGATCAAATCTGAAGTCTCTCTAAACTTATGCTATAGTATTTTGTTCAAAACAAGAAAAGACAAATGTTAGTGGGAAAAAATGATGCCAAAAAGGCTCTTTCTTGTGTTGCTACCCACCAAATCTTAGATAGTAGGACGACCCAAAGCAGGGTCTCAGATGGCTGTAGCAGTCAGGTAGGTTCACAATGGGGTAGATGGGTCATCAGGATAAACTGGTCCCAAGCCATATAGGGCTTTAAAGATCAATATCTGCTCTTAAATTATCCCCAGAAACAGATTGGCAGACAGTGTGGATGGGCCCAGCCTGGAGAGATATTGTTCATACAGACAGGCTCTAGTCAGCATTCTTCACCAGTGGAAGTTTCTGAACACTTTTCATGGGCAATTCACATATAGTTCATTGCAGTACTCTACCGTATATACTCACCTATAAGTCGAGTTTTTCAGCCCTTTTTTAGGCTGAAAAATGCCCCCCTTGACTTATATTCGGGTCCCCCCCCGTGAGTCAAGTATTTTACTCACGAGGAATTATGCAAAAGCCTCGTCCCCTTCACTAACTCACGCTTTCTTTCTTGCAGGCTCTAAGTCTAAGGCTTGGTTTCAGGAAAAAGCTGCTGCTTTGGGGCAGCCTTGTCTCTTTATGGTTTTCTCTTAAAGGGGCCCCAAATGCTCCAGCATTGGTGGCCTCCAAGTGACAGTTACAAAATAGTCCAATTGCTGCTAAAATGACCATAGCATGGTACTACAAAAAACATAAATTCACTTTGGATTCAGGATTGTGCATCGAATCTTAAGCTACAGGATAGTTTTTACTTTTTAAATCTAATCATCTTTCCCAAGTTTTCCCTCAAATAGTACACATGAAAAGATAACTGCTGAAAGTTTAATTATCTTAACAGTATGGGTAGTATTCCTTTGGATTTGAAAAACTGTAAAAATACTTTTTCTAAAAAGAATAAAAGGGTAATTCCGGAACAGCTATGAGGTATTCCACCAGTATGATCTATGGGGAGGGATGTGTGATCCTGTATCTGGTTCAACTTTGAGATCACATGGTCATAACTACTAAAATTTGCATCTTAACTTTGATATCTCTAAAAGTCTGATCTTTCCTTTTCAGAGCTGGGAATTTGGAATCCCGTTGTGCAGAGAGTTGGCTATTCAGTATGAAAGTTTATATGATTATCAGAGCCTCAGCTGGATTCGGGTACGTGAAATGAACCTGTTTATGTTTGTCCTTGTTTTACGAAGTGGTATAGAACATTGGGTGGATATGAGAGCCACAGGATGGGCTGACTTGAAAAAGCAAGAAGTAAAAGAGCAGTTCAAAATGTAGAGCAAGTTCAGTTGTTATTCACCCTTGGAACCTGTACCATGAGAATAGTGAGCATGGAACTGTAAAAAAATTGTGGGTAATGTTGTCAGTAACCACAGAAAAATAAAACAACAGAGTTTTAACAGAGATTTAATGGGATGTTATTTAGCAGGTGATGTTATTTACTTCTGTGCCATGAAAAGCTGCAGGTGCCCATTGCCACACATTAATCTTCTGTTAAAGGGATAGGGCTTTTTTTCCCTCTCCAGGTTGTTAGTAATCCTAACAGCAGGTTTGATCCAGCTTTCTATGGATTCACTCAGTTCACATGGCTAAGAGTTCCAGAGAATAAACTTTTGGGGGGTTCAAAGGGACTCCTGAGGGAATGCAGAAAAAGAACTGCAACTATCAGTTCTGCCCTTGTATTGTCTTTTAAGGCTTTTCACCGGCCAGAATCCTTGAAAGGATCTGTGTTTTCCGATAAGTTGGCTGTATGAAGAAAGTTTAGCAGGCATTTTTTGGCGTTTCGACGCGGCTTGCCTGGTAGCTGGCATCTTCAGAGGATCATCTGAAGATGCCAGCCACAGATGCAGGCGAAACGTTAGGAGAGAATGCTGCTAGAACACGGCCATACAGCCCGGAAACCACACAGCACCCCAATATCAGTTCTGTGTTCTGATGGACTACTGGATTCAATTATATATTTGTTTATTTGTTGCATTTTACCTTACAGAAATTTCAGTTATTTAAATAAAAAGTACTTGCATGCCATGTCCTACCTAGCAGTAGCAGGATACCCCATTTTGTAGGAGCTTAGTAGGACCATTGTTCAATTACTGTAAAGTTTTTAACATAGGTTTGGATCCAGAGGAAATTTTTTGCTGATGAATGGGGCAGTGTTCCCCCTCCTAAGCCAGTTTCCCCTCATTCTCTTCCCCTGTCCCCAGGAATATCATGCGGAGGGACATTTTGTATTACTGCACTGGGGAAGGTAGAGAATTTTTAGTTCACTGATGGAAATCCCTTTTATCAGGAGATTTTCACTAGATCCTACCCCACTTTTGAAAAATATCCATGTAGCTCCATACACCGCATAAAGACGAAGCATTACATTTATTTTTCCCTGCACAATCTGAAGTTTTTTTTTGCCAGAGGTCTTCTTAATATAATGGCATGCGTTTGAACCCATTGTTGTATTTTCCTGCAGAACTTGTTCTCCCACATTTTATGGCATTTCACCACCATTGCCGGGTTTTATGGCTAAATATCTGAGTAATTTAATCAATCCACATCTCCGTAGATATTTTATGCTTGCTCGGCTTAATGTGCTACCGACTGCCCAAACAAGAGGCAGATATCATGGCATCCCACAGGAGAACAGGACTTGTTCCTGCGCAGCGGGCCTACCCGAAACAACTGAACACGTGCTCCTTCATTGTAAAGATCTGGCAGTCTATCGGTTGCTTTTTCTCGAGGCCATCTTGAAGAAATTTTCAGTGAGATCAGACAAGGAAATAGTTTCATACTTGCTTAGTGACCATCATCCCAACACTACTGAATCAGTTGCCAGGTTTTTAACAAAGGCACTTGGATCAAGGGTGAAACCTTTGTGTAAATTTTAGTCAATTGGTTTTAACATAATTTGCATTTTACCACTTTTTATATGCCATTAAAGGTATTGTATTTGTATTTGTATTTGTTGTATTTTCCTTCTCCAGAAAATGGAAGCTACGTATTACGATAACATAATGGAACAGCAGCGATTAGAACCTGAATTTTTCAGAGTTGGTTTTTATGGAAGGAAATTTCCCTTCTTTCTTCGGGTAAGCCATTTAGCATAAAAATTAGTGCATCATTTACTGAGTCAATACAGTCAACAAAATGGGCCATTCAGTAACCAGTGCATTAGGATTTTCGAAGTCTGGAACTACCAGAAAGAACTGAAGCACGGCATAAGTAGTAACATCATACATTAAACAGTATAGAAATGATCTAGTAGGATCCTACTCATGATAAGCTATACGCAGGACTGTAGATCACGGTGTCATTCATTTATCCAAATAATTTTCCATATCATTTTGTGTAGTGCAACCTGTTACCTGTGCAGAAAAATCCTCTTGAATAGTTCAGTTTTGCATAGTTCACAGAAGACGGAGTTTTCCTGACCTTGGAAAGAACTCGATTACAGCTCCAGTAATAATTTCAATGATTTAAACTGATGTATGGGTCCAGAAATCAATAAATAGGTTTTTATTATAATATAAGGTTTTATTAAATATAATATAAAGAAAGTTTGTTTTTATCATAATATAAGGTTTTATTAAATATAATATAAGGAAAGTTTGTTTTGAGATGATTTTGTGTCTGTGGTATAGTGTGTATGTTCCTTTTAGATATAAGTACTTAAGGACATGTAAAGATGGGAAGTGCATGCAGCTGTTAGAGATAGAGTGCTATAGTGTGCTTGGTTGTACTTTTAATAAACATTGGATTACTGAGTCTGGAGGCTTATTGTGAAGACATAACATTGGCGACGAAGGAGGGATGGCTTGTTTGCCTTTGAATCCATTGGTACCTTTTCTGCAAAGTCCAGGTGAGCCTCCAACTCCTTTTACCTCGTGGATTCGCCTTTTTGATAATTACCTGCTTGCAATTAGTGACACAGAAGTGTCTGAAGAAAGGAAGCTTGCGCTGCTTGTCCACAACTTGGGAGCAGAAGGACAACGTATTTTCTACACACTTTCCCTTAGTGATGATAAATATGAAACTGCTTTGGCTGCACTGAAGGATTTTTTTGTGCCCAAGGTTAATGTGATTGCTATGCGCTAAAAGTTCCCGCAGCGGGCACAACAACCGGGGGTCAACCTTACAACATATTGCAGCTGTAAGAGACTTAGTTGGCCCCTGCGAGTTTGGAATGCTGGCTGACAAGATGATAAGAGACCAACTTGTAGAAAAAACTAACAAACCCCGTGTTAAGGAAAGACTGCTTTTGGAATCAGAACTATCACAGGAGAACGCTATGATTATAGCAAACCAGATTGAAGCAGTCTTGAGTGACATTGATATGATGCACCTGGGCACTGGAGGAGGAATAGAGAAAGTGGAACTGTTGCAGAAAGCACCAAAATTAACTCAAGACACCACAAATGAACTGAAAGTATATACTGGACAGTCAGGGAGCCAATGAAGCAGAACACTGATAAAAGCATGTTTTCGTTGTGGCTCTCTACAACATATTGCAAGTTACTTTAAGTGCCCTGCAAAAGGTGTACAATGTAAATACTGTAAAAAGACTGGGCATTTTGCTAAAGTGTGCCAAGACCGATGGAACAGCCATCAAGTACATTCAATTCAAGTGCCTGATGTAACTGTTTTGAATGTTAATGGAAGTAGTCCTGTGTCTGGAGGGGGAAAAATCATGTGTATTGTAAATATAATTGCTACCTCGTTGGAGAAGGGCCAGGATGTTGATCTGATGTTAGATACTGGTTCAACAGTCTCTATATTACCTGAGGCAATTTATTTGCAGTACTTTAAGCAGGCACCATTGGTAGAGCCAAAGTTGCAGCTGGTATGCTATTTAAAGAATCAAATACCAGTGTGTGGTTGTTTGCCTGTTAAAGTGAGTTTTGGAACATGCTGTGCATCAGTACAATTTTATATTGTGCCTAATGGTACCCCTATCCTTGGCAGAGACTTGTTTGCTGCATTAAGATTGATGGTGGTGGATGGATGCGTTATGGCCCCCCAAGATAAAGTGGATTTGCCACAAGGGGTTGCCTTGGCTGTGACCAGGGATAATTCCACGCAAGAAGTGGGTTGTGCTGTGGGGTTTACCCATAAGGTAAAAGTGAGACCTAATGTGGTCCCTGTGCAACAGAAGTTACGACGATTGCCATTTGCTGTAAGAGATGCTGTGTAAGAAGAGCTTAAGAAGCTGGTGCAGAATGACATTATTGAAGAGGTGGAGTCATCAGAATGGGTTTCACCTATAGTTGTGGTAAGAAAAAAAGATGGGAAAATACGACTTTGTGTAGACCTGAGAGAACCAAACAAAGCTATAGTCATTGATAGCCACCCACTGCCTCATATAGAGGAGATATTTTCTGACTTGGCAGGGTCAAAAATGTTTTCTACCCTTGACTTACAGAGTGCATATCACCAAGTTATATTGCATGAAGAAAGCGGGGACCTTACAGCATTTATTACACATGATGGATTGTTTCGATTTAAACGTGTCCCATATGGGTTGGCCTCAGCTCCTGCTGCTTTTCAAAAGATGATGTCCTTAATATTAAAAGGGCAGAAAGGAGTCCAGTGTTATTTAGATGACATTATTGTGTTTGGAAAGACTCCTGAAGAACATGAGAGTAATTTACAATCTGTATTACAGTGTATTAGTGTAGCTGGGCTGAAACTTAATATGGAAAAATGTAAACTTAGGCAGAAAGAACTTTCTTTTTTGGGACATAATGTGTCATCAGCTGGGTTGAAACCAGATTTAGATCATTTGGAAGCCATTTTACAGGCACCACCCCCCCAAAGCGATTTACAAAAGCTGCATTCCTTTTGGGTCTGACCTCATGGTACATGCATAGTTTGTTCCTAATTATGCTTCAATTACTGAACCACTTAGAGAGTTGTTATGCGGGAATGTATAAGAGTGGGCATGCAGTCAACTGTAAGAGCCCAGGCCAGTTTTGATACTGTAAAAGACCTGATTGTCTACCCAGGCCCAAGCTTTCAAAGCATTGTTTGATCCATCACTGTGCCCGCCACAATTGCTTAACAAACCGGATGCTTCAGAATATGGCTTGGGAGCTGTAACAATGACCCAGCTCCATGAGGAGTAAGGTGGAAAAAACAGTGCTGCATTTGCATCAAGGCGAAAGTTAACCCAGACTGAAAGCGGAAATATTCTGTGGTTGAAAAGAGAGCGCTGCTTGTGTCTGGGCTACAGAAAAAGTGGAGAACTTTACTTGTGTGGGTCATGCCTTTTAAATTAGCGTGATCTGATCATTGTCCCCCTGACAACATTGTTGACATCAAAAGGGTTAGGAAGCTGGCGGTGGGAATCGAATTGCTGGACCTAAGTCCAGCACGGGTTGCTTTCTTTTACTTTATGAGATGGAATACCATAAAACCAGGAAAGGAGAATGTAACTGGCAAAGATTGCTTTGTCTCGATTGCCTCTTTGCCATCTCCCAGAGACATCGCTAGAGGAGGATATAGAAGTAGCTGCAGCACTCCTTTCAGGGCAGTCCAATTGCAGTTACACTGGAAAAACTTCAGGCTGCATGTTCAGCATGTCCAACCCAGCAAGAAGTTAAGAAGGGTTTTGATGACCTAAGGAATGGCTACTTAGTAAAGAAAAAAAAAAAAGGCTTGAGGCAGTGAATTGATGCCCTATTTTAGAGGTATCGGTGTGGAGTTATCCTTACAAAATGGCTGTATATTACGAGGAACACATCGATCAAGCTGGTCCCAGAATCGCGTTGCGGCCTACGCTGATATTGTGCAGCTTGCCCATGATACAACATCAAGGTATTGTGCGGACCTAAGCAGAGATTGAAGGGGATCTGTTATTGGTGGCCTGGGATGGATTCTGAAGTAGAAGTGGCTACATTAAGGCTTGTGTGTTATTTGTCAATCTCATGACAAAAAACAACAGCAAAAACACACCTGGAAAGCACCATTGCAGCCAGTTCCGCTTCCCCATTCTGCTTGGGAGAAGCTTGGTTATTGATATTGTGGGACCTTTTGAGAATGCCCCCTATTGAGTGTCGCTTATGTGATTACCTCTAATAGACTATTTCAGTAAGTGGCCAGAAATAAAGCATTTACATCAGGAGCAACTTCTGCTGCTATAATTAAAGTTCCTCTCTCTGTAGTTTTCTAGTAGAGGAAGGTGACCCCAAAGAGCTGAAGTTTTCTGATAATAGGGTGCTCAATTCCTACTTCCAGGGAGTTTGAAACCTTCCTGGCAGAACGTAAATATTGTACATAGGAAATCATCAGTGTATTATCCAGCAAGCGAGATGGAGAAATTGGTAGCGCTTTAATAGAAGTTTGAAAGATAGCTTGCAGACAGCTAGGATTGGAAGGGAAGGCATGGGTTATGGCGTTTACCACTTTGCAATTTCTGCAAAGTGTATAGGGCAATCCAAACATGCGACAACTCAGAGATCACCAGCAGAATTGTTGCATGGGAGAGAAATGCATACTAAGTTGAATATTGTAGCGATTCCCAAAAGTAAGAACCGTTGTACCATCTGAAGCTGGTCTGGAGGAAAAGAGAGTGGAGCAGAGGCAAAAGCAGTATAAAAGCTTATGCTGATGAGCGTAGGGGTTAACTAAGGGATATTTCATTTGAATGTGGATCATTGGTGAGTAGTAAGAAGACCTTCAGGGTATTGTGCTTGAAAGCGGAGAATGTAAATTTACACCCACCCTTTAGGATAGTGGAAAGGAAAAGGACTATATACTCTATAAATTGTCATCAGATGAGTAGAGTATATGGAATGTTTCACATTTGGTACCTGTACATGGTAATAGTAGCAGAGTGGGTTCTGAAATAGAGGATGCCTTTTTGTTGCCAGTAACGAATGAGGATGAATTGGTTGGTGGAGAAAATAACTCTGATTCGCACCCAGGATCTTCAGGCATGTCCCGACAGATGTCATCAGGACAAAAGCAAGCGACCTTTGGATGCGCCTACACAGATACCATCATCACCACTGACCCACAATATACCACCTGTTTCAGTAAACAGAAGTAACAGAATGAGACGACCACCTGTTTGGACTAAGGACTATGTTTTGGGTTAAAAAAAATTATAAAAAGGGAGATGTGGTGTAGTGTGTATGTTCCTTTAAGATATAAGTACTTAAGGACATGTAAAGATGGGAAGTGCATGCAGCTGTTAGAGATAGAGTGCTATAGTGTGCTTGATTGTACTTTTAATAAACATTGGATTACTGAGTCTGGAGGCTTATTGTGAAGACATAACAGTGTCTACAATAATGTTTTATGTTTCTTTTCTTTTCCAGAACAAAGAGTATGTTTGTCGAGGCCATGATTATGAGAGATTGGAGGCCTTCCAACAAAGGATGCTTAGTGAATTTCCACAGGCCATTGCAATGCAACACCCAAATCACCCAGATGACAGCATCCTACAATGTGATGGCCAGTGTATCCTTTAATACAGAATTGCTCTAATGTTAATTAGACTGCTGTGAGATGGAAACAATGTTATGGCTAAGATATAGCTATAATAATTGTGATCTTTGATACTTAAAAAAACTGAAAAATTAGTTTCTTGAGGGGTGGCATATATGTGTGTGTGTTTGTGTGTGTGTATGTGTGTAATAAATAAATAATACATGTTAATTTTCTCTTGTAACTTTGAGAGAGAAAAAATATGTTTTTTGTTGTATCTCCACTCCATCATCTTCAGCCTGATTAATCTGGACAGGCTGCAGTGTGCTTACAGTGATAGACCTGCAGAATTCATACATGGTGATAAGATCCCTCCTTGCAGTCAAGGAATGTCAGCACAGAGTTGCCCCATCTGTTTAAGAAGCAGTGAGTGCCCACACACACCTATAGTTGCACACTGTATTGTGGGTAAGGATTGGATCATGCTCAGTATTTTTCTCTTTTGTTCATTCCATTTCACATTAATTATATAGTGAAGGTGATTGCTTTATGCTGTGTTTTATTTATTTAGGAAATGTATAGGCCACCTCTCTGAAGACCTGCTTTTGGGACGAGCTAAAAAATAATAACATTTAAATAATAAAAAAGTCAGTAATAACAGGCCATGGAATTGTTTATAAATCCCCAGTGAAGGAACAAATTCTTCCAGAAACTAAAGCAGTAATCATAAAACTGTTACAGTATTAAAAAAACAAAGGGTTTCCACTAAGGCCTGATGCTACTTTGCACCCCATCTTCTGATTTAGCTCGCTACTCTGACCCGCGTATAAGTCGAGGGTGGGAAATGCAGCGGCTACTGGTAAATTTCAAAAATAAAAATAAATACCAATAAAATTACATTAATTGAGGCATCAGTAGGTTAAATGTTTTTGAATATTTATTTCCAAGAAAAACAGTAAACTAGCTCTGTAAGCCCTGATTCTCCCTTTAAATCCAATCAGAAGGGGGGGGTGGTTTAAAGGGAGAATCTGGGGAAAATTTGAGGGTGCCTGTCAGGGGAGGAATGTTTATGTTAGCAGTACCAACATTTCAGAGTATCTTTAGGAGACCCTCATGATGATACCACCCAGGTTTGGTGAAGTTTGGTTCAGGAGTCCAAAGTAATGGATCCTCAAAAGGGTAGCCCCATCTACTATTAGCTTCCATTGGAAACAATGGGGGATGGGAGCACGCACTTTGGGGATCCATAACTTTGGATCCCCTAAACCAAACATCACAAAAAACGTTCTGAAAAATTCAACTTATATGCAAGTATATATGGTACTTATAAACTGTTCATAGAGTAGTCTTCTACCCCCTTGCCGGCGAGTTCTCTCTCCACCTCCTAGCCTTGCCCATGATTGGGCAGGATATTTTCCTGCCTAATGCAGGAGGGAGAGGGAAGGAGCACTAGGAGAGTTCTAGAAGGATCTTGTTAAAGCTGACAAATCTTCTGTGGTATCCCTGTGCATGTGCAGACCCATGTGTGTCTGTCCAGAAGACCATTCTCTGGACAACAGTTACAGGTAAATGCAACATTTTTCTTCTAGTTAAGAAGCTGGCTGCCAGATATTTATGTTTTCAATAACAAACGAATTGTGGGGAATCAAAACTGTTTCAAACAAGAGACAGACAAGTTCTCTAAAGAAGTGCCTCTTAATTTTCTAACTCTCTTCAGAAATTAGGATCAGTAAATCTAGTAATTACACTGCTTAGGATCAATAAAAAGAAACTAAAAATTAATCTAAACTCAGCGTAAGAAAAGTAGTATTTTATTTGGAAGTCAGTTTCGAGGGCACTTGGTAAATTATATTTTTGTCAATTATGTGTGACATACTTTATCTGCTAAAATGAATACATGGATTCAGATGGCAAAGGTCTACTGGAAACTCTCATACAGTTCATCATGAGCACATGCTTTAAAAAGACATATATCAATTCAGATATTACAGTTTTATTGATGTATAATGCAAATATGGAATATGTCAGTTTACGGTGTAATGTGTGAAACTGACTTGGCTTATCTTGTTGGGTGCTATGTATTGTTTTTTCTTTGACTCAAGTCCTTCACAGATTTGCAGATCTATGCAGTGACTCCCATTCCAGATAATATTGATGTGCTGCAAATGGACCGGGTTCCTGATCGTATAAAGAGCTTTTATCGAGTTAACAATATCAGAAAGTTCCGCTATGACAGACCATTCCATAAAGGGCCAAAAGACAAGGAAAATGAATTTAAGGTTGGAACGCTTAGAAATATTATGTTTATACTAGATGCATTTTAAGTGAGATACATGCTTGAAACAGTAGCCTTAGGTAATGAGTATCTAAAAACGCACCATAAAGTATCAGAAGGTAATAAAACCGAATAAACAAATCACATTAAAATGTAATAGTCGTGATGAATTGAATCTCACCATTCTGTTCAGCTGAATACAAAGTTGTCTTCCAGCAAAAACAGCATTTCTCTGGCGGAGGATCCTCCAGAGATTTCTTTTCTCAATAGGAAGTCCCCTACGTACGTGAAAGAAGTAGTTGGGTCTAACAGATTTAATAGGAAGACACTATAATTTATTGACATTTTTTCTTGCACAACAGTGGTTCATCCTCTTGCAAGCATCTTAAATAATTTTTAAAAGGGGCCAATAAATTAGACAAATAAGCGCTTTTGAAACCTCAGCAAATGTGAAGTATACAAATAGTTCTTGCTAGGTTAAAAATATGACTTTGGGATGAAGGTTTTGGATTCAGATTTTTTATCCACTGTATCAGGCTGCTTAAGCCATGAACTTTATAAAGTCTGCTGCAATTAAATGTGTTGCTAACTTGTTCATCAGATTTACTCCAGGTTGTCTTAGTTGATAATCTAAAATGGGTTAAGAATGTAAGGAGAACCCCGCTAGATCAGATCAAGTTTATATAATCCTGCACCCTGCTTCCAACAGTGGGCAAGAAAATTGTTTTAGTCCATACACATGCCAACGAAGACAGTAGCTCTCCCTGTTCGCTTCCTTAGCAACTAATGTTCCAAGGTGCACTGCCCAATCTGGTTCCAATTAGGTAATATGAAAACCCCATCCTCCATGAATTTCTGCAATCTCCTTTTAAAATGACCTAAACTGGTAGCCCTCAACAGGAGGGCATAAAAGGTTTATAAAACAATGTAATGTGTGGGGAAAGTGGGTGAAGAGAACTTTTATCCTGTTTCATTACACCAGTTCCTAAAATTGATAGATTCACTTTTTTTTTTACACTTTGCATTGAATCTGCTGCCAGAAGATGTAATGGCTACTAAATGGCTTTAAACCAGGATCTGATTTTATGCCTTTATAGTTTGTCTATGCCAAATAACACAATAGCTAATTGGAACTCTAGATTCAAAGGCATAGCAATCCCTAGTGGAGCAAACAAACATTCAGTTCCCAGTTTGTGGAAGTGCTTACCTGGCCACTGTTGGATATAGAATTGCATGGACCATTGATGAAATCCAGCAGGGATCTTCTTATGCTCTTATCCTATGCTTGTACTTCAGTTGTGTGGTTTATTAGAACTTGAAATATTGTGTTTTGTGTGCTCTCTCTCTATTTTTTTTTTTTTGCAGAGCTTGTGGATTGAACGTACCACTCTAACCCTGACTCACAGTTTACCTGGGATCTCCCGGTGGTTTGAAGTAGAGAGGAGAGAACTGGTAACATGGATTATGCTTGTTGCTTAAGGAGTGAATTGATACATAAAGCAGAAGCATAGAAATTTTTCTAACTGTCCACAATGTATATAATTATAGTAGGCAGTAACTTACGAATATGCCTACTTTTCCTTCTCTTATCAGCCCACATGTCCTCGTTAAAAGCTGATCCCGAGGGTCTGGGGACTCCAACTAAAATTACTCACACAGTTCTCATGATTTTATAGCATCAAACTTGTTATCATTAACACTAGTTAATGCATAATTAGAGGAGCAATCTTGAGTAGTCAAGGGGAGCTCACTGATGGTAGCCTTCCAAATTGTAATTTTTTTCCTTGTCAGTCAAATATGATTGCTGTTGTAACTGCTAATGAAGCCTGATGATTGGTAAGATCAGCTGAAATGCTTTGATGCCAGTCTGTGGCATATGTTCATTGATACAGTATTTACTCCATTACAAGTCTTGGTTTTTTCTAGCCATGTAATCAAATTAAAAAGCGGGTTCCTGTTGCATTTGTACACAAATTATAATTATGTCCAGTTTAAAAAAATCATTGTGTAAACATTTTTAGGGGGTCAGTTTACATTCAACGTCATCTTCCTTTCAAGTGAATACTGTAATTTCTCAAGGAACAAAACTTAAGAGAAACATGATACTACAGTAAGGGTTAGTTAGTTCTGAAGCATGACATAGCAGCAGGAGAGGCTTCAGTCTTCTTTCCCTTCCACCCCATGTTGTTTTCAACAGAAAAAATAGCATGGGAGGGGAGGGCTGTTTGTCTTATTGCCATTGCCATATGTCTGCCCAGGTTGGTATTTTAGTATCTTCTCTTATCTTTCAGGTTGAGGTAAGCCCTTTGGAAAATGCCATTCAAGTAGTGGAGAACAAAAACCAGGAATTAAGGACACTGATAAGCCAGTACCAACACAAACAGATGCATGGTAACATCAACCTACTCAGTATGTGCCTGAACGGAGTTATTGATGCAGCTGTGAATGGCGGCATAGCACGATATCAAGAGGTAAACAGAGGTTATTTATGATTTGTAGCAACTCTTTAATGATACCAGTCTTCCTGCTAGATTTAATTTTTAATATTGAATAAATGTAAGATGTCCTGAGATGATCACTGCTCAGGACTGCTTCTACCCTCCCATTCCCCCGCCCAGTACACTTATCTCAGATAAGACAGAAGGCAGACGGAGGCAGTATGAATAGTGGTAGCAGGGATAGCTGGAACCAGTGAGAGCAAGCACCCTCTGGGCTTACAAGCAAGCAGCGAGACTGGCAAAAGCCCCTGAGTTGCCACTGAGTTGCACGGGGGCAGGAGGGGAAGGCCCACAGTGACACTGAACCAGCCATGGTGGAAATGTCTCTCCAAGAGGTTGCTTCACCCCTCCAGTAGAAACTGAACCAGACAGCCACAGCCGCAGCATCCTTCATTGGCATGGGGGCAGGTGGGGAAGTGATTGGGGGGAGGCGGGGCAAGGACCAGGGTAGCACTGAGGCCAGTCAATGCAACTCCTAGGAGGGCCAGGGAGTGCCCTAGGGAGCCTGTTTAGGCCAGGCGGTGGGGTGTGGGGGGATGGCACAACTCTCCTAAAAGAAATCCAGTAGGCAAGTTCAAGGAAGAAAGGAGAGGGTGGACAAGTTCCTAGAAGTGCTGGGGAACCTTCCATCTGGGAACGGTGAGGGGTCGAATTTTTCTACCGATGCAGGAGGAGGAGGCTCCCAAAGGGCAGCAAGGGAGGTGCCCCTCACATAAGGGATTGTGAGAGATGTTTATAATAGGGATCCACAAATATTAAGATTGTTCCAATTAACTAAAATGTGTATTAATTAGTGAATTGCACAGATTTCAGAGAAAAAGCTGACCTTAGGAACTGGTTGTAGAACAGAAATGTACTACTATCTTTAGAAAGCCCATTTTGATAACATAGTGCAATTTATGTCCCATACTAATATAAATGCAGGCAATAAAACCCTTTCAGGGGACTGGGGAATTATCTTTAGCCTTATTAATATTCAGCACACTCATATAGTCCCAAGGGTGTATTCACTCCACTAATTTGTGAATCAGGAATTAGATATACATTTTTAAAAGAACATATATAAAATTATAATGCTGGCCCCATTTAGGTCATGTGTGCCTCAATAGAAAATGCCAAAATGTGCATTCCCTCCCAGTGTGGTGTAGTGGTTAAGAGCGGGTGGACTCTAATCTGGAGAGCCAGGTTTGATTTTCCACCCCTCCACATGAGAAGCAGAGTCTTATCTGGTGAACCAAATTGTTTCCCCGCTCTTATGTTTTTGCTGGGTGACTTTGGGCTAGTCACAGTTCTTCAGAGCTCTATCAACTCCACCTACCTCACAAAGTGTCTGTTGTGGGTAGAATAAGGGAAAGCAGTTTGTAAGCCCTTTTGAGTCTCCCTACAGGAGAGAAAGGGGGACATAAATTCAAACTCTCCTCCTTTTATACTAGTAAATGTAAGTTGCTCATTTTCCACATTGCTTATTTTCTACAGCTTCTTAGGGTATACAAATAAGAGAAATTTAAAATAATTGAAGATATAGTCAAAAGTGTGTTAATAATTATCAAATTTATGCTGCCTTGGACTTGGAAATGAGTATCCTGGAGTTTTCAGCAGTAATTCCTTTAAGTAAAGAGAAACTGGCTATACCATTGATCTTCAGCTCCAGGGATTGAATCTGCAACTTAACCGTGACTATAAGGAGGATCGTATTAACTAGTACCACCACCATAATTGTTGTTTTCTGTTTAAGGCTTTTTTCAATACAAGAAGAAAAAGAGAGGAGAAAATGGGATTGGGCAAAAAGTAGATGAAGAGAAACAGAGGGGTAGGATGAACATAATATGGTAAAAAACATAAATTCAAGTCCCATAGTCAACATTTGGGCTATAGTTGAGTACTGTATATGATTGTATGTTATAAAATTCCTAGATAATATTTCCAGCTTAGAAAACAGGAGTGCTAAAGTTGTTTCTGCCTTCTTTATGATCAATAAGAAACATTCAGTTCTTAGTCAAAAATTGTTTTTTTATTTCCCCAGGCCTTTTTTGATAGAGATTATATCACCACTCACCCTGGAGATGCAGAAAAAATCACACAACTAAAAGAGCTCATGCATGAACAGGTATTCTTGTGCTTTTGAAGATCAACAAAACCTACTATTGTTAAATTTAATATCCTTAGAGGTGTAATCAGTAGGTGAGAGTAAAGTAACTGGTCAGAGCCTTGTACAATTTTTTAGATAGAAATGTTTACCTTATATTTTCTGACATTTTTCTACTACTAATCTTACACTAACCTAATTTAGTCTAGCAATTATTCTGCAATAAATAGATTTCCATATAGATTATGGAAGTATGCATTCACTGATTTTTCCTTCAGCAGCGTTTGAAAAGATAGAATAATCAGTTAAATGTCTAGAAAGCCTAATTCCATTAATCATCATTTTGCACTGTTATAAAACCTTTGCTTTCCTTAAAGGTTTAACATTGAAATAGCTTTTTTGATTTTTTGTATTAACTGAAGCAGAAGGTTAAAAAAATGTAAGGCAACCTTGTTTGAAATTAATAGGTCAAATCGCACCCCTGCTCCAATATGGGCAGAAGATGCTGCTTTCAACGGATTATTCCCAGTGGTGGGATTCAGCCGGTTCGCACCACTTCGGCAGAACCAGTTGTTAAAATGCTGCTTGTAAACAACCAGTTGTTAAATTATTTGAATCCCACCACCGGAACCTGTTATTAAATTAGTTGAATCCCACCACTGATTCTTCCCTCAGCTGTACCTCTCCATACCACATCTTGGGCCATAGAGGTACCTGGCCCTCAAGTATGGTGTCCAGAACTGCCCACAGTACTCCAAGTGAGGTCTGGCTAGTGCTCAATAGAAATTGTTACTTCCTCAGTTCCAGTCATGAATGGGCTTAGACTGGAGTAATTCTCTTACAGCTCCATCTGGTGGGGCCAAAAGAACTTATGGGAGCAGTGCAGTCTTGCCCTGGAGCATTTGCCCTCGCTGAAGCACTTACCCAGGTAGAGGAGGCAGA
Organism: Sphaerodactylus townsendi; assembly: GCF_021028975.2. Taxonomy (NCBI): domain Eukaryota; kingdom Metazoa; phylum Chordata; class Lepidosauria; order Squamata; family Sphaerodactylidae; genus Sphaerodactylus; species Sphaerodactylus townsendi. Next base: position 67,378,595 of record NC_059427.1, on the reverse strand, counting down.
CGCACCAGCAACCACCTACCCCTCAGCCCTGGTCTAGATATTAATGGAAATAATGATATAACATTAAGGATAAATATAGCAATGTGTTTTGGGTGGGAAGTCAAGTAGTTATATGTAATGTGTTTCCTTTGTTGTTTATGTAGTTTAGAATGCAGAGTTACTGGTTAACTATTTTATTTTGTAGTATATTATTTTAGCTGTTTTATAGTTGATAAAATAATTAATAAAAATCATTTTTTTAAAAAACTTGCTCCTCAGACACTTGTTCTTATAATACCCAAGTTCTCAATGTGTAGTACTTCAACAGGATCCAGTTGAAAGCCCTCTTGATGTAGTTTGCTAGATCTGATCTACCTCTTGATCTGCTTCTGGCTAACTTTTTTTCAAAATTCTCTCAAGATGCAACCCATCTCTTGCAAGTAGTCCTTTGTTAGAGAAACGTAGGCCATGATCAAAAAACACAAACCTCTCTTGACAACTCCATCTACATAGCCAGTTATTTATCTGAACTTTTCATTGTAGTCCTGTGCAGTTTATAGGAAGAATTGACAAAAATACCCCAGAATCTTTCACCTTCCATCCTAGAGTCATTTGTTCCTTGTTCATAGCTGTCATTCGTCCCCACATTGATGAGCAGTGAAGAAAAATGACCTCAACAATTCTCAGCAGTGGCCTCAATATGTCTTAGCAACCTGTCAGTCATATTCTACATACATGAACTGGAGAATCAGCAGTAATGAGTCACCAACCATAATGACTCCTCTTCCCATGGGTAATTGTTGAATAACCGTTATCAGTTATAGTCTTCCTTTCTTAAACAATAGGTTTAGGAAATATTTCTTTATGTAATATAGTTAGTCCATGTAGAAGAAGGATAGGTCTCTAAAGGACCTGCTGTGGAATGTGTTCCTTAAATGAAACAAGCATAGCTTGATGCCAAACACCATTTGGATTTTTTCCTCTTAAATCCAGTGATCAGATCCAATCCTGATGCTGCCTCCTACACCAATACTCAGAGGTATGCTGCCTTTCCATATGCTACCTCTATATATGGAGGTTACCTTATTGCTAGTAGCCCATGATAGACCTATCTTCCATTAATCCATCTGAATGCATTTTAAAGCCATCTGTGCTCATGACCACCACTACTTCTGCCAGTGAATTTCACAACTGAATTACTCATTGAGTAGAGAAATATTTCTTTTTGCCTGTCTTAAAGCAATTGCCCATCAATTTGGGTGCTCTGAGTGCTAGTATTATGGGACAGGGAGAAAAAGTGCTCTCCATCCACTTTTTCTACCCACTCTATTTTACCCTCCCCCCACCTTGATTGTCTCTTCTAAACTAAAAAATCACATATTCTTTAACCTTTACTCATAGAAAAGGTGCTTCAATCTATTAATCATCTTGGTTACCCTCTCCTGTACTTTTTCCAGCTCTGTGATGTCCTTTTTGAGATGCAGTGAGAAGAACTGTACAAATAGTATTCAAATTAGCATAAAATTATCATCATCTGTGGAAGGGTCACTTTGGCCCCTTCCGCACATGCAGAATAATCCACTTTCACACTTGTTTGCAAGTGGATTTTGTGATTCCACACAGTAAAATCCAGCTTCAAAGTGCATTGAAAGTGGACTGAAAGTGCATTCTTCTGCATGTGCGGAAGGGACTTTTGTGACCCTTACTGATAGCCCCAGAGCTGTCCTAAGTCTTAGCAACATAGTGTATGGGTCAGAAAAGTGATTCCTTCTCTTCTCAAGCAAGAGAACCAGGCAAGTTCCTTGTCACCAGGAAGGCAGTTGCCTCCCTTTTCCTCCAGTTTAACTGTGTGTTAAGTAGCTCAGGTGAGGCAGCTGGCTAGGGGAAATTTTGGGTTCAGACTTATAAGTGGAAAAATACTGGCTGAATGTTTCTCCTTATAACTCAGCAACTAATGGCTGTGTGACATTCTTGGAACTCTGAGGTAAGGAACATGCAGAGAAAACTTCAATGTGGATGTTCTGTTGCCACTGCAAATGCCTCTGCGTTCTCATCAGCAATGTGGGTTACATGGAAAGCAATCTCAGACTGAGAGAGGCTTGTAGACAAAACCATGGTCTGATCCATAAAAAGAGGTTGCTATGATTATTTGCTCCCATGTCACCTGTTTGTGTCCTATTCCCTGTTTCTTGTTGATGCAATCTGGAATCCATATTTAGGAATCATCAGGAATCTGACAAATATTTGGAAACCATTCTTCAATGAATGAGAAATGTACAATTTATAATTATGAAGCCTTTCTGATGCTATTTTAATAGGTGCATATCCTAGGAGTAGGTCTTGCAGTGCATGAGAAGTTTGTACATCCAGAGATGCGTCCACTGCATAAGAAATTGATTGACCAGTTCCAAATGATGCGATCCAGTTTGTATCATGTAAGTTGATAATCATGATGTTTTTTAAAAGTAGTGATATTTTGAAATATTGTACTATGTCATAAAATAGTAGATGTGGAAAAAGCTGAATATTAACAGTGCTCCTCTATTAGAAATCAGTAAGAAAATTTTGGGGAAAAGTACTAGGGATGTATATTCAGATATGCTAAACTGCAAAAAAAAAAGCCCCCCCAAAGGTGTTCCAGCTTTTTTTCAGCATTTTTTTCCAGCTGAAAAAAGAGGCACCATTTTAATGGAGCCAAGAAGGCAAAGCTGAGAAATCCATTAAAAATTAGGCTTTTCCAGCTCCATTATATTTGTAGGGCTCAGGGGCAGGCAGTTTTTGGAGGTAGAGCCACCAAATTTGCAATTTGGTCACAAAATTGCAAGGGTCACAAAAGTCCCTTCCGCACATGCAGAAGAATGCACTTTCAGTCCACTTTCAATGCACTTTGAAGCTGGATTTTACTGTGTGGAATCACAAAATCCACTTGCAAACAAGTGTGAAAGTGGATTATTCTGCATGTGCGGAAGGGGCCAAAGTGACCCTTCCACAGATGATGATAATTTTATGCTAATTTGAATACTATTTGTACAGTTCTTCTCACTGCAGGAGACTCTCCTTACAAAAACTGCTAAGCTTGGTGAAGATTGGGTCAGGAAGTCCAATTTTACGGGCCCTCAGAGAGAAGGACCAAGTGCATCCTCCATTCGAAACAATGGAGGGAAATTTGGGGGCCCATGAAATTGGATCTCCTGACCCAATCTTCACCAAACTCAGGGGATTTAATGAGAGCCACCAGTAGCTGCACTGCAAATTTGATGCTTCTACCATAAAAATAGCATCCCCAGAGCCCTGCAAAACTAGTCCCATTAACTAACATAGGAACTGTTTCCTTTAATGTATTGTCAAAGGGTGCTGTGTGGTTTCCGGGCTGTATGGCCGTGTTCTAGCAGCATTCTCTCCTGACGTTTCACCTGCGTCTGTGGCTGACATCTTCAGAGGATCTGATGTTGGGAAAGCAAGTGGAGTATATATCTGTTGGAGTGTCCAGGGTGGGTGGGGAAACCTTGTCTGTGAGTAACAAAGGCGGCAACCAGGTCAATAGTTGAGGGCATCTGAATAGAAGTATGAGTAACAATCAAGACTATAGCCTGGGAGTAACCCTGTAGATAGCAAGGTCACTGGTGGGAGCATCTGAATAGAAGTATCCTGGCCTTTGTTTCTTTTGTCTATGGTCATCCTGTGTTTGTGTGGAGCTGGTTTGACACAGTCTTGACCCTAGTATTTTTCAACACTGGCAGCCAAGTTCTGTTCATTTTCATAGTTTCTTCCTTCCTGTTAAAATTGTCCATGTGCTTATGGATTTCAACAGCCCAAAAACCACACAGCACCCAAGTGATTCCGGCCGTGAAAGCCTTCGACAATATATTATCAAAGGCTTTCATGGTTGGATTCAACTGGTTGTGGTGGGTTTTCCAGGCTGTGTGGCCGTGATCTGGCGGATCTTGTTCCTAACGTTTCGCCTGCATCTGTGGCTGGCATTTTCAGAGGTGTATCACAGAGAGAAGTCTGTTACACACTATGTCCAGAGAGAAGGGAATGTTTAGTGGGGTATATATTGTTCGTGTCCCAGGGTGGGGAACCAATCAGTAAGTGTTTGGATGGAACTTGCTATGCAAAGGTGTGATTGAGTGCATTGTATTGCGGGGGAACAGCTCCATGTTAACCTATGGCAAATCTTGTCAGGACTGTTGGGAAGGGGCTGTTTTTCAAGGCAGAGGCATCAAATTTTCAGCACAGCTGCTGGTGCCTTTCTTAACAAGAACCACCACATTTGGTGAAGATTGGGTCAGGGGGTCCAATTTTATTGGTCTCCAAGTGGAGGAAAACTAGGTGCCTATAACATTGGACCCCCTGACCCAAAGTTAGCCAAACTTGGGGGCTCTCATCAGGAGACCCTGAAAATTTGTTGGCTCAACCTTTGCCTTGCAAAGACTCCCCGAAGAGTGAAATATTGTTTTAAAATGTTCCTACTATTGCAAGAATGGTGGCTTGTCTCAGCTTGATTTCCTGGTCTAAAGCTACTTGACTCCAATTGTCTGATCTAAAGTTGCTAGAAAGATTCTCCATAGAGCCATTCCCTTTAAAGATTAAAGGAAATCCCATATTGATATGGGGATTCGGCTTTTTTTGGACTTTCCAAAAAAAGTAGGTCTATTAAACTTAAATCTGAAAAAGATTTTTAAAAAAAACAGTGCTCACTAAAAAGGACAACATATTTATTTTGTTCCTTTGTGCATAACATATATTCTAGAAAGAAACCGAAGGAGGTGATTGTGGGACATATTGGTGTATGAAATGTAATGTAAATAATGTGAATATTTACTGAGAGTAAAACACAGTGAGAAAGAGGAGAGACAAATAATATAGAAATCAAGGCTTGCTACAAGTATTTAGTATATTCCGTTTCAGGAAACCATATGCACGAAATCTGGGGGAACTTTGATGGTTTCTAGTTAACGATTATAATGTATTTGCAATGCCGGCACAATACAGTAAAATTCTCTTAAGACTTTTGCAGTGGAACTTTTTCAGAGTTATTCCAATCGAAGCCCATTCATTTCAGTGGGTTTGGATTGGATTAACTCCGAATGAGACTGAACTGCCAGAGAATTAATTGAACTGGAAAACATTTATAACTTTCTGACAGTTTATAAAAAGAAAATGGAAGAGTGGAGCTCCTCTGCAACATTTTGTCCTTTAATATCTGGCTAATGAACTCTGCACTAGTAATGCCCCACACAGAAAGAAAAACATTTCTATTCTGTTCCTATACATTTTAACTTTGATATATCTCATGTCAGTTGCACATGTGGAGCCACTGATGCTAGCACAAGGTGAAACCTTACTAGTTTCAATCTCTAAAAAGTTGCAAAACACAGAGAAATCATAAATCTGCCACCATAGAGAGAAGATACTCTTTTTAATAGCAGATTTACAAATTAATTCATGTGGAATGTTAAGCTGCATAAACAGTAGCAGTGTCCAGGTTTTCTTTTACAAGAAACACAACCTTTTTTTTCCTCTACCCATTGACAGGAACTGCCTGCTTTGGATAAACTGAGTCCAATCTGCTCAGGCACCAGCACACCACGTGGCAATATGCTTGTATCACATAGTCCTATGAGTCCAGAGACCATCAAACTGGTGCATCGTCATAGGTATTTGCTTTTAATAATTTCTATAGAAGGAAGATCTTTATGTAGCAGGTTTTTCTACAATAAAATCCAGAATGAATTAACAGCTTCATAATTGCTGAGTACAAATGCAAAGAGAGACTTTAGAAGTTTTAATGAAGTCCAGTCTTTTTCATTAATTGGAATATTTTGAGGAGAAAGGATTCTTTGTATAAGGGTAGTTATTTAATGGCTGGCTTTGCTGAATTATTGAGGACACTGTGTTAGATTATCTGCTATAATGAATGGAGCAATTAAGACCAATAGAAACTTATGCATCTGCCTCTTGAGCAAGGATTGGAAGAACTATTCAAGAGATGGGGACAGGTTTTCTACCAAATTTTCCTTCTGGCTCCTGCCCTCCCCCATGCCAAATCTTGTGTCATTTCCAAAGTTCCCATATCTCCAGGAGCAGTTTGGGACTTCATTGGAGATTGTGGGGAGGGGGCAGGGAGGAATCACTTCTGCATACTTGCTCCATTTGTGGTAGCATGAGGTCCAAACCAATAAAAATGTACATTAAATTCCAAAAATTGCAATCTTCTTGATACTTCATTGATCAACCTGAAGTCTGCATTTGCACTTCCTTGTTGTTACTGTTATTAATATGTCTATTTGTATATATGTATTAATTTGGTGGTTGGAGAAACAGTCCCTAGTTGAAACTGCTGATCATTGTTAAAAACTGTTTCGCATATATTACCTCTGTGGGAAATAGTGAGGATTTTGGTGAGGATACACGCTACAGGGGTCAGTGCTATCAGTCACAGACCAGGAAAGGGATTTAGGCGTCTTAGTTGATAGTTCCATGGGAATGTCAACTCAATGCATGGCAGCTGTGAAAAAGGCAAACTCTATGCTGGGGATCATTAGGAAAGGAATTGATAATAAAACTGCAAAGATTGTCATGCCCTTATATAAAGCAGTGGTGCGACCGCACTTGGAGTACTGTGTCCAGTTCTGGTCGCCGCATCTCAAAAAGGATATTGAGGAGATAGAAAAAGTGCAGAGAAGGGCAACAAGGATGATTGAGGGACTGGAGCACCTTCCCTATGAGGAGAGGCTGCAGCGTTTGGGACTCTTTAGTTTGGAGAGGAGGCGGCTAAGGGGGGATATGATTGAAGTCTATAAAATTATGCATGGGGTAGAAAATGTTGACAGAGAGAAATTTTTCTCTCTTTCTCACAATACTAGAACCAGGGGGCATTCATTGAAAATGCTGGGGGGAAGAATTAGGACTAATAAAAGGAAACACTTCTTCACGCAACGTGTGATTGGTGTTTGGAATATGCTGCCACAGGAGGTGGTGATGGCCACTAACCTGGATAGCTTTAAAAGGGGCTTGGACAGATTTATGGAGGAGAAGTCGATTTATGGCTACCAATCTTGATCCTCTTTGATCTGAGATTGCAAATGCCTTAACAGACCAGGTGATCGGGAGCAACAGCCGCAGAAGGCCATTGCGTTCACATCCTACATGTGAGCTCCCAAAGGCACCTGGTGGGTCACTGCGAGTAGCAGAGAGCTGGACTAGATGGACTTTGGTCTGATCCAGCTGGCTTGTTCTTATGTTCTTATGTTCTTATGATTACCAAGAGGCCTGGAGAAAAAGGCCATACCCCTTTAATAGAATCTTACTAGGATGTTGTTTACCAGGTGACGTTATTGACCTCCATGTCATGAAAAGCTTCAACTGCCCATTTCCACACATATATTAAATGGACAGGTCATTTTTCTGTGGGCCCGTTGGCAACCACAGTAACACTATTATCATGGAAATATGCGGCAACATATTCCAACACCAATCACACATTGCATGAAGAAATGTTTCCTTTTATTAGTCGTAATTCTTCCCCCCAGCATTTTCAATGAATGCCCCCTGGTTCTAGTATTGTGAGAAAGAGAGAAAAATTTCTCTCTGTCAACATTTTCTACCCCATGCATAATTTTATAGACTTCAATCATATCCCCCCTCAGACGTCTCCTCTCCAAACTAAAGAGTCCCAAACGCTGCAGCCCTTCCTCATAAGGAAGGTGCTCCAATCCTTCAATCATCCTCGTTGCCCTTCTCTGCACTTTTTCTATCACTTCAATATCCATTTTGAGATGTGGCAACCAGGACTGAACACAGTACTCCAAGTGCGGTCGCACCACTGCTTTATATAAGGGCATGACAATCTTTGCAGTTTTATTACCAATTCCTTTCCTAATTATCCCCAGCATAGAGTTTGCCTTTTTCACAGCTGGCATGCATTGAGTTGACATTCCCATGGAACTATCAACTAAGACACCCAAATCCCTTTCCTGGTCTGTGACTGATAGCACTGACCCCTGTAGCGTGTATGTGAAGTTTGGATTTTTTGCCCCTATGTGCATCACTTTACATTTTGCTACATTGAACTGCATTTGCCATTTCTTAGCCCACTCACCTAATTTATCAAGATCCGATTGGAGCTCTTCGCAATACTTTGTGGTTCTCACCACCCTACATAATTTGGTATCATCCGCGAACTTGGCCACCACGCTACCCACCCCTACTTCCAGGTCATTTATGAATAGATTAAAGAGCACTGGTCCCAAAACGGATCCTTGGGGGACACCACCCCCTACATCTCTCCATTGTGAGAACTTCCCATTTACACCCACTCTTTGCTTCCTGTTTCTCAACCAGTTTTTAATCCATAGGAGGACTTCCCCTCTTATTCCTTGATTGCTGAGTTTTCTCAGTAGTCTCTGGTGAGGATCTTTGTCAAAAGCCTTTTGGAAATCCAAGTAGACAATGTCCACTGGTTCCCCCTTATCCACATACCTGTTCACACCCCAAAGAACTCTAGTAAGTTTGTAAGGCAGGACTTGCCTCTGCAAAAGCCATGCTGACTCTTCCTCAGCAGGTGAAAGACTGCTTGCCTGTCTGCTTTCTCTCCTCTCTCATTTGCCTGCCTGCTAACCTCAGTGATATGGTAGTTCTCTAGTTCTGTTCTTCCTTTCTACCATCTCCCTCTTTTTCTGTTTGTTTCCTCTCCTTGTGTGCCCAGTTGCAGCAAGGTTGATGAACAGCAGCTTCTTTCTTTCTCATCTGTCTGTTCTCTCTCTCTCCTTCAACCAGTGGGATATCAGTTGCTATTGCCCTTTCTCCTGATCATCATCTTCTGCCATCTCATTTGTCCCAGAAGGAGAGACCATGTAGATAGGAAGTGGAATTCAGGAGCACCACCTGCTAGTATCAGATGGAGTTGGGAAGATGAGACCTTGCAGCCTAGCCGGGGGGTGGGGGGTAGTAAGGGGAATTGCAGAAGAATGATTGTTTGTTCAAGGCTCAAAATAAACCCAAAGGTGATCCAGCAATTCATAGTAAGACGCTGATACTTTAAATCCAGAGTAGCAGCATGAGAGTCGATAATGACGTTCCACTGATCTAGTATGTTTTCAGTTGATTTGAAAGTAAAAATATATTAAGAACTGTTATATGTAAATGAGTGTTTACTGTGAACACAATACAATACAATAATTACTTAGGTCACTATGGTTTTATTGTTTGATTTGCAACTTGAAAAATAAGGATGTCTTGTCTAATGTATTCTGGCATTGTTATTCTTATGATGATGTTTAGCTCCAGCTGGGCTAAACTTGAACATTCTTATTTAATATTGTGTTGTTATATGGCATGTACAGAAAATGTACCAGTGTGTTGAGACTTTCATCTATATATTATTTCAAGATTTTTAAAAGCACAGTGTTTTCAGTGAATGAGATGCCATTTTTTCTACATTAAAACTGAATTCCTGATCAAAACAAACATTAAACAATGATTTGATCTCTTTTTCTATCTCTTTTCTAGCCCATTGAACATGCTGGGTACAGTCCGACACTCATCCTCTTCTCTTTCTTCTCATACATCAAGTGAAGCAGGAAATCTAGTTATCCTAACAGACAGTTCAATTGGAGAAACTGCAGAGGACATGTACCATATGCAGGTAATACTTCAGGAATCCATTGCAAGGAATATGTAGATTTAACATAATAGTTACTTAAAGTTAACGCATCTAAAGTAAGCAACTGTAGAAATTATGTATAATATTTAGGCTTATTAATAATTAAACAGTTATGATGAACATTCCCAATACTGAAGATACTTAAGGATAGTTGGTGTTTATTGATGTGGGTACCGCCAAGTGATTGAGAGACAGTGTACTATCATGGTGGAATATTCTAGAAAGCTCAATCTCCAAAAATCTTGGTCTCTGTGCTACTGGACTTGAATCCAACTGTTCTAATGCAAACCAACATGGCTGTTTATGTATTTGTTCGTTTATTTATTATGAGACTAACAGTGAAGCCTATGCAAAACAATACAGTGGGCTCTAGAAAACTGTTGGTGGTGGGCGCAGCAGGGAGCCAAGATCTCTCCAGATCTCTCCAAATTGTTTGGCTGCTGTTAACTGCCTTTTTGGACATGGCACTATATATAGAAGTTACAGAAATTCTACATCAGCCACCTGGAGTTTCTGGTGATATACAAGTTACTTTGTACTTTTGTCTTAAATCTGCAGGGCAACCTAGTATAGGTAGCCACCAATAACATGACCACCATGTACTCCATTAAAAGTAGGGTGGGACAGCATCACACACTGAAGAACATTGCCTGCTTCCTGTGTGAGAGATGCATCGATTTGAATATTACTCCCATCACTGATTGTGTTGCAAAGGAAGGCAACATCCAGGTATCATTTGCTCAAAGGCATGTACCTGTGCATTTGTTCCAGCAATGAGGCTGCCGAGACATCAATCTCTTTATATGAGTTACAACAGGAATTGTCAATGCTTTTGTTCCAGAACAGGTGGAACCAACAGTTCATGGATGATGCCTTCCTTTAGACATGGTCAGGATGACTTTTCTGTGCATTCTGTACAATCCCTCTTCTTATCCAAGCCATTGGGAACTCAGGGATTTTGTGGAGTGCATCCTGATCACAACATGCTGACCTCACCAGGTTTATAAGGTTCCTGCAACTGTCCTAAGATCTATGTATCAGCTTATCATCAGTTGGATCTGCTGCCTCTGGTGTGATCTCTTGTGTGCCAGATTCAGACATGGGAACAGACTCCACAAATGATGAACAGAACCTAATGACCACTGTGATAGAAAATGAAGGCGCTCTGGAGCTACCCAGCATCAGCAGACTGGACCCAGATTCCACTGCCCAACCTTGGGAGAGATAAGGATCTATGACTCCCAAGTTAGGTGTGCCTGCTTTGCCTGACTGGGCCATCTAGGACTCAAGTTAATCCCTAGGTGGAATGAGTGTACAATTGCATCACAGATGTACTCTGTTGATCATAGATAAGATCCAGCAGAAAATCTTGCCTAAGGAGTTGGTGGGATGTATTGTACGCTACTTTCCTCTTCCATCACCGGGCTGCTTAGCCTGAGAAGCCTCTGAAATTCAAAGGATCCCAGTGAACAAAATGGTCCAAATTACATAGGGCTGCAGTAAAAAGGAATAAATGGGTGAAATTAAAGGGATTTGGCCAAATTGTTCCTCTTCAAACAAGAGAGAAAGGCAAGGAAAAAATGGGGAGAGAGGCAAGGAAAAATCTACTCCACTGGTATCTTTCAGTTGTATCATGTCCTATGTTCTTAGGGAATCCAAATACTTCCAGTCTTTTGTTGATGAAGTAGGATATTCCTCTGTATATTTTTGCTGGCAATAACCCTGGCCACTGATACCGTCTTTCAGTTATATATGATAAATCAGCTTGACTACCCTTCATTCTGTGCCCCTTGGCACATTCTTAGCTTGAATGATGAAGATGAGTGGTAAGAAGACATAGCCTTTGTTCGGCTTAAAGTTCTTGGAGCTTCTATTCTGTATCCTGAATGTGAAACTGTACATACAGTCACTTTAAGCATAAACTTGGTGGGATTGCAGTCTTTTGAACAGGGAAAAATCTTTAGTTAGCAACAACTGAAGCATGCAGGTGTAGGTTAAAATCTATTACTTGTACAAGTGATATTTGATGTGAAGCAGATAAACGTGAAAAGTACCCAGTCATTTGTTTTGCTAATTTACATCATTCATATCTAGTGATCCCTAGTTCCATATATCAGAATTTCTAAGAACTGTAAGAACTGAGTTTTTTGCTATCTTCTTCCTAGGCCAGTCCTTCCACCTCAAGCCTGAGCTCTACCCATTCTGCTCCATCACAGATGATCAACTCTGCTCCTTCTAGTGCACGAGGTAAGAAGGAGGTAGCTCCTTATGTGAAGCTCAAGAAATAGCCGTTATATTTCTTCTTCGGTATTCTAAATTATACTGTATTTCCTCTCTTGACTTATGCAGTAGTTTCATTATGATGACAGCAAATTCTTCTAAGATGTATTTTATAATGATTCCATATAGCTGATCCTTTTGGTGTATTTCTGTGATATGCATACTTCCTTAACCAATTGAACCAATTTTCTTCAGTGTACTAACCAAACCTTCAGCCTATACAGATGTGAATTTGTTTTGATTCCAAGATCAACAGCCTAAAAATAACGACATGAGGGCAAAAATTAATGCCAAACTTTTCTCAAATGAAAATGAATCAGAACAAAGCTGTTCAGGGAACATCTAGCATGCTGTCCAGCATAACATGTGCGATATTGGCAATATTTGTGAAATATTTTTGTAAAATTAGTTGGGACCTCCAGGACTGAAAACTGGTATCAGTACTTTCTCGCTGCTTATATTTTGGGTACCAATTTATGAAGAAGTAAATATGTTATACTTTCAGTTTACTCTCTGTGGAATTGACCCACAAATGCGTGAGAACCCTTCCAGATGCAGTAGATGAGGAAGTTAGACTCACTAAATGGATGCCATTGCTTTGACAAAGGATAGCTGTATTGCTTTAATGACCTCAATTCCAGGTCACATTAGAGTACATTCAGAAAGCAGTGGCTTTCTAAATGTACTCGAACACAAAGGAATGGAAGCAGACTTCAAAAAACAAATACATTAAAAAGTTGGAAGACAGCTGAAGCTGACACGGTTTCTTCAAAGCTGCAAAAGAACCAGGCTGAAAATCTAGTAAGTTAAAATCAAAACATTATTATAATCACTATAAATTATTATTTCAGTAACATAATAATTATATATCATAATTTATATTATACATTATTTTTATTTATAAGTGTTGCTTTTTTAAAAATATAACAGTTCTGTGCTGGAGTAATTCAGTGCAGAAGAACATACCAAAGCGATACCAAAATTAGTTTATAAATGGCACAGGTGGATAATCACGTTTCATATCCACAAGTGACATCAAATAGAGAACAGAGAGACTTAATGTACCACGTTCTGCACAGCTTTAACAATAGTTCAGGGAAGAATGATATTTTCACAATTAAAAATGTTGCCTTAGTGATGGCAGTCCACAAACCGGAAGGCTGCAATAATATCATCCTGCCTGTGCTGCCCGTCAACTGATTTAAGGAGGCATACCATCTCTTGTACTGGAAGGAGTAATTAGTAGCCATTGATAGCTCAATCCTCCAAGAATTTGTCTACTTCCCTTTTAAAGCCTTCCAAGTTAGCTTCCATGATTACATTCTGTGGCAGTGTGTTCCCCAAATTAACTAACTGTTCTGAATCTCTCACTCTTAAGGTTCTGTGGATGACTCTGGGTTCTGGTATTATGGGAAAAGGAGACAACCTTCTCCCTATCCACTTTCTGCATGGCATGCATGTTATAAACCTCTATCATGTCTTTCCTTACTTTTTTTTTCTAGGCTAAACAGCCCTAAGCAGGGCTGCTGCTGTAATCCCCTGGTCATTTTGTTTGCTGTTTGCCAACCTCACGGTGGGGGCTCCTGGAATTAAACTTGATCTGCAGACTATATACAACCTTATTTCAGCACCTTTTCAAAGTCTATAATATAGTTTATCAAGTGCAGTGACCAGAACACAATATTCCAAGTGTGGTCTTACCATAGATTTGTATAAAGGCAGTATTGCAGCAGTTTTATTCTCTATTCCTATTCTAGTTATGGCCAGCATGGAATTTGCCTTTTTCATAGCAACTGCTGACTGGGTCAACATTTTCATCAAGCTATCCACTGTGACCTCAGCATACCTTTCTTGAACTGTTACCAACTCCGATCCATCAGTATGTATGTGAAGTCAGGATTTTTTGCCTCAATATGAATCACTTTACACTTGTTCACATGGAATCTCATTTGCCATTTTAATGCCCATTCTCCCAGTTAGAAGAGGGCTGTTTGCAATCCATTTTTGTCTTCCCACAATTTAAAATATTAAATCCTGCTACGCATTCATTCAGATATTTAAAGTATCTTCACTATAGAAGCAGTTCCCAAATAATCTTATATAAGATTAACTTAAGTCTTTGAAGACCAGAGCATTTGGAAAATACATCTTTTCACTGCTGACAATTCCTTCTCCTCCCCCAAAATGTTGGTTGTTCTTCTTTGCTCTTCCCTGTTCTTATTCTCTTTTATTTCTTTTACCTGACAGGGCTAGATAAATCTTCTCAGAAGTCATTTAGTGTGGCAGTAAATTATAATTATAAAACACAAGCATAAATAATCCAACTTTCTGGCCTACTTCCAAAGTGTGTTATTTTGAATGAATATTTCAGCTCACTCTCTCCATATAACTCAGTGTAGCTCCCAGCAAACAGTGCCAGAAAATATTTTTGCTGCAAGCTGCAGTTGTCAGAGGCTAAGTTTATATTATAAGAGAAAAGACAGGCATATTTAAAAGAAGAAAAAGAGAGGTGGCTGGCCCTCGAAATTGTATCAACCCAAGCTAACATTGCATTAGCTCTGTGTTATTGAGATCAGAAGTCCACAACTTCTGGCCAGGTCTGTTCAACTCTACCTGTCAAAAACAGTGTCCAGTACTCTAGAGAGGTGAGAGGGAGATAAATATCCTTCTGAGCTAGCATTTCTTTCTCCAAAAGTGCCTCACAGAAAGATAAGCCGTAAGCTGTTATCAGGGCTCCATTTAGCCCACCATCTTCTCGCCAGAAGTAGTTCTTTACAAGTGATTAAATTGTGGAATTCACTGCCACCAAGTGATTAAATTGTGGAATTCACTGCCATTAAGTGATTAAATTGTGGAATTCACCACTGCCACCAGAATGTAGTGATGGCCACCATAGACAGCTTTGAGGGGGAATTAAAGAGATTCATGGAAAATAGATTTATCTTTGCTACTAGCCATGGTGACTTTAGAGAACCTCCACATTCAGCAACAGTAAAACTTTGAATACCCAGAACCAGAAGGCAGCATCAGGGAAAGTTCTTGGCCTCTGTGATCTTTTGTTAGGTCTCCAGAGTAACTGGTTGATCACTGTGTGAGATGGCATGTTAGACCAGATAGACCACTGGTCTGATCCTACAAGGACTCCTCAGATACTCTTAGCAGGAACATTCAGGTGTCATTCTGATTGGCTCCTGGTGACTGTGACATGACTGGTTATAGACATCATTAGACTCCAACTGCATTCTCACATACAGTAACTGAAAACTTTTTCCAGTCATACTAAGAAGAGCCCTGGTATTCTTAAACAGAAGAGTCCTTAAGATTTATCTCAAAAAGGACCCAACTTTTTAGAAGATCTATTTCCCTTTTGGGAACATATAATGAAACTGACAACTTTCAGTCCAATAGAGAGGCCACCATGACCAGGGATGGCTCCACTGCTGCACCACCTCCAGAAGGCTATCAGGCGGCATTGGGGTACTTCCAGGAAGAGTGGGGGGGGGGGCTCAGCTGCCTGAAAGCCCTTCATAGAACTGAATAGAGCATTCCTGGCTCTGCAGGCTGATTGGAAGCCAATTACATTCAGCTCCTGGGAACTCCTTCAGCCCACCCCCACTGTGCCAATGGGGCCAGCTGTGATACAGCACTGATGCAGCACCCAGCAGCACATTCAGGGCCATGGCATCCACCCATCAGCATTTTTGCCCCTCCATTGGGGTAAGTGCCATGCCACATCTAGGAAGCAATTTGCCCCCACCCCCGTTAGAGGATGTATTGTTGAGGTCTGTTTAGCTGTTGGCAGCATCCCTGCAAGGTTGTTCTCTTTCTCTCTTTTTCTCTGTCTCTCTCATGGGCCAGTGACTTCCAGGGCAGTCAGACCTTGTGCTTCTAGTGCAGAGTTACATACAGCAGTAGCTTAGTCCTCTCTGTACATGTTTACTTGACACTACAGGATTAATTTTTTTGCTTCAGCCAATGTATTCTTTAGCAGGAGGGCTTTTTAGTATGCTTTTGAACTCTATCACTTCCAGGCTCATGTCCCTCTATTTCTTTTCCCCCTTGAGACATAAGGCACTTCTCTTCAATGCCCATGCTCTAAAGCTCTAATTTGAAAAATGCTGATATCATTCTGTCTTTCTGCATTTTCAGTTGACCATGTAGTTGTAAAGACATTCTTGGTATTTCTGTATCTTGACAAGGAAGCACTTTGCTCCTTGGGTTCACAGAGCATTTCCATAGAACCTTGGTGATATCAAAAAGTTTGAAAGGTCAAAGAGACTGTTTTTCTGTAACAATGCTTCTAGGATTAGATACCAAGACTTAGGCCAGGAACTCTAAACATGAATATATTGACAGTTGGTAAGCATGTTCTACAAGATGTCATGAAAACAGTAGCAAAACAGTGTAAGATATCTGTGCTCAGACAACATGCTTTGCAGGCAGGAGGTCCTAGATTCATCTCAAAGGGATTTCTGATAGCAAGGCTACAACATATCTTAGTGGCAGAGAATATCCTATAAATACTCTCTGCTTTAAAAAAGATTTCAGGCAGCAGGGCTGGAAATCACCCTAGTGAGTTGCTAATAGAATAGCTGATATGAGGCTAGATGCACCAGTGGCATAGCTTATATTATTGCATACAGCACTGATGAATTATCAGTGTAAACTACTAAGGTATCTGACCCAATCTTCATAAAGCATTGTCTGTTGGAAGTGCAGATGCTTCTACAGAATGTTTGTTGATGTCTACCAAATATTGTACCCTGGCATAGAAAGGAGGAAACTAATTACATAACTGTGACTGTTTCCTAAGACTGTTCCTTGCAGTTTCACAGATAGCCCCCATCTCCTGCTAGCTCCCATTGGAAACAATGAGGGATGGGGCACCCCCTTTAGGGGTCCATAACTTTGGACCCCCTGAACCAAACTTCTCCAAACTTGGGTGACATCAGCAGGACAGTCCCCAGATGATACCCTGAAATTTTGTTGCTGCTAGCTTTAAAATGCGCCCCTGCAGGCTGAAACGCAAAAAACACCAAAAATACCCCCCAAAGCCTGAATGCTTTGCATTCGGATTCGTGAATATTCAGGCAGGACATATTCGGGTCGATTTTCACCCAAATACATCCAGATTCAGTCCAAATCCAGGATTCGGTGCGCCCGAATCTCCAAGCCTAGTCAGGAGTACTTTGATTATGTATTCTTGCATGACAGGGGGTTGGACTTGATGGCCCCTGTGGTCTCTTCCAACGGTATGATTACATTAGCTTCTTCTCCTAATTCTGACACATCACCCTTGCTGAGCAGTCAGCTTCTCCACATATGTTCTGTGGCAAAGAAACAAAACTGGCAAACTGAATACATGTCTAAGAAACAAGGAGAAAAAAAGGGGATCCGGAGGAATGGTATGAATCTGCAGAACTGGAGAAAGAAAAAAGGGAAATGAATGCCGTAAGGGGCAGAAAGAGCTCAAGAAGGTGCAGGAAGAGTATCTTCACCCAGGTTGAGTCAACTGGATAAATCTGATGGTACTCAGAGTTAAAAATAGAATTCACTAGCCTGTAAGGGAAACATAATGCCAAGCTTCCCCAAACACAGGAATTGTCTTCTTTCTTCCCTTCCTCATGACACAGCCCCGAGGCTCAAGGTTAGATCTAGGCAGCAGTGTAATTCCATCTTTCCTAGAACAGCAGGAAGCACCATCAAGTGGGTGGAAGTAACATCACCTGGTGATTACTTGTGGAGAAGCATATTTAAATGTTGTCCATCTGCCCAAGACAGCTTGCCAGGTGTCTTTTTCTCATAATACAAGAGGCTACAGACATTATCCCCTGCAAGATGGAGTTTTCTGGTAATGAGATGGGTAGCCCAATCCAGATTCCCCAGCTGCAGGATGCAGCACTGCTGCAGCTGTGCCTCACCACCTCCAAAGGGCTTCTTGATGGTGTGTGGAGTAAAAAAACAAAAGTATCCCTGCTGCTGAAAAGCCCTCCATTGGGCTCTGGGTGGCGGAGGTCCAAGCCCCAGGCACAGGCCTTTTGGCAGGCAAAGGCTGGGTGGATGCCAACTATACCTCCAGAACAACCCTGCTATGCCAGCAGCCATCCACCGGCAGATTTGTCCCTCCACCAGGGTAAGTGCCGCAGGGAGGGCAAATCCGCTGGCATGACTCAATAGCTGGATTTCTCCCCCCCCCCCTTTGGATTGGGCCTTGAAGAATTTCCAGAATGTTCCTCACCTACAGCATGTTAAGGCAAGGATTTCCTGTTCTTTCATCCCAAGCCATCAGAATATTGGAGACAAGAGGAGCCAACTCTCACAACAACCTAGAAAGGCCAAGGGACAGTTTGTGAGCCCTTCAGATACTAGCAGTTTTCAAGAGGAAATTCACTAGAATTATGAGATCAAGTGGAAATTCAATCAGTCCAATATTCTTCCCTTTTGAAGGCAAGCTTACAAAATGAAGTCTAGTTAATCTGGTTCTGCAGGCCTTTCTCCACTCTTCACTACATCATAGCATTTTGCAGCATAGCAATAGGATTATGTAAATGTGAAAGAACTTTCTTTCCAGATTTGCCTCTGCTTTTGCTTTATCAAGCTATGGATAATTAACTCAGCCTTTTATGACGTACTACCTATAGCAGTTTGCCATTTATCAGTTGGGCAGAGGTAAAGGGTGTGTGGTACTGTTTAAGTACAAATAATTCTACTGATTGTCAGCGGTTTGTAAGAAGGAATGATGATAAAGCCTAGTAAATGGAACAAAGGTGATAACTGCAAGACTAAGAAGTGTATTTTAATGAACTGCCTTATGCTCAGCTGTGTTGAAGAGGGGCACTGCTATGTAGTTGCTCTCAACTTTTCATAAATTCAGTACTCACAGTCCCAAGACATATATCTCTGAGCTGCCATTTGGTTAACTTCACAGTAGTTTTACATCACTATGTAAAACAGAGTCTTCCACTGACAATAATTAGATTACTTACAGAATATAACATTTGAAATGGCAAAAGACTCATGATTTTTAAATGCCTTTGAATGCCCATTGTCATATATACATGCTTTCAACTCTTGTGGTTTCTGATAAGTTTCAGAACACTGTTATTTCTTCTTGACTCTTTTGTTCAAATTAGCTGAAAAGCTATTTGAAATTTCATGTGAGGCAAGTTAAAAAGAAAATCCCACATCTTTCCTATACCTCACAACGTACAAATGATTGTATGGTGACATCTCCACCAGGAATGGAATTGTAAAGCAGAAAAAAATCTTCATGGTATTGGGGGGGGGGAATGGAGTTTGTTTTTATTTATTCATTTTATGTACTCTTGATGAATTTTATATTTACAAAAATGAGAGATTGATCAGCATTGGCACTACAGCAGGGTGCTGTGCAAAATTTCACATGCCTAGCTCTGCCATAATGCTTCAATCCTTTTATATTTATTTATATTCTTTTTAATTTAGTGCTGATGAAAGGTGCTGGATTGACAAACCCGGAGGCTGAAGCCCTCTATTTATCCACAGAACAGATTCAGCATGGGCGGCAGCAGTGCAAGCTTCCCCACGCTGCCCCCACCAATGTGCCTCATCTCTGTCCTGGAGGGACCACCTCTAGAGGTGAGAGGATAGATCAGTCTCCATGCCCCATTCAGTCCTTGGCTTTTCTGTTGAGATTGCCAAAAAAGTTAGTCACCAAATGTGATGGAATGCCTTGAGACCCATCAGTCAGCAAGTGCACCACACTGAAGCATTTCATCATCCCTAATTTCCTTTGGTAGATTACACAGTGATTTTATATATTACAATGAAACCTTGATTTACTGGACGATTACTTTCAACATTTAAAATCTGATTCTAATATAAACATGAAAATACCTCTCCTCTTTGCAGCATGCCACATCTGCGTAACCTTCATTATTCTTATTGGCCCTTCCTTGAGAATTAAGAGCCAGCTAAAATAGCTGAGAACAGCTAAAATTTGACATCTCTTATTTCTAACATATGATGTTCAAATGTATCAATGAATAACAGAGCAAAACTTATTTTGTAAACAGTTTGCAGTAATACTCCAATACTAAAGAAAATATAATCACAATAACATGGAATTTTTGAAATTAATATTCACTGAAACAAAAATACATTGTGTAGTGTTAACTCTATATAGCCGTGTGTCATAAATCAGATTTTGGGAATGAGTAGACACATTTAGGGCTGTACTGTAGGCATTAATTTATGAAGGGTAATTCAGATTTGACATTGACAGATATTATAGATCTGAAAATAGCATGCATTCCTCCATCTTTCCCAATATTGTAACCTTGAATAAATTCTCATCAAGGACAAAATGTGGTGTTATGTCAGAGAGGCAGTAACCCATATATCAGTAGTCTACCACTGCAATCCTAAAAACACTTCCCTGAGCTTAAACCCCATTGAATAGATCTGAATAGAAGTCTGAGTGACCAATTTAGGATGGCTCTATATGTCACAATCTTCAAAAAGTTACAATATAAAAACTTCACAAGTCAATATACTTAAAGCTACGTCTTGTAAAGCTACGTCTAGACTAGAGCATGCTTACTGGATTTTGAAGGTCAGAGGCATTGGGTCATTCTTGCTGCTGTATTCAGGCTTCTGTTTGCTCTGCTAGGTCAAAGGTATTTAATCAGCTCTACATAGCTTACATTTATAAATTCAATTTTTACCCTACCCTTTCCCAACGAGTCGCATTTAATCACTGTAATTTGTATTTTGAACGTTTAATTCAAGCTGAATGAGTGAAAAAATATCAGTTCGTTTTTGAACAAGCAAAAATGATTTTGCAGCATTAGCCACACAAATAATTATATTTGTACAGCACTTTTTCTAAACACTTAAAACATTTCCCATGTGTTATCTCAAGTCTGACAGACACGTACCGCAGAATGAAGTGGTAGAATTGGTTGTATCATTTCACATTAGGTAGGGAGAGCCACAACTCTAATTTCCCCCTTGTGCAAACTTCTTGCAAAAAATAAATCAGAACATTCAGGGAGGGGGAGTGCAGCATGGCACTTTATATCCTGGGCTATCTTTCAATTGTCTGAGTATTAAGGTAGTAGAACAAAGAAGATGGTATTCACCTTCAGTTTGAAGTGGTGCCGTTTGTTCTACTACCTCACCATTCATTATCACCTCATTCCACTGAATGACTAGGTCATGCCTCTGGTGATCTTTACAACTCTGTAAAGTAAGCCCTGGTGTTATCCCTGTATTGTGTGACTGAGAATACTTGAATGGTTATCAGTCAGAAACACTGGCTTGCCACACAGTAAATTCCTGGTGAGTCTGAAATTTGAATCGGAGACTTGATGGCTCATACTCGATGGTCTCACCTTCCACCCTGTACTAGATTCATATTAATACATATGTAGGATGCTGGGATTGCATGAAGCATGCTTCTCAAAACCGTGCTTTTTAGTAACACATAATGTTTTTAATTCATCAAAATTTAGCTCGATATATAAATTAACATTCCAGGCAAAAAAACAAAGAAGTCCCTGGTGCAAATGATGTCACTTCACAAGCCATATCCAATAATAGTTTTTGTTCTAGTGAATCTTTTAGGATTTTCCAAATAGTTTTATTTTTCTGCAGTGGTTTTACAATAGGACTGTGTTTGCAGAGGTAGGTCACTCAAATATTAATATTCTTCCAGCTAAAGTATCTATTACAACGGTTAAAACTATATAGCATGTGGTTGCACAAGAGTGATGAATGCTGAACATAAATGTTATACATAAACCTCTCGCTATTTAGTCTCTATATTATTTTGTGACATTTATTCACTGTTCTAGAGATTGAGCACTTCTTTACTATGCCAATAAGTTGTTGCAGTTCGGCTTTTTGGTGTTATATCTCTTTAAATATGTTACCTGAAACCAACACTACATAGAACAGGTACAGGTACTGAATAGTAGATTTTTACGGCATTTATATACATTGGTGAAATTTGTAGGCATTTTAAAAACCTCAGAAATAGCAGGTAGTTTGACCTTTAAATGCCCTGACTGAAAATGGATTCACATGTTCACCAAATATAAGCATGGGCTGATTTTCCCCCTCTGTTAAAGAGAATATATCTAAAAGCATGGCTGATCCTATTAATTTCTCTACAAAACCCAGAAAATAAAGACGTGTGTGTGTGTGTGTGTGTGTGTGTGAGAGAGAGAGAGAGAGAGAGAGAGAGAGAGAGAGAGAGAGAGAGGTGCTGTCTCTTAATCTTAAAAATAGTTTGGGGAAATACTGCCTTCTGCTGATTATTTATAGTTGTTGAATGAAAGCACAGAAGGCAGGATTTAATGTGGCAGTGTCACCAAATACAACCAAGATGGCTTTCAGTCATGCTGAAGCTATTTTGTAGAAATGTTTTTTCCCCCCTTATATTAATGGATCACCTAGCCATATTAGTATTCCTTGGATGATATCCGGAATACTTTTTTTAACGGAGAGATGTCTGCAACATGTTTTGTGCCTTAGCACAATTGTTGGAACTCCTAAAAGATCAGTGTTTTATGTTTTGTCATGCAGAAATAGGACTGTCTTTCAAGTATGTGTGAGTAAATGAGACAACATAAAATACTAAGAGAATATTGTATATAATAGGATGTTCAGATTGTTTGTGTTTTGTGGTGAAATTCATTATTGGAAATTAGGAAAAATGTTTAATTGTGCAGTGGCGTATACATTCCTTAGGGCTTAGTAGCATAAGAGAAGCTACACCAAATGGAGGGTGTTTTAGTGCCCTGCTGACCATACTGTTTCACTCTGTGCTAAGTCTCAGTCTGTAGCTGCATATCATTCTTCTGTTGATGCGAAAGTCTTATTGACTAGATATAATACCTTTATTGTTGTGATATTCAGATATTATGTGTGTGATTGTGAAAATCTTGAAAAGAGGAGCATGCCATCCTCAATACCAGGCATGATGACACAGCATACTGTTTTCACCTGTCTGCAGAATGCATTTATGGCACAAATAAATCACAAATTAATGCCCAGCAGTTTAAAAATGTATATTAGGTTCTACAGTGCATCAGTTATGGTATTTTCGTTACTCTTTGACCAAGGCAGATTTTAAACTGATGTACAGTCATCGAGTACTTTAATGTTACAACTTCCCTCAACAAAAGACAATGCAGAGATGAATCATGAAATGCCTCAGCAAGCCCCAAAATGGAGAAAAAATAACCCATAGAACTCAGAATTGAAGCCCCTTTGTAATACAGGGATATACCGACTAATATCATGCTTTCACATTTGTGAGTGAAATGTTCAGGTTGTTAATTTTACAATAGTAAATCTGAAAAGCTACGACCATGTCATATCTTTTGCCATCAAATTCCATTAGACCTATGGCAATCAAGTAAGGTTTTGGAAGCAAGTGATACTAAGGCATGGTTTGTCATTGCCTGTTTCTGCACACCAACCCTAGAATTTCTTGGTAGTCTTCTATCCATTTACTAACTTAGGCTGATCCTGCTTAGCTTCCAAGATCTGACAAGATTAGGCTGGCCAGATCAGGGCGTATGCAGTCAATTATATAAGTGTACTTTTATAAAGCATGTACACCAAAGGTGACCTAACTAAGAACATATGTGTAAACACACAGCCCAATCTTCCAGACATACTTTTATTTTTGTAAGAAGGAATTTGTGGTATACATTCATTGACTTGCTGTGCTGAATGCTATAAACTCAACAGTGTGTTTATATGTTACATTTTTGCTATGCGATGAACACTACTGCAGTGATTCCTATGGACTGTTATCTGCTAATTGAGCTCATCACCATCTTATGTTGGAGTTTTGCAAATGCTTCATATTTTTTGTTTAAAAGTCTCAGTAAAGCTAGGTAAGGAGGCCATAATCTCAACAATGTTTTGTCATATATACGTGATTATTCTCACTTGTTTACAGGCTCTCCCTCTCTACCAGATAAATATCGCCACAATCGGGAGCTGATGATGTTACTGCCAGCTCACCGGGACCGACCCAGCAGTGCCCTGTACCCTTCAGCTATCATGGAAAATGGACAAGTAAGGATTTCAAGTTTTTTAAGAGTATACCAGCAATAACATGAAATAAGGACACAACTCCATTTTCTGTACAAGTATGTTTACAAAGTACCTTTGGAAGTTAAAAATACTCCTATTTTTTGTGTAAGCAAGGGAGGAATTTGGAGTTAATCTTTCTCAAGATTTAATTTATTCACTATTTAATTAATTGTTTTCCTGCCTGTCAGCCAAATGACTTTCAGGACAACATACACAAAAACAAAATTAATAATCAAATAAAAACGTAGCATCCCATTAATAAAACATATATGCAAAAATACAATTTACAATTTTTAAAAAATCAACTAAAAGCTTGAATAAATTAGAATAGTTTAACCTGGAGACCTGTGCATAATAAAATGGGCTTCAGGTGCATAAGTATGGCAAAGATGTGAAAGTCAGGGTTTTAAATGATGTTGAAACAAGTAGCATAATGTAAAGCTTGACTGATGCAGTCTTCACCTTCAACTCTCTACCTGACAGATTTAATCCAGGTGGTTTCTGAACGTAATAGATTCAGCATACATGAGAGAAAGGATAATAACTTTTACTTACTCCCAGGAATAGGGAGATAAGGTAGTTCAAAAAAAGAGGATAGAAACTATTTACAGGTGTAACATGGATTTGCTGGGCCCATTCATTTATAATGTTGCAGTTGATAGATTTAATACACTGGAGAGGCTAGTTCTGTCTAACTGAAACCGAGTCTCCTCTGTGTGTGTGTGTGTGCGCGCGCGCGCACGCACTCTCTTCCCACCTAGCTCTTCAATCCTTCTTTGAATTCTGATAGGCTGCTAGCTGGTCTGATCATGCACCAAATAGGCCAAAATTCCCTGAAGCTGTGTGCAACCACTGGATAGGCTGCCCAGCTGGGGAAGTTCTCCTAGGTGGCTCAGTTTCCGCCAGCACCTTGGAAGTTCTGCGTAGCAACTGGGAACACTTAGCGGGAGTATTGAATACAGGGCTAAAGGGAGAGGCGTATCTAGGGAAAATGTAGCCCAGTGCAAAATATTGAGTTCTCTGCCCCTCCTCCTATGGACGACCACCCTCCCCTGGGTGGGTGATGATGTAGTAGGTGGTCAGAGGGTAGCTGAGGATGATGGCCAGAGGGGCTCCAAGAGGCAGCCCCCACCACTGTTAGTATTCTTTTCAGGAGCCTGTGGTCAGCAAGCAGAGGAATTGCTTCCCCCCCCCCCAACAAACACTCACCTCCTACCCTGCCTTACCAAAGAACGTCTGTGGGGCAGGGGGCTTCGAGGAGAATGGGGGCAGAGCTGTACCTCCTTCTGCCACAGGGCCTCAAAGGGGTTACCTGTGGGGAACAATGCCAATCAGAGAAGCTCAAAAACTCGGAGCACAGCCTGCCCCCTGCAGCTGGGTGAAGAAGCAGCATGTGGATAGCAGGGTGGGGGCAAGGGAAGAGAGAGGAGGAAGGCCAGCCAGCCCTGAGGTGGCTGGGCTGGGCGAGGTGAGGCAAGTGAGGCCCGGACTCCTGCCACAGAACCGCCTCCTGCTCCGACTGAGTCCTCTGGTGCTCCAGCAGGAGCCCTCAGGGAGGTCTGCAAGCCCCGCTGGTGCTTCAAGCCAGGGGCCACCCAGACTCACACCCTGCAGCCCAGCTGGCAGAATGCTCGGTCACCGCTGCACAGGAAAGCTGCCAGCTCTGGGGCGCCACCACCCAGCAGTCCTATGCCATAGTTGGGCGCCCTGACCAGCATGCTCTCGCTGGCCCAATAGTCCCCAGGCAAACAGGCTGGAAGGAAGGAGGAGGGGGGCAATGTGACTAAATGGCCACTGCCTGAGGACATTTGACTCCATGTGCCCCCCCGGGCTGTACATCCCTGGCTAAAGGAAATTAGTGTTTTTCAGAAAAGGGCAGAACCCTTCACTAACTATCACAGAGAGAGTGTCATAATCATGGTGCCATTACAGGAGGTCCCCTTTACGTAGTACAGCTCAAGAATTACAGTTTTAACTGCTACTTTGGTGACCAGGCAATACCTTTTTCCACCACTTTATCTATTGTCCAACCTTTTTGTTTTTAACATCTCTTCTTTAAAGAACAGAAAGAAAGAAAGAAAAAGGTAGAGCAAATGGTTCTTATACTTCTGATGTAGACAATTAGTACAAGCAGCTTCTGATGCTGTGCATCCTCATAGGCTGAAGTATTACATTTCCTGCTAAATGCCATTCTTTGGAGTAGCCTTTCTTCCCAGGGAAGGAACAGGCAACAAAAGATTTGTCCTTCATGCCATAATTATGTTGCTTTTTCCTTCATTGAGCTTGTATAAGGTGACACAGCTATGCTGTCCTTTTTCAATCAGCATCTTATAACCAGACCAAAGAGATCATACTTGCATCATTAGTTAAATGTCAGAAATCAGGTCTCTAAATAGAAAAAGCATAGTTAAAGATGTGATAGAACAGCCAGAATTCTATAAGAAAAGAATAGGCATGATTTTAGTATCTACAGGATACTAAATTTTAGTATCTCCAGGATACTTCATAAATACCGTATATACTCGCGTATAAGTCGACCCGCATATAAGTCGAGGCACCTAATTTTACCACAAAAAACTGGGAAAACTTATTGACTCGCGTATAAGTCGAGGGTGGGAAATGCACCAGCTGCTGGTAATTTCAAAAATAAAAATAGATGCCAATAAAATTACATCAAGTGAGGCATCAGTAGGTTAAATGTTTTTGAATATTTATTTCAAAGAAAAACAGTAAACTGGCTCTGTAAGTGGAAAAGAGGGTCAACAAGAACAATATGGTATCAACAATAATTTTAAAAGTACAAAAACCTTAGCTCAACCAGCAACCAAGCTAAAACACAAGAGTTAAAATCCTCCAAAACTGGATTCCTCATCATCATCTGTATGTCCAAATGTAACCCAACTTCGATTTTAAGAGGGATATTATCAGAAATGGAAAATCTACTATTAGCTTCCATTGTAAACAATGGGGGATGGGGCATCCCCTTTGCTGGTCAATAACTTTGGATCCCCTGACCCAAACCTCACCAAACCTGGCTGGTATCGAGAGAAAGAGATTCCTCCCTGATGAGAATCAGCCAGGTTCTGGTGAAGTTTGGTTCATAGGGTCCAAAGTTATGGACCCTCAAAAGGGTAGCCCCCATCTACTAATAGCTCCCATTGAAAAACAATGGGGAATGGGGGGCATTCTCTCATTTGGGGGGTCCATAACTTTGGGACCCCCTGAACCAAACTTTACCAAACGTGGGTGGTATCATCAGGAGAGTCTTCTGAGGGTACCCTGAAATTTTGGTGCCGCTAGCATAAAAACTGCGCCCCCTGCTGGCCAGCAAAGTAAAAACACAAAAAAAATTTAATGACCCGCATATAAGTCGAGGGGAGCTTTTTCAGCATTGAAAATGTGCTGAAAAATTCGACTTATACATGAGTATATACGGTAACATAGAGTTAGGAAAAGTTGTTAGAATTATACATGTCACTGGTATAAAAGTTTTTTAAAAGACTTTCATTTACATCTTGTTAATTGATCATTCATTTACTAAATTTAGACTCCACATTTGAACTGTTGTTTCCAGTGTAATAACATTATTACAGTAATTTTACAATCAATTAAAAACCAAATACACCATTAATAGAACAAGTTAAGCAGCAGCACAAAACAGCGTAAACACAATATAGGCCACTGGAAGAAGAATGTTTTAACCTGTCTTCAAAGGTGACAAACGTTATGCTTAAGCACCTTTCCAGAAGGAGGACTTTCCATAATATCAAGGAAACTACTGAAAAGATATTGTTTGAAATATTTTGGGTGCAAACCATTTCAAGGCCCAGTACATTGAATTGGGCTAGAAACATTATAGTAACCTGTGCACCTGTTGTAGATTAGGTATCATATATTCCTATAAGCCAGTACCTGTTAAATGCCAATGACAGCATTTTAAAGTACTTGAAGGACAACCATTTAGAGAACATTACAGTAGCCTAATCTGGAACTTATCAGTGTATGATTAATAGTGGCCACGTCTCCGTGTTTGCTAGTGGGAACAGCTAGCAGACCAGCCAAATATAGAACTCGATTAGAAAGGTAAGCCCAAGAGGTAACCCCAGTCTATCAAGTTAGTTCTTTAGGAAGAGTGTAATCTCTGGCCTAACAGGTATTCTCTTAACAAACCCGTTTATTATTGTTTAATTATTGATAAAGAGTCTGTACATATCATAGTGGCCTCATTTGGTATTCACTGTACTAGACAAATAAAATAATAGCTCCACCCTCTAAGAAACTTTATAATTCTAAACAAACTGAGCAACCAGATTGAATGGCAAATCATATGATAAGAAAACATACCTCATCTCTGTGTGTGAATGAGATCTTTCATTGCTCTAAAAAAATCAGTAATTGTAAGGTTCTGGTTCTGGTGGGTTTTCCGGGCTGCGTGGCTGTGGTCTGGTGGATCTTGTTCCTAACGTTTTGCCTGCATCTGTGGCTGGCATCTTCAGAGGTGTATCACAGAGGGAAGTCTGTTACACACCGTGTGCTGTGTAAGGTTCTGTTTTTGGCAAGCCTGCAATGTTTGCTCTTAATTTTCTGTTCTTTCTTTTCTTTTTTTCTAGCACCCAAATTTCCAGCGAGCCTTGCTCCAGCAAGTGATTGGACCATGCAAACCCTGCAGTGATCCCAATCTGTCTGTTGCTGAGAAAGGTATTATTTGTCTCTGCTTTATATTTTTCATTAATTACTCCACACAAACAAGGGCTGAACCCAAAAAGGGGAGAGAAAAGTCACCTTACTGTGGAAATAGCAGTGAACAAATTAGAGGCAGGCAGAGATGCCATCCAGTTGCCCCATCCTCATGCCCCTTGCTTTTCTCCTTCCCACAGCACCTCCTGCCTGCTCTTCACAATTGCACGGAAGTGCAGACTGGATAAGAATCCTCCGCACCACCCAGCAGTTCCCTTCCCCACCACAATAGCTGAACTATGGCTCATTGCTAAGCTGTATCTCAGTTGTTAGAGAAAATAAAAGCCATGTAAAAGGGTTAAGGGGGGAAGGAATGTTGGAATTTAGTACCAGATTAGTTAGAAAAGTCAAACACTAGAAAAACTCAAAACATATGTAGCAATGGTCAACAGGCGACTCCAAAGAAGGCCTCTAGTAATCAACATGATAATGGTGGAGAGCAGATGGGAAATAAGATGAAAAATAATCTAACAGAACAAGAATTAGCATACCAAGATCATCTCCCGTCTCCAGTGCAGCCCCATCTTGGGACTGCACACTTGCACACTAGCCATGGACAGACATTTCTACCTTCATTTTTGATTTTCTGTGCATTTCCACATTGGGACTGCTCAGATGCAAACCAGCAACAGTGAAGTTTCAAGCTTCCTACACTAGAAGGTGCTCTTACAGCCAGTGGCTTTATGGACATTCCCTGTCAAATGACCATATGTCCAACGACAAAATACCCCCTTCCTCAGTTCCTTCTTCGCCATGATGGGAAGAGTTTCTGCAAAGCTTCACTTTTTATTTTTTGGTATTTATAATTGAAAGAACTGTGCCTCTGCCCTCTCCACTCCTTATCTGAGGCAGTAGATAGCAAGAAGGGATGGCTCAACAAGGCTTATTTTAAAAATGTACACAGTGGGCAAAAATGACCCACAACGACTCAAATTGACAACCACTCCCTGTGTCTGTTATGTTTGGGAGAAGGTCATAATTTTTTGGCCTGCAAGATCTGCCAAAAAAATTATTTCAAAGGCCCAAAGTGATAGGGCTTCAAAATGGAAAGCAGCAGCAGTAGATGCCTGTTTGACAAGCACAGGTGACGTGCTGCTGACATCTCTGTCAGCAAGATCTACAAAATGGTTGTAACAGGTACAAAATCAGATCTAGAGAAAACAAGAAGCCGACCCAAATCACCATTGATTCTTTGTAGTAGTTTGGAACCACCTGGAAAAAAACTAGGTCGAAGACCAAACACAAAGAGAAGTCAGTTAGTTGGGGCTGGAGATGAGACGAGGATGGGAGGAGAGGCCAGAAGAAGCTGTCTTGCTGCCTGGAATGCTAGTTGTGCAGTCTCTTTCACCAGTGATCTTGCTATGAGAAGGGAAAGTGGATGGAACTGGCTAGATTGAAGTCAAGAGACATTCCATCTACAATATAAACAATTCCTTAAATTAATCCATAATGAGCCCCCTAGTTTACTTCTCCTTTTGAAGCATTCAAAAGTGATGCCCCCCCCCCCCACTTAGATGGCCTCCCTTTCTTCTCACCTCCCCTTCTTTACTGCTTATTGATCTGGTTAATGTATGGGCTATGGGGAGAAACAAACAGTGCAATGTAAGAAGCAAGGTGTGGCAGAAAAACTACAAAAAACTGGAATCAAAACCTACTATACCAAAAGATTACCAAAAAAGCAAATAAACACAGAGGTGATATATGATGCAGTGAATCTATAAGACAAATAAAAGCAAGTGTGCACAAGTGAAGAAAATGTAACACACAAGATTTTCATATCACATATGAACAAAAAGACAACAGTGTGAAGGAAATGAGCAAACAAATGAATGCTTGTGTCTAAAATGCACTGAAGAGAAGAAAAAAACGTGAAAAGAACAGTAAGGTAAGTCCTGGTATCACAGCCTCAAAAACAGATAAGTCCTTAAAGTCTTCCATCTATATATATTAAAAGCTAACCATCCGTTTGTTCGTGACTCCCTAACGCCGAAACGGCTGGACGGATCGACCGCAAATTTTCACATGACGTCCCTTCCTGTTGCGGGCAGGTAATCAGACCTTCAAATCGCTGAAAGTCCATACCTGAGCCAGGTAAAACATCTTTTTCCTGGCGCACCAGGCCATGAAGCTGCCTCTATTTAACTGTCACCTTTAGAATGTTCATGCACCCTGCCTGTCTGTGGCCTGAGGGGTTGGGATGAGGGCTTAGAATGTTCGTGCAGATGGGCAGAGATAAGCAGAGAAAACAGTTAACAGGTAATACTGTTAGGTAATACGAGTGGAAGTGAAACACATGCACACTTTGCCATGTGAGACATCAGATGGGGTTCCCTCCCCCTCACACACAGGTAACTTTCACTCTCTGTGCCTCACCCACTACTACACACCACATACTGTCATACACATCCAGCTCATCCTCACACACCTCACTCTGCCCTCCCTCACATCCAACTACCACTTACCCACTTCCTCACCCATATTTGCCACAGCTCTCTTTTACTAAAAGCAAGCTGGAGTTTGCCTTTTTCTTCTAAGAAAATCCACGGGGTGGGGGCGAACCAACACTACTGCATCTGCTTCTTTTGCACATGACCCTTAAAAAACCCAGGGAGCTGGCCTCAATCTGAGCACCTTACCACCCTGCCTCTGCTGCCTGACTGGGATAGCCTCCTTGCCCCAGTTCTGCCTTACCCAAGCCAGGACTGTGCACGTCAACCAGCCTCATAGACAGCGGGATTCGCACTCTGGACAGTTCCATTGTGGAATGGAAAGGGTTACCTTATACTAAAAACCAAGACAGCACCATATAATAATGTGAATTGAAAAGGGAAAGAGGGATTCCATTTGACCACCCCAAAAGAAGAAAAAGAAGAAAGGAGGAGGAGTTTGGATTTATATCCCCCCTTTCTCTCCTGTAGGAGACTCAAAGGGGTTACAACCTCCTTGCCCTTCACCCCTCACAACAAACACCCTGAGAGGTGGGTGGGGCTGAGAGGGCTCCGAAAATCTGTGACTATCCCAAGGTCACACAGCTGGTGTGTGTGGGAGTACACAGGCTAATCTGAATTCTCCAGATAAGCCTCCACAACTCAAGCTGCAGAGCTGGAAATCAAACCCAGTTCCTCCAGATCAGAGTGCACCTGCTCTTAGCCACTCTGCCACTGCTTCTCCCAAAAGGCTATACTGGGGATCATTGGACCTTCATGGACATCTGTGTGGGTTGTGGACTGTGATGAGAAGGACAATTGCCACAGCAACATGTGGCTGGGCCCCACTAGTAATAAATACATTTTTTCAAGTGTATCAAGACGGAGGTGTCCAGATCTCCCCCATTTCGCAACAGCTGGACTGCTTCATCAGCAATGTAGCTTTCATAGGCTGTGGCACCAGGACATACCTTATTCTTGAATGTTATATTTTCTTCACATGCGCACATGTCTTCTTGATTCATCGCATAATATATAGCTGCTGTGCTTATATGGCTTTTGGTAGTCATTTGATATTGTAAGTTTTGGTTACAGTTTTCTGGGGTATGGGGAGAACATTTTGTTCTATAGTTCCATATATGTTGATGTATGTTTACTGATATGTATATGATTGATCTTAGTTGCTCTGAACCTGTTGGAACAGGGGAGAGTGGTACAGAAATCCAAGAAAGAAAGAAAGAAAGAAAGAAAGAAAGAAATCCTTTGCGCCCTTCAACTTGTGATAACAAAACTTTTAAGATAATAATATTTCTTCCACTTGTCATTTCTTTCTTTCCATGTTAATTTTGATTACTCTTGTCTCTTGGGTTATCATAAGTCAGAAATGCAAACAATAATGCTAACATTTTGTCTTGTGTATTGTGCATTTAAACCTGTGTTTTTCTGATTCACTGTTCAATTCACTGGAATATCTTTGGTTCTTGATAGTGTACCTTTGTATCGCCTAATCCCAGGATAGATTAGAGATTGTGAATTATACAAACACTTTGTTAACAGACTTACAACCCTACCTAAGATTCCAACACTAATAGAGAACCAATGCAATAAGAGCCAGTGTGGTGTAGTGGTTAAGAGCAGGTGGATTCTAATGTAGAGAACCGGGTTTGATTCCTCACTACCTCACTGGTGGAGGCTTATCTGGTGAACCAGATGTGTTTCTGCACTCCTACATTCCTGCTGGGTGACCTTGGGCTAGTCACAGTTCTTTGGAACTCTCTCAGCCCCACCTACCTCACAAGGTGTCTGATATGGGGAGAGGAAGGGAAAGGAGCTCGTAGGCCACCTTGAGTCTCCTTACAGGAGAGAAAGGTGGGGTATAAATCCAAACTACTACCACTACTCTTCTTCTCCTCCTCCTCCATCATGGAGGGGCAATCAGTGACAGAACATCCCCAAGGAATCCTGTTGATATGCACCCGTCACAGAGCAATGTGCCATTAATGCCTCATATGAATGGCACACACAGACACAACAGCCTGCTCTTGAAACCACAGTCCCCTAACATCAAGAAATTGTCAGCCACATTTAGAGTACCAGAAGGCAGGGAAACAAAAATGGTCAGCCCTTTCCCTCCCAAGGAGACTGATAGCATACTCCAGTGTAGTCTGTAGATGTGGATTTGAGTCCATACCTGATTCTGAGATCCCTTTCGCCAGGCAGACCTACAAAAGAAGCCTGACCATTCCAACCACAGTGTTCTCAAGCTCCCCTAGCTTACTCAGCATAGGCACTAGCTGTGTTAATTTTTAGGGGAAGCTGGCAGGACTATTGTCACAGACTAGATTAACATATTCTGCATAGGGCAGCCTTTGACGAAGGTTCAGAAATTCCCACTGATACAAAATGCCATTGCCTGAATGCTAACGCATCTGCTCCAATGAGTCTATTAAAAAAATCAGTATTATACCAAATGAGAGGGGGCATGGGACTTGCAAGGCGATCCCATCTTCCCCCTTCCCCACTGCTGAGCTGGCAGAAGTTCAGGCTCAACCACTCACCATAGAGCCCAGCTGTAACAGTGGTGATGATGGGAGCTATACCACACCTGGAGCAGCTTCTGGCACCCACAGCCGCTGTGACCAAAGTGCTCCAACATCTGCTGCCACATCTGGGTCTGTAGCAGCTTCTGGTGTCTACTGCCACCATGTCCAAGCCTGAGCCAGTTCCAAACATCCACCACTGTCAAGAAGTTTCTCTCAGTCAAGGGGAACTCTTGGTTGCCAAACTCCAGCTCTGCCTCAAAGTTGAGAACCAGAACCTCTTACCAGCCTTGTAACAATAGCCGGTGGCTTAATTGGTAGCTAGACGGCAATAAGTCTCCCTGGCCCTGGTATGAAGCAAGGGACACTGCAAAGGTTGAAGGTTTATTTAAAACAAGTGTATTAAATAAAGATAGCAAGCTGGGAGGCAAAATAACTAAAACCTATTCCGAAAGCTGAGAGATGAACTACGAACTTTCAACAGCAGGTACAGGCACAAGACACAGACTCTAGATGTTACCTTTCTAGCTCAATTCTATCCAGAGGACCCCGGGCAATCAAGAACCTGCCTTGTCCAATGGTTTGCTCGAACCTGCAGTAAGCTTTTTTCTAGGAACACGCTTAGGTCCTAATTTCTACCCATTTTATCTCCTCTACCCCATGTGGGTATTATTCTTAACCCAATCAGAATGTAGAAGGTTTATTCTGGCCTTTTCCCCCCTCCCTGCTGGAATGACACCTCAATTGATTCTACTGGAGACAACAGGCAATTAATTGCAGCTGGCCATTAACACCTGGGCCTCAGGGAAGTGGGGACATAGCCTTGGAACGAAGGGGTGCTTAACCAGCTTGAATACTGCTGGACAAGCCTAAACTGGAAAAAAAACTATAGAAGGCTCCATAAAATAGATCTCTTTACAACCATCACTGCAGCCAGGCTCCAGGGCTCTGATGCAGCTATTACCAGGTTCTACCACAGCTCCCAGTTCCCCCACAGAAATAAAGTGAGTGTATTGTTTGCACATGCACAGACAACACTTTAAAATTTTTAATTTTCATTCGAGGAAGATTTGAACATTTCAATTTTTTCTGCAAATATAGGCTGGCCCCCATGTTTGCAGAAAAATCTGTTTAGTGTTTGTGAGGCCCCACTCCACAGATGTAGCTATCTGCAGATGAATGCCACACATCGCTATTCGATATATAAATACGCTACTTTGTTTGAGGCCCAGTCAAAGTGCTGGTTTCGACCTTCAACTGCTTGGCTCCAAAGTATGAAAGATGATCTTCATCCTATCTGGGTTCTGAGGTCATCCACTAGGGCAGTGATGGCGAACCTTTGGCACTCCAGATGTTATGGACTACAATTCCCATCAGCCCCTACAATTGGCCATGCTGGCAGGGGCTGATGGGAATTGTAGTCCATAACATCTGGAGTGCCAAAGGTTCGCCACCACGGCACTAGGGGCTTTTTCCAAAAATTACTGCTTTTGAGAGGTCATCTGGCAAGAACCTTCTTGTTTGCTGTCCCTGGGTTCTGGGGTTTTCCCTAAGAAGCACACTTAGCGTTGTCATCACAGCCATCCAGCACTACTTGAAGACACTTTTGTTCCAGAAGCCTTTGTGGAAATTTAGCTACTTTTGAGGTTCCAGATATTGTTAGTTGTGATTTACTTTACATTTTAAAATGTTTTACCTTGGGAATGTGTCAAGGCTCCCTGGTGCTCACCCAGGACTTCCTAGTGCATGGGGTGTCTTTCTGAACCAGACAGTTCACACAATGTATAAACATTATCTTTTAAAATTTATTAAAAGAGAACACTAGTTCATAAGAGCTGAAATTGGAAGGTGCAGATAGTACAAAACAGGTAGTGAAAAATTGCTGTTGCCAACATGGCAAAAAGAAGTCCCAATATAATCCAGTCAGAAAAGTCCATTCTTTCATAGCCTTGGTTTCATAGAGCAAGCAGATTCAGTCCTTTTCAAGTCAGAAACAGAGATCAAAAAGTGCCAAGCCAAATCAGAGCAATGACACTGTAACAGCATAACAGGGTAGCCAGAAACGATATCTTCCATACACCATAGTAAAACAATATAGAAAGGACTCTACCCCATGTGGTCCTTGTTAAACCAGTGAAATTACTGCATTACAGTAATTAAACCATAGCAAAAGCTGTTATCTCAAAGGTTCCCATGTGGGAACAGTTACAGAAACTAAAAGGAATGCTATTCCAATTAACTTGCTTAGGTGTTTGTGTGACCTTGGTAGATGAAAGCCAATCTCTTTTACAGATGCATTTGCTAAAGTAAACAAAACAGACAAGGCATTTTAGATTCTAAAAATCATATAGAATGGCTACCATTATGTCAACTTAATAAATTAAAACACACTTTCTTTACAGGATGACTTTGGGCAATTATGAATGAAAAAGCAGACATTCTCTAAATAAATGAACTTTTTACTTCATCTTGGTAATCGCGGCACAGTAACAGGCTCTCTTGTGCATATTGATATTTCTTTGAAACAGTTTATTTTTACTTTGCTTGTTTTTTGAAAAACAAACTTTTTACAAAATAGAACTCTTAGGCAGTCCCTAGAAGCTGTTCTATTCGATCAAAATTACACTATTGTCTGTCAGTCACTGCCTTCAAGGCAGAATATAGCTACCAGCATGGAGCCAGTCCCAAAATACTCCATTCAGAGAATTTCAAAAGTCCATCAAATCCCAGTGAAGTTTGTACTACCGTATTATCCAAATTCCATCTGTTTCCATCCTTCAGCTGTTCCAGCAGCACCAAGCAGCTGGAGTCTGGACAGCGGAACCAGAGAGGCCTTGCCATTCCTGTCTGCTCATGTTGGGAGCATCCTGGCCCCACCAGTACCTCCCCGAAGCCTACCCTATGGTAAGGAAATGGCTAGCAGGACTGAAGTAAAAAGGCCAGATAAATGTGAAGGCCAACAATGGCATCTATTTTCCTACTGAAAAGGAAAGGAACAAAGAGCAGCAAAGTCTTTCCTGATTCTCCTGACTGGCCATTAACTAAATGTTAAAAACTTCAGCAGTATTATGAATGTGCTTTGGGACTGGAATTACATTTTTGAGTGATGTGAACAAACCTCATGTTTTGCTAACCTGCAAAT
The DNA here is from genome assembly GCF_021028975.2 of Sphaerodactylus townsendi. Taxonomy (NCBI): domain Eukaryota; kingdom Metazoa; phylum Chordata; class Lepidosauria; order Squamata; family Sphaerodactylidae; genus Sphaerodactylus; species Sphaerodactylus townsendi. Next base: position 67,341,731 of record NC_059427.1, on the reverse strand, counting down.
ATTAATATTCAATTGCTGGAAAGAAATGGACGTTTCAGATGTTTAATGCTGAAGAGCCTGTTGTCTTGCCACGGGAGCCTTGATATAATAATAGATGTGGGTAAAATTCTTTTTCCCAAGTATTGCATCGATCATTTTGTTCTGTTAATGTGAATTTTAGATTCCAGATTACATGGCAAAAGAATTGTTTTCTAGGAAACTGGCAGTAGAGTTTCAGCGTTTACATCTGTCTAACATGGAAAACTTATGAATTTGAGCAAGTCCACCAACTCTGTACTACTGTTCTTCTATAACTCTTCTCTCATTTAAGGTCACTACTCATTGCATTTTGATGCCTTTCATCACCACCTTAATGACACTCCCCCAGCACTGCCTGCACGGACACTTCGCAAGGTAAAATGATGGCTCAGACTGCAGAGTCAACCTTGTTCTGCTTTAATACCTGCCAAAAACAAGTCTGTGACATCCCAATCTGTTAGTTATTTATACTGATTTGCTCCAGTATTTGTCCTGAGAGAATACCATGGAATCTATTTCTCTACTGTTGCTTAGTCTAGAAACTGAAGGCATGACTGTTATTTCTAGACCAGGAATCTTCAGTGGGTGCCATGACACCTGTAGACATCTTTCCTGGTGCCTGCAAATGTGGGTGCTGTTGTCATCAGTGGTATCATGTGCCTAACAGTGGAGCAGCAGTGGCGTAGGAGGTTAAGAGCTCGTGTATCTAATCTGGAGGAACCGGGTTTGATTCCCAGCTCTGCCGCCTGAGTTGTGGAGGCTTATCTGGGGAATTCAGATTAGCCTGTACACTTCCACACATGCCAGCTGGGTGACCTTGGGCTAGTCACAGCTTCTAGGAGCTCTCTCAGCCCCACCTACCTCAGAGGGTGTTTGTTGTGAGGGGGGAAGGGCAAGGAGATTGTAAGCCCCTTTGAGTCTCCTGCAGGAGAGAAAGGGGGGGGGGGTATAAATCCAAACTCTTCTTCTTCTTCTAACAGCACTCCTGCTTTTAAAAAACAACACAAAAATATTGATATATGATGGAGCATTGTAACAATAGGCTTGGGAGGTTTTTCTAATTCTCAGCTTTCATTTAAGAAGACAGCAATTGAGTTTTATGATATGTACAAAAGGAAAGTATCACAGCATACCTAAAAGGGCATTGGATTTGCATTGTTCAAGAGCAGCCCCCTCTCTGAACTGCTGCATGGCAAACCACTGAAAACTAGGAAGAGTCCACAGCTATTTTTCTTTCATATGGCTAAGAGGGTATGCAGTTCAGAGGAACAGAATTTAACAGGACTACCAATTCCTTGAATGCACCTAAGTTATCACTTTAGATCTAAGCCACTGAATTTAAAAACCTACCTTCATAGCACTTTTTTCCTGCATAACTAAATGACTGCATCTCAGGCAAATTGGGAAACCATTGGGGTGGAAGTGAACCAGAACCAATTTGCCTAAATGGAAGCAGCTGTAGAAAAGAGCAGTTGTGGAATATAAAAAAAAATCATGATGCCTATGCTTTGCAGGACAGTGTGATAAATTTGAAGCACAGCAGTGTTTTCAGAGGTTAGTTCCATGTCCTTAATTCAAGAAGACATGACTGAACTGGTTGAGAACTTATGCCACATTAAGTAATATCAGTCTCCTGACTAGTCTTTACTACAGACAGCCTATCTAGCTACTAGTATTTCACTGCCATCACAAAGGTATTTGGAAAGCTAGATAACAAGGATGTGCATTCGCAATTATCTGTATCTTTTGTAATCCATGTAGAATGACTTCTGCATGGAGGTATGGAAACATTTATTTGTATATTTAGACATGTATTTTTTTTCCTTTTAACAGTCGCCTCTTCACCCAATCCCTGCATCGCCCACAAGTCCCCAGTCCGGTCTGGATGGAAGCAACTCCACCCTTTCAGGCAGTGCCAGCAGTGGAGTGTCCTCATTAAGTGAAAGTAACTTTGGCCACTCATCAGAGGCCCCTCCTCGAACAGACACAATGGATTCTGTCCCTAGCCAGGCATGGAATACTGATGAGGACTTAGAGACCCCCTACCTCCCAGTCAGGTACAGTCTATCAGAACCTGATGTCCTGGAAACTCTTAAATCCCAGCCATGCCGAAGTCACTCTGCTCCATCTGGAGTCATTCCTCAGGACGTTGTGAACCCTCCAGCTCTACCGCCTAAACCATATCACTCTCGCCTCCCAAATATGAAGAATGAGGAAATAATGAGAATGGAAGAGGAAGAAAAACACCAGGCGCTGCATCGCAAAATCTCCCACCCAACTGGTGGTGCAAAAGAAGAACAAGCCAGAGTAGCATGGGAACATGGCATCAGCGAGCAGTAGGCAAAACTATGCCTGAGGACAGTTTGCATGATCATTCCAGTTCTAAGGAATTAGAAGGGGGATGTCTAAGAATTCAGAAAATTGGGGGGGGGGGTGAACTAATTTATTCTCTGCTGCTGTGAGTTGATGTCTGGAGCCAGAGATTGGGCCAGCATATTCAGTTGCTGCTTTCCTTTTTATTTAATTTTATACTTTCCAAATTTTTAGTGGTTTGGGGTTTTGTCTATTTTTTGCAGTGGGTGCTTCATTCCTTCTACAGGTGATCAGAACACAGGAAGTAATGTACATAATATTAGCTGTAATCACTTGCAGGAATGAAGGATTAGGATTTTGAGGGGGGAATGTGGCATGGAATTTTTATAAGCTTTTCTCCTAGTTTTGAGATGCGCACAAGTTGAAGCAGTTGCACTAGAGATGTGTTTCTTTGCTGTAATAAGTGAATGCTCATTTTGAATTCAGGGATTCCATGTAGTGTCACTGGAAGGTGCACAGTAAGGAGGCACTGAAAATTTGCTTAAGAAGAAACCAGATCTTCCAGGTTTGTGGGCCTATAAACATATTTACAGTGATCTCCCTGCATTGGCTCAGGTGTGCTCAAGCAATCTAACCAGAGCTAACTAGCTTCTGTGTTGATTTCGAAGCAACATTTCAAACTAACTCTTCCTGACATAGACTATTTGATTTTTTGCTTTACTCATTGTCTTTTTCATCTGTATTTATCAATACTACCATTCATTCATAAGGGAATTACATAATCTTGGTTCCTGTAGCCCAGTGCTGGACTTTCTGTGCTGAAGCCTAGATAGGTTGTTATCCCCAGTTCAGGAGAGAAAATGATTTATGCTGGAGCTGCTAAGTAGCAGCATAAATGGGAAGATTTAAGCTCACAGCTACCTGTTGGTTCAAGGCTTAGTATCTGCCCAGTCAAAACGATTATTCTAGTAGTATATTTGTTACTGTACTGTCTTTTCTACCCAAGCCTCTCACTACTCCAAGACGGCAGCCTTTTCATCTGTTACAGTGTCATGGAAATACTGTAGCCTTCAAGAAATGCCCATGATGCTCCAGTGTGTTTAATCATTGCTTACTAAAAAAAAAATCCTCTTTTGCTTTTTGTATTAAAAGGCTGTGAAATGTTTACAATTAGGTTAACAGTGGCGAAAGGTACAGAACAAGTATATAAAACATGAATGAATGTGTGTAAGAAAGGAACTATTGAATTTATATACATGAACTGGTAGCTGATTAATAGCCATAATTGTACATTTTAATCAAAAGAATTACTAAAAAATTATCTATGAAACATACTGCCTTGGGCTAAGTGAAATTTATCAATGTAATCCTGAAAGGAGAATAGAAACCCTATGATGAAAAAATTAATACGTATTACCAGGATGATATGATTAAGTACATTAAATATTAATAGTGTAAGATAAGGGGGGAAATTATTTTGTAAGCTGAAAGCATTGAACTTGAAAGACTTTCAGGCAATGTTTCTTTATTCCTGTTTCATGCCAACCAACAGCTTATTTAAGAAAGAGTTGAACAAAATGCAGTTCTGTTTATCTTTCGTTTGATCACTTAAAAAATAGTAATACTCCCAATACTGTAACAAATTCAAAAGCACATTATGATTTTTTTAAACTGAAATATTGGAGCACATAGTATGAAAAAGACTAACTTAGTTTCCAAAATAGCCAGTGACAGCAGAAATAGAACCTAGAAGTCTTTGTTTAGTGATCACCAAATATTCGCTAAATACGAATATTTGTCCTAAATAAATAAAGGTTGCACACTGTTTGATTGAAATTGCACCTCCCTGAAGTATACTTGTCAGGTATTATCTTTGTTGGGTTGCTTTTCCCAAACTTGTTTTACATGGAAAAGGTATTTCCATTCACTGTTTTTGCCCACACACACCTTTTCTCCAACTGGAATGGGTAGCTTTCCAATACCATTATAAATACCTTTTGCCAAGAATAATTTAAATTAACTGAACCATAACTATGGTTATTACTCTATGTACAAGGCATACTTTGTTACAATGTCAAACATACAGTTATCATAAATGTTACCTATCTAAAGTTCCTGGAAGATGACTAAGTCATGTCAGTTATTCTGAAGTTTGAAAGGTAACAGAACATATTTACTTAGAAGTAAGTCCCACCTGAGAGATATGGAACTCATTTCTACACAATGCCTTGTGCATTGTTTAGTGGCTTTTTAAAAGGGGGCTCTGTATATGTATGTGTTCATGAGAATATTCTCAGTGTATTTCAGCTGATGACTGTAGAATTAAGCATCATACAAATCATGGACCCATTAAGTACAGAGTAAATAATATTCTGGGGTAAGTGAATGGGATTCCTATACTGGGTGTCCTATACTGCATTAGTAAAACGACTTTTTAAATTTTAAGATTTCACCAGCATATGTACCATTACATGGCATTTGTGCTGACAGACTTTGAAAAACATAGTTATATCTTGCATGGATATAGATATAATTTTTTAAAAAAAACTTGTTTCAGATACTTGGATAGCACACTCAAACATCGTGCCTTGGGAAAAGATGATTAAATGCTCTAAAATATTTGTTGGTTTTGCCCTTCGTCTAGAGAAGAATAAAGGTTCAAAGATGTTGAGGAAGGGAAACAACAGGAAAAACATTATTTCATCCTGCATTGGATTATAACTAAATTTGTTGCAATAGTGAGGATTTTTTTTTCCAATGAACCATCCCCACACTTTTTTTTCTTATTTCTTTTCATAAAAGGGGACTAAGTGATATCCTACCTGAGGAAGAATGAGACAGCAGGAAATTGGGGCAGATGTAATCATGTTACTTAAATTTTCTTCCCATCATGCTTCTGTGTAAATATCCCACTTGAATGCTGTGTATTTGTACAGGAAATTGAGCAAAAAATGTATAGATTGTGATGTCTGGTACTCTGCCCTGTAAATGTGTTTTTAACCTTGGCAATCTGTTACTATTTTAAAAACAAAAAACAGCTCCCTTCTAATCCATTCTCTTTTGTGTAGTCATGTTCAGAAAATATGTATTAACTGTAAGGAATAGAAATTTTAAAGGGAAATAATTTGTACCAGAATCCTAAAGTTATTTCATTGTATATATTGTGATAGCATGTTTCTTGAATCAAAACAAAAAGTTGTGTGGATTTTAGGTGTAAATATATGCTATTTTGTTTGGGGAGTTTTTCCTTCCCTTTTCCATTCACTCAACTGCTGTGATGTGGAATTAAAGATTAATACCTAATATTAAAGCAATGAATGGATATACTGTCTGAAATACCAATGACATATTTATTCAGATGCCCCAGTGCATCTCACCAAATCCCATAGGTAAAATAGATGCACTTTGTATCCTGTTGACTCATTCTCCCTTTGCTATGTAGTTTATCAAATGAAACTACACACCAGGAAGTTGGTGAGTGAGAAGGTTACTGGTGTTCTTTACACAGGGAAATCCATCTTATCATCTGCTTAAGCCTGTTTATTCAGCAGTGATAAGGCATGCTAAAAATACTGTCCCAAGATTTGTATCATTTTCATTTCTAGTTATTGTCACCAGTAGTCCCTATGGATGGTGAAAGCTTTTTTCAAGGGGGAAAGGGCTGCCAGTTCACTGACAGCTGGAACAGGTTTGGCTCCAAACAATCCAGAAAGAGGAAGATGACCCGTGATTAAATGAGGATCCTTATATTAAAATTCTTTTATTAATTTTTGATTTCTTGACTAGTTTTTGTCAGCTATAGAGCTCTTTTGGAGGCAACTCATAGTAGGACTCCAGGCTAATTGGACAGCTAAGCCATTCCCACATCTGTCACCTATAATCAGCTGTTAATTTTCATCAATCCAGAAATGCGCTCTGCATCTGATCTGTAGCTAACTTGCTCGTTTTCAAAACCAGGAAACAGTTTCTGGAAAAGAGATTATGTTGTCAGCAGCATTCTTACCACCCATGGTAGAGCAGGATTTCTAATTAACGACAGATCAGAACAAAACAACTCCCTGTAGTGTTCATAGAGAATCACTCAATATGGGTTATTAATTTCAGTTTCACAAAATCACAAATAAAGCACAGCAAGTGGAAAACAGCTTTGCTTATTTCACAGTTACCTTTCAAGGCACTTAGAATGAATAATGGTACAGGATGAAAAAATGCAACAGCTCAAAAATATAGGACAAATGATGGCATATTATGGGATTAATTTAAGATTTATGACAGAACATTTTACTTTACATTAGGCTTTAATGGAAAAATCGTGCCAAGAGCATCAATAGGACAAGAAACCCTTGTTTAATTATCCAAAATAGCCTTACTAAAAACTCTTGAGAAAGTCACACGTGTAATTGAGGTTTGTAAGGACATTTTCAGACAATCACTGAATTAAACAATATATGTGCAGTAGGTCGATTGCAGTGTACCAAATACATTTTCCTCCATTAGCACATTTGTTGTATGGAAATCATGTTTCCATAACACAAGCACAGCAATCTTGTGGCTGGGAAAATATTACTAAACTCTTATCTCACCAAAAGAAAAGAAACCAAAATTGTAACTTCATTCACCACATGCTGGGCTGTCTTTGTTTTAGTAGGACCAAACAGAGCATTCTAAAACAAAGATGGTCCAGCATGTGGTGAATGAAGTTACAATTTTGGTTTTTCTTTTGGTGAGATAAGAGTTTAGACACACAGATACAAATCTCCCAGTACAACATTGGTGCCATGTGAGATGCCCTTGTACAAATATCAGAAGCCCTCCAGAACAGTGTCTATGATATCATTGGTGATAAGTAACTCCCCACTCAAGGCTGGGCTATTCTGTAAGCTTTTTAAGAGGGCTTTTTAATGTCAGCAAAGATTGAGTAGTTCACTCCCTTTCTGTATTGCTCAAACACAAGTGTACTCATAAAGTCCTTTAAATACAACAAAAATGTTTATTTTTGTCCTTGGTTATTTATTTCAACATGGATTGTCAGAGTAGATACATGGTTGCGTTTGTACATTATTACTGACTTGTTAATACTGTCTATTTTAATGCTGTTGAATGTATAGATTATTTGATCATATATAACTGTAATTCTGTTGATATTACAAATGAATAAAAAGATTAAAAGGGACAATAAGTACAAGTAGGACTCTGCCTCCCCCAACAATGCCCAACCCCTTATGAAATTTTTGTTTCTTTTTAATGTGTTTCTCTTTCTGCTGAGTTCTTAGAAACCATGCACTTTACCCAACCTTCTAGCACAGGACTTGCATCTCCTAGAAAGCTGCAGAAGAATGGCTACCCCTCCACACATCTGTAAATTCCAGCATGTTTTTTTTTGCCTAATAAAACTGGGTAATAAGAATTGTGGAACATTTTAAGTACCTCTGTGATTTTTGCAATAAACACAGATCATGGATTCAGCAGTCAACTTGCCTATGTAGTTCGAGCTGTAAGAACCTAATTAAGTACGTCTATACACAAGGGAAAGGCACAAATTGAAAGTGGATGCCTACATGTGTGGATATAGATCAACCAGTCCGTGATATGCATCATCAGATTTGTTTTCCAGAGCTCCTGCATTGTGTTAAATTTAACCTGTCCTGCTTCACGTATAAAGGTGCATAACATTCTCATGGCTTTTGAGGTCACTGTGTGCAGTTTTCCCCCACCCATCACTCACCAAGAACACTTAGAACCGTTTGTTCTGGGTGCCAGGCCGACCAGCACTCCAACATGTAGGGTGGCCATTTTATCTGATAGAGAGACAGATTAAATCAGTTAAAATCTACTTGGTTTCTAGAACAAGGTAACTGCATTAAACTTCTCCTAAGCAGAGCCTTTAAGAAAATGTTGATTTTTGAAGTAAGTGGATGGAAATAAATGGCTCTTTAGGCCTTTCTACCTTCTGTCCCTGTTAGGGCAAGTCAGTATCTCATGAACCTGACCACAACCACTTGTGATCTGTTGCTTCCCTATCAGAGCATCTGTTTAGCTGTAACTGAAACACCATTTTTTAAATGCCTACCCATCCCGAGTTTCCAGGGTACAACAAGAGATTCATCTAAATGAAGTTCTATTTTATGCTTTCTTCAGTGGTAAAAAAGAACTTATTTAGTGCTTGGGATACACTCTGTCATGCATCTCTGATGTAATTAACCAAAGAACAGTGTAGCAGTAAGCAGAGTTGGTTCAAAAAAGAGAAACCTACTACACACAGACACAACACTGAACCTGAAACCAATCAAATATAGAGCACAAATTTAATATGTGTACTACATGCTATAGTGCTAATAGGTGAACATAGAAACAAAATCACATGACAGCAACATACAAGATAATAAACAAACACTGAGTCCACAAAAGACATGAGAGAACCTGCTGCACACTGAGAGGTAGTCAAGACCTATTTTGTCACAAAATGATCAGGTAAGTCTTGATATATTCAGATCAGAGTAAACAGGTGGAAATTCTGGGTATTGTGCCCATTTCACAGCACAAAGCAGTTTTTTTAGCAATGAAATCCTCCAATTATGAATAAATAAGTGGGAATAAATATATTCAAAGCATCATATAGAAGATTTGTAAATTTCCCTCAGCTCTTTCTTTCTAAGCTTACATTCAGATCATCTTGCAAGACATCTCTGATTAGCATGCTGACAATGGAAAATTATTTAGCAAAAATTCATGGAATATAGAAACATATCCTTTAAAATTTGAGTTCAAATTCATTCTGCTCTGAATAAAATAAGCAATGGTAATTTCTCAATGACGACAAAAGCAACATTGGTGAAATAGGGGGGAAAGAGATGCTGATTTCAAAGAAACAGCTGTTGATTTCAAAATCATGAATGTACGATAAAGATTCCAGTTCTTACTGGAGAGAGCCTAGCATTTGACCAAGGGGTTTCAGAGCTCTGATCTCTTGAGTCTACACATAACAGAGTCTTCGTATCATATATGTTGGGAAACATATGAGGAGTTTGTATCACATGTACACTACCAGTTTTATGGCTCCAAGACATACACTGGCTCTTTTCTGTTTTGCAATCACAGAAGGCAGGGAGAAGTGTGCACACACACTCTTGTTTTTGCGTGTGTGTGTGTTCTGAAACTGCTCCAGGGAGCAGCTACTGGCTCCCATATAAAACTTATGTCAAGACAGCAAGCAATGTGATTTTTTAACACAGTCAATAGCAGCTCTATGGAGCAGTTCTGTCGGAATTAATAAAATCTAGCTTGTAAAGAAATGAGAATACCCAGCAGTGGACTACTAGATAGGAATGTTAGGTTAGAGACATTCCATACTTTTATGGCACCTCCTATCTGTTCTTAGGTCTAATTTCCTCAGAAGTTATCCTCTATCCTTATTCAGTGAGCCAGCTGAAGGCTATCCCTGTCTCTCAGCATTCCTATCTAAAATGTAGTTCCCTAATACTTATCTTTAATCAGTGATCTTCTGTTCTCTGCAAAACTAGCACTCTGCCAACAAGTCTGAGGACACACACATGGCATGTGAAGGGAAGCTAAATATATTTATCCCTGGTGTGCTTTGGTCACAAAGAGACACATCTGGGAGGCATGAATGTTAAACGGAGGCTGAATGCAATCACTGCTGGAAAAGTGGTCATCTTATATTTGCACAAAGAAATCATTAAAATGCTACAGTTCAGTGAGTGGGAAATTGTGTTCCCTTCTTCAAGAGTGGCAGCACATAGCCATCTCAATCCACCTGCATCTGGGACACCATCAGAGCAGGCAGCATGAAGCAGATCAAATACAAGAGCCAAACTCAAGGAGGCTTTCTGGGACATAACTTAAAAATACGGGCAAAACCTAGATACTTCAACAGGACCAGAAGTTGATAAGCAGAACCTGTTTCTAGATTAAAATATCTGATTAGTGATGCCCAAACAATTCTTGGTCCACAGGAGGTGATGAAATTGAACAGGGGAAAGTGGTTTTTATTTTTCCTCCACTTCTCATTCTGTTCCACCTGATCAGTGAGGAGAAATGCCAAACTCCCCAGTTCTACAGAGTTGCTTGATGAAAGAAACTGTGTCCATGTGTCATTCAGAAAATATGTGTATGTATACGTGTACAAATGACTTTTTTTCAAAATGTGTCTCGTAAAACAATCACGTTTAAAAATGTTTAATTAAACCATATTTAATTATAATAAACAAATATGTAATATATCTTACAATAGAGGACTGGATACTGGTTTTTAATCATGATTCACCCTAAATAAAAAAAATACTCCAACTATGTACATTTTTTTCACTTTTAGCAAAGCCACGTCTGAATATTTGATTGGTGGATATGCTTTGTTTCCCATACTACGCACAAGACCCTCATAAGCAATTGGGGGGGGGGGGGATGGTCCATCCTACTGACTGATGTCTTGTGTCACTTTGACTAAAGTGACTAACATACTTTTACTCTTGCATAAACTTTTGCAGACTACTTCTGGGCTTCACTATAAAAACTTGTTACTCTTGAAGACAAGACTTCTGTTTGTTTGTTTTGCTGCAACAGGCTATATGGCTACCAATCTTACGGATTCAAACTGTACAAACCAATTTGTCAAAGCCTGTTACACACGGGGCTTTTCTGAATGGTTTTAATAATACTTTTGAGTATTACATTATAGCTACCATGGGGTGCGGGAGCAGGGGGGATGCATAGCTACCATGGGGCATGGGATTGGGGGGGGCAGGGTGTCTGTAACTACCACGGGGCATAGGGGGGCCATTTTGTCCCACTATGCCTCTGGGGGAGGAGCTACCATCTTTTTTGTAATCAGAGAGATGGAAAAGGTCATCAGGCCTTCAAATCCAACTCCCTGCTCAATGCAGAATGCAACCTGGGAATTCAGAAAACCAGCTAAACCTATCATTACGATCGTATATCAATATTTTAGAGCCTTTAAAAAATGCAGCCATGATTTTAATATTAGCACGCACAATAAATAAAAAAGGATGCTATGACACTACTGATGATGCTACTAGTGACAATAGCACCCTCCCTTGAAAATCCTGATTTAAGGCATATGCAGAAGAAGCCACACTGACTGTGATAATACTGAGGAGGGTAGACATGTCAAACTGTGCTCAAACAGATTCCATTGCTTTGTGGATCCACTGCCAAGAAAATCAGGAGTAAGTCTGGCATGTAGAAAAACCTTAGGGCTAACTCGAGCAGTTGTGTAACTAAACACAAGAGGGAGCTCCATTCCACTCCATTTATCTCCTGAGTTAATTACTTCCAAGTGATGTTTGATACCTCTTCCAAAAAGATATTCTGTTCGCTGGTTTAAAGAAACATTTGCTGGACTTTGTTTTTGCTATCAAGTGTAATTGATTTATTGCCTCCTGACTGGAAAAAGAAAAGGTGTAGCTTGAAACCATATCTATTTGAATCTGCTCTGCATCTAACAAACAATGCAGGCTTGAACATTACGTCCTGAAGCACATCCTCTTCTCCAAACCCCTTTTTAGTAATTTTTTTTTGTAACATCCAACCTAAAGAAGCATTCTGGAGAACTCAAAAGCTCATATATTATTACGTGCCATTTGGTTGGTCCTAATAAAAGGTAGAGTCAGTGAGTTACAGGGGAGTGCTGGACTCGGATTTGGGAAACTCAGATTCAAAACCCCGCTGTTACAGAAGCTTCCTGGCTGACATTGATCCAGCCATGCATGCTCAGCCTAACTTGTCTCACAAGGTTGTTTTAAGGATAAAATGAAGGGGAGCAGAAAGATGCAAATCACTTTAGGTCCCCATCAAGGAGAAATGTAGAATATAAATAAAGTAAATAAATATTAAAGTAAATAAACATTACCGGTACGTATAAAGTAAATAAATGATATGTGGAGAAAGTAAATAAATATTATGTGGATAAGAACATAAGAACATAAGAACAAGCCAGCTGGATCAGACCAGAGTCCATCTAGTCCAGCTCTCTGCTACTCGCAGTAGCCCACCAGGTGCCTTTGGGAGTTCACATGTAGGATGTGAAAGCCATGGCCTTCTGCGGCTGTTGCTCCCGAGCACCTGGACTGTTAAGGCATTTGCAATCTCAGATCAAAGAGGATCAAGATTGGTAGCCATAAATTGACTTCTCCTCCATAAATCTGTCCAAGCCCCTTTTAAAGCTATCCAGGTTAGTGGCCATCACCACCTCCTGTGGCAGCATATTCCAAACACCAATCACACGTTGCGTGAAGAAGTGTTTCCTTTTATTAGTTCTAATTCTTCCCCCCAGCATTTTCAATGAATGCCCCCTGGTTCTAGTATTGTGAGAAAGAGAGAAAAATTTCTCTCTGTCAACATTTTCTACCCCATGCATAATTTTATAGACTTCAATCATATCCCCCCCTCAGACGTCTCCTCTCCAAACTAAAGAGTCCCAAACGCTGCAGCCTCTCCTCATAAGGAAGGTGCTCCAGTCCCTCAATCATCCTCGTTGCCCTTCTCTGCACTTTTTCTATCTCCTCAATATCCTTTTTGAGATGTGGTGACCAGAACTGAACACAGTACTCCAAGTGTGGTGCATCTCACAGCTTTATATAAGGGCATGAGAATCTTTGCAGTTTTATTATCAATTCCTTTCCTGATTATCCCCAGCATAGAGTTTGCCTTTTTCACAGCTGCCATACATTGAGTTGACATTCCCATGGAACTATCAATTAAGACTTCCAAATCCCTTTCCTGGTCTGTGACTGATAGCACTGACCCCTGTAGCGTGTATGTGAAGTTTGGATTTTTTGCCCCTATGTGCATCACTTGCATTTTGCTACATTGAACTGCATTTGCCATTTCTTAGCCCACTCACCTAATTTATCAAGGTCCGCTTGGAGCTCCTCGCAATCCTTTGTGGTTCTCACCACCCTACATAATTTGGTATCATCTGCAAACTTGGCCACCACGCTACCCACCCCTACTTCCAGGTCATTTATGAATAGGTTAAAGAGCACTGGTCCCAATACGGATCCTTGGGGGACACCACTCCCCACATCTCTCCATTGTGAGAATTTCCCATTTACACCCACTCTTTGCTTCCTGTTTCTCAACCAGTTTTTAATCCATAGGAGGACTTCCCCTCTTATTCCCCTCTTATTCCTTCATTGCTGAGTTTTCTCAATAGTCTCTGGTGAGGAACTTTGTCAAAAGCCTTTTGGAAATCCAAGTAGACAATGTCCACTGGTTCCCCCTTATCCACATGCCTATTTACATCCTCAAAGAACTCTAGTAAGTTTGTAAGACAGGATTTGCCTCTGCAAAAGCCATGCTGACTCTTTCTCAGCAGGTTTTGCTTAAGTACATGTTTTATAATTTTATCTTTAATGACAGATTCTACTAATTTACCAGGAACAGATGTCAAACTGACTGGCCTGTAATTTCCCGGGTCCCCCCTAGATCCTTTCTTAAAGATTGGTGTGACATTGGCCATCTTCCAGTCTTCAGGGATGGAGCCTGATTTCAAGGATAAGTTGCATATTAAAGTGAGAAGATCAGCAATTTCATGCTTGAGCTCTTTAAGAACTCTTGGGTGAATGCAATCTGGGCCAGGGGATTTGGTAGCATTTAGTTTATCAATGGCTGCCAGAACTTCTTCCTTGTCTACCACTATCTTCGTTAGTTCCTCGGATTCGCCTCCTAAGAAGCTTGGTTCAGGTGCAGGAATTTTCCTCACCTCCTCTTGGGTGAAGACAGATGCAAAGAATTCATGGATATAGTGTTCAATCTTTGATGAGCACTGTCATAAATATTTCAGAATCCCAGGTGTCTGTATTATGGACATTCTAAATGTGCTTCTGCTCCTAGATGCCAGTCATGTGACTAGTTGTTTACAGGGTGCCTAATGATGAGTCCCTATTTTAGTTACTTCACTTTTTATAGTAGTGGATTACTCAATATGATTTTCCTTTCTGAATAACCTGCACTCAGTATGTGTGAACTTGCAGAAAGCATGAACCTAGAAAACCTACATATGGACTGGTACATCTGCTTTTATCTATAGAGAATAGTTTCCATGTTCTGCTTATCTGTGTAGCATTTATATCTGTTAGCAGCCCCATAATAGCTACATCCTCAATAATGATAGTTTCAGGAGCAAAGGCTTTCCCTTGGCCACTGGAAATATTAAAGTAAGGTCAGTCAGGAAGTTCTTTCAGAGTGCTTTAACATGATTTCACAAAAACCCTGGGCCCACAGACTGTCAGGAGAACAGCCCATTGTATTTAGGACCATCTATCCTGTTGCTTCAAGATTAAATTAAAGTATCTTGGCATATGTAACCCAAGATGGAGGCTGACTGACATCAGATTTTTCAGTATGCCCCATTTTAAGTACAGGGTTAGCTTGCTTGCCTGGTGAAGGCCTTATTCAGTCTGCAAACTACCTTACATGTGTGAGTGCATACACACTGCCTGCTGGTGGTTGTTGTTGTTGTCCCCCCACCCCCAGAGCCTTAGAAAGACCCCATGCTTTTCCACCAGCAAATATTATGGATTCATGGGAACAAGCAAAGGAAAACATTTTGAGAGCAGTTTTAAGCAGGTCTAATTCAGTATTGTTAGAACTGAAGATAATTGTCCAGTGTTTTATTATTACACATCAAAATGTGAGAGCATATTCACCTGTCCATGCAAACAGTTAATTGCACTGCTCTGAGACTGTGTGGCAGATTCCGCATGGGCCAAAAACAGCGGTGTGAAAACGGTGTAAAAGGGTTTTTTACACGGTTTTCACACTGCTGTTTTTTGCCCATGCAGAATCCGCCCATGTGTGTTAAATGCTGTCAACTTCTAACTCTATGAATCAATGTCCACCAAAATGCTTTTTCATTAAGAGCCTTGCTCAGTTCTTGCAAACTGAGGGCCATGGCTTCCTTCATAGGGCCAATCCATCTCATGTTGCATCTTCTTTTCCTACTGCCTTAAACCTTTCCACTGACACTTGTCTTCTTATAAAGTGACCAAATAACGATAGCCCCAATTTAGTCATTGTAGCTTCTATGGACAGTTCAAGCTTGATTTGATCTAGAACCCACTTACTTGTCCTTTCAGCAGTCCATGGTATCTACAAAACTCTCCTCCAACGACACACTTCAAAGAAATGAACTTTCTTCTTGGCTCTGAGACAAGTCTGATTCATCCTCAGAACATGATTGGAAAATGAGAGTGTTTAAAGTGTCACAGATAAAAGGCCAGTTATTCAAATCCAGCCACTTGTACCTTTTGTAACGATCTCATCAGAGATGCAGTAGAAATTGCACCAAAATCATGCTGTCAACTTCTAACTCTATGAATCAATGTCCACCAAAATGCTTTTTCATTAAGAGCCTTGCTCAGTTCTTGCAAACTGTAAATATCACTCTAAACCAGTGTGGTTGTTCCACCCACTGACCGTTAACACACACTGTAAATTATACATTTTTTCCTGCAATCAACGTACCTCAAAACTGACTATCTACCTCTTCAGCTTTATGAACACTATGGGTAGAATTGATGGGGGAAAGGGCCTTTTTCGGTTTGTCTTTTGTCAGTACAACCAAGACTTATTCTTTTGCTGAACTCCACTTGGGCAGTGGCAGGAAAGATAAATAAAATAAAAATATACTCACTTTAGTGCGATAAACAAACACAATTACACCATGTGCTTTCAGAAATTCGAAAATCCTTTTCTATTGGACATCTATTTCTCGGAGATGTTAAAGCTAATTCTACCAAAATATGGACTTTGGTCTACAATCGAACCATCACAGAGCAAAGGAACTTTTCCTTAACTAGTCCAGGATGAGGGCATCGCGAATCCCACACCACCCTCACACGGTTCGAACACATGTTGAAACCCCGAATTCGTTATTTTAAAATTTTTTCTCCTTTCCTGAGAAAGGCGAGCTTCCTAAGCGAAATGGGAGGTTCTGGGCTGAGGCGTGTCAGGGTGGCGCAAGAAGTCTGCTTACAGAAGGGTCGGGAATAGCTATGAGGCGGACCACAGACGACGCTACGATACGCGCGAGGACAGTCACGACTCAACCCGCGTTTTTGAACGTTTGAACCACATCACACGTGCCTGACCGGGAGCCATTCTCGCATATAAAGAGCAACCAGCTCAGTCACAGTCCTGCGTCATAAGCGTAAGCCACTCTGACGCAACTCAGCCTCGGGCTCGTCGGCGGAAACGCTTCTTCGGCGCAGACGTGTCTCAAACAAAGATGGCGACTTCTTCCGCCCCTACATTTTCTCAGTCCTTTGCCCTCAATAACTATGTCTCCGGCACAGGCCCCCGTTTGCAAAAATGTGCCTCGCCCCCTTTTCATTCAGAGGCCGCCCAGCCAATCGGCAGCCGCCAACTCTCCCATCCCGAAAGCCACTTGGCCAACCAGGAAAAGCAGCGTGGAGTCCTCTCGCAGGGTGGACCAATGGCCGCTTGGGAGATAGGAAAGGGGAGGAAAGGGCAGCCAATGGCGTTGCGGGTGGGCGGTCAGTTTGTCGTCAAGGTGCCGGCTTGGAAGAGGCTCAGCGCGAGCCGAGCGAGTGGCCGAGGTGGGTCGTGCAAGGAGGATGCGGGCGGCCAACGGGCTCTGGGCGGCGGTGGCCTTGATTCTGCTGCCGGGCAACAGCCGCGCTCTGCGAGAGGGCGACTGCGAAGGTGAGCCTGGGGCGGAGGAGCGCTGGGAGCGGAGGCGGCCGGCCGGCGTGCCCGTCTGGGCTCGTCCTCAGAGAGCGTGGCTGATACGGGCGCCGCCTTGGAGATGCTCCCGGTTTTTTACCCCCCTGCCCGAATTAGGGTCCTGCGAGGCCGCCTCAGACAGACGGTGTAACTTTTTTGTGGGGGGAGTGGGGAGTAGCCTCGGTCGTCTCCCGTCTGGCTGGAAGTGGCCTCTGCACGAGAAGGAGAAGGTGACGCGGCCCCCTCTGTGTGTGCGGTGGGAGCTCGCTGGAAAGAAGCCTGTTGCCCAGGAGAGGCTGGCGGAAACGAGAGGAGGATCGCTTCGGGTGGGCGCGTGGGTCAGCCTCCCGGCCAGTCGTGCCTTAATACGTGGGGAATAAGTGTCGGTCCCAGTTTCCTCCGGTAATATCCAGCCTCTGCCGGAGCCAGGTAAGAAAGAAATTAGGACTGGTTGGTGTCCGGGCTCGAGAAGGCGGCTCTAACATTGTCAAGGAAGAGCCGGCTCCTGTGTGTGGGACTGCTGCAATTTGCAGTTGCTGCGTGTCAGCACTTGGGGCATGTCCTGGAACAGAACTGCTGCTCTTTCACACAGTCAAAGTAATTGTAGCGATATACATGAATGAATCCTCCCTTACACATGGCTGCTTGCTACAGGTTGAAGGGCCTTTCCTGTGTAGTTAGTCTCCTGTTCTCACACTGAGGCAGAGATGGTGGGAGTGAATTGATTTCTCCTCGAAGAAGGAAAAGTTCCTTGTGCTCCAGTCTTACTGGATCAGCAACGTGAGATGCTATGGTAGCATCTGATTTGTTTGCTTTATTTGTTCTTATTTGGGTCAAAGACAACTGAAGGTTACGTTGAATATAATTATAGCAAATTTCTTCTATAGAGCTATGAAAAAATAATCAGCAATAATTGGGTTACAACAGTTAACCACACAGCTGGGATTTCATGCATGGGTTTCTGGGGGAAAGCTTGTCATGACCAGGTACATAAGATTTTTTTTAATTTTGTGAGCTGAGCAGTTATATTGATTAGTTGAAGAACAAGAGAAGATGCAGCTGATGCTGACTTACTTAATTAAAGTTTATTAACTTTGCTCTATTGGATGGTATTTTGTTCACATACAGAAGATTTATTCAGGATAGCTGATCTATGTTGGTGATTTCATACAGCCAAGCTGATCATGTGGTAATTAACAAATGGTGAATGTGGCTATGCAGATTAGTCCTTAACAGGTGACATGCTGTAAGAGATACAGGTGTGGGGGCACCATGATTGCAATGAACCTTCTGAAATCTAGAGCTGGGTAACTGATTTTGTGCCCTGACCTTTAGTAGGCAAACATTGTAGCACATGAATACTGTAATTCTGACTGTTGGCATTCCTGGACTAAGTGAGCAGAATCCCTTAAAGCAGTATAGTGCAAGTGTGTGTGGGGATTTTTACCCCTTCTTGGGAGGATTTGAGAAGCAGTTGGTGTTGGAGGATACATGCTGCTTTCTTCAAACTTTTTCAGAGCAGGGTAAATGTTAACACACACACCCAACATTATTATGCTGCATATTTTTTCTCCATCCCCTTTGCTATTAAAAGTTTTATTTGGGCCAATTTCTTTCTCTTCCCCATCTTTCCCTTTAATTGCCTTCAATTTTTTGTTCCCCATAGGAGATGGATTGATATAAAATACTTTGTGCCCCCTTTCCACCTGATCAGTGTCCACAAGACTGCATACTCATCATTGACAGACCACTTTTCTTTTTCATTTTTAAATTGCTTGAGTTCCACTGAAAACCTGTGCTGATGGAGAAGATTTGCACCAGTGGTTTGTGATCTGTCTGACTTCCCCTTCCTGCTGCAGCCCCAAAATAACATGAATCAGAGGTCTGCTGCAGGAGGGGGAGTCAGTGAAAATCTCCTACCCCTATAAGGGAAATGTTCTGCCAAGATCCAACCCAATATACTTATTTAGTGTGTTTATAGACTGTTTTTGGATGCAGTGGATCATGAAGGAAACATGTAAGCTTTTATAGAAAAAAGGATAGAATTACCTGGAAACTTTTTAAAAACCATGAGTAAGCTTAGACTGTAATCCACAAGTATCATCTCCTATTTCAGCCTAAACTGAAGCCCTTCCAGAAAAGAAAATTCTTTAAATCACCTTAGGAAGACCTCCAGGGATGAGCAATCTTATACAAATCGTTTTCTGTATCTCTCATGTATATAGAAACTGCCCTACTGGTAACTGCAGGACTATGATTATTGAATTTAAGCAAACTGAGCATTAAGTATCCACAAATGGTAGGGGACTTCGGTTTTAAAGTAAAAAAACACCCTCTCCTAAAAGTAGTTAAATAGAAGGAGATGAAGAGTTTTGATTTATACCCTGCTTTTCTTAACAGTAAGGAGTCTCAAAGTGACTTGCAAACTCTTTCCCTTCCTCTCCCCACAACAACAGTGTATATTGAGAGAACTGTGTCTGTCCCAAGGTCACCCAGTAACCTTCATGTGGAGGAGCAGGGAAAACAAGCCTGGTTCACCAGAATAGAGTCCACCATTCATCATCATCATCTGGTAATCCCTGGCCCCAAGGCGATCCGGCTGGCCTCTACAAGGGCCAGGGCTTTTACGGCTCTGGCCCCTACCTGGTGGAACAGGCTTCCAGGTGAGATCAGGGCCCTGCGGGATTTACAAAGTTTCCGCAGGGCCTGTAAAACGGACCTGTTCCGCCAGGCGTTTGGCCAGCCGGGATGATATCAACCGCGATAAAAAGCAAACATCTGGCCTCCCGTGGGTTCATAAAAGGGGGAATAGAATAGCTGATGCCATCTCTAGTTTAATATTTTATGTATTTTATGTATTTTAATTAACTTATATATATGATGTTTTAAATTTTTATTTTGTTGGAAACCGCCCTGAGCCTTCGGGGAGGGCGGTGTGTGTGTGTGTGTGTGTGTGTGTGTGTGTGTGTGTGTGTGTGTGTGTGTGTGTGTGTAATATAAATAAATAAATAAATAAATAAATAAATAAAATACCTTTCATTGGCATAGAAAATATATATCTTAAAATCAAGATGCAAGCTAAATACTATATTTGGCTAATTTAGCTGTCTTTAAAACGGGCATGCTGGGCTGAAACTGAAAATTTTGCTACATCTAGAGACCTTGATGTACCGAGATCACAGAGCAAAAAGTAAGTCTTATCCTTATTGGAAAGAAAAGGACATTTCTGGATATGAGGATGAATGTAAAGGTTTCTAAGTGCGGAGTAAAAAACACAGTTCAGGAGGATATGTTCCACCATCTTTTGCAAATAAGCAAATTCTCCTGTGATGAGGGATCTATAGGTTTCTGCCGCTTAAATATGCTGAGGGTAGTGCATTCAAGCGGGCAAGCATAAAGGTTCTCCTAAGGTTGGGTGAAGATAAATTTGTAATGTATAATGGAGGACCCTTGTTCCAAGGCAGTGAAGTAAAGCCTGAAGGTAGAATGTCTTTCAAATAGTATGGGGAGAGAGTTTGGATTTCAATATTTGTTATTCTTTGAGTGAGACAGCTTGCTATTTGTTGTTCCTCCATGTTGTCGAAGGAAGCCCATGAAAAGCCTAGTGATTTTATTTTGGTAGTTATCAGGTGACTCCAAGAAGAGGCAAATGAGTCAAACAACATCCTTCTTATTAAGCTACCAGGTTTAGTACGGAAATGTAGGCGTAACCAATATTTTAACATGAGTATCCAGATTCTGGTCTCAAGCAGATTTATGCAGGTTTCTGTACACAAGGAATAGAGTCCACCATTCATGTGGAGGAGTGGGGAGTCAAACCCAGTTCTCCAGATTAGATTCCTCTTCTCTTAACCACTGTACCATGCTGAGCTGCTAGCTGAAGTACTTCTCTGCACTGCAGCCATAGTTTCTTTTGGGTTGAACTCCAAGTCACTAAATGTATAGGCCCGTGGTGGCGAACCTTTGGCACTCCAGATGTTATGGACTACAATTCCCTTCAGCCCCTGCCAGCATGGCATATTGGCCATGTTGTGGTCTCCTTAGAATATTTGCATTGTGCCAGCAGCACAGAAAGGAACAGTGACTTCCACACTTCCAGTGTTTTGGAGAAAGTGGTCCCTGACAATGAGCAAGCACTTCTGAGAAGCTTTGTAATGTCATGCACAGGCAGATGAGTCCCAGTTACCTCAAAGACTTGCATGTGCATTGCTTAGCCTGTATGTCTGTTGCTGCTGGTGTTGACAAGCAGTGGTTGTCATAAAATTTAAATCTAGAGTTAATTTAAGCAGCAAGAAAATGTTGAGATGACATGTTTCACTATTTTGATATGGATGGAAACAAACTGAGCTTATGTCAAGGTGACACATACTTCCTCTGCTTATTGACTTGGAAAGAGGAAGTGCATGCCATTCTGCATCTTGTAACAGAGTACATATGCCATAGTTACTTGAGCTTACCCCTTGCAGCATTTGTCTTGAATGAATTCAAAATAGGTGTGTATATTCTTCCACCAATTGCTGCTCTTCTAGAATGTTAAGTGTACAAAGTCTCTTTATTGTTGTCTTCTTCATGAGAAGTTGGTGACAATGTGTTTGCCATTCATATCTGTGGAATTCCTTGATGAGCTTTGTAGGACGTGCTACAATTTAATTTATAGGAGACATAGATCCATCCATTCTGCTTGCAGATTACAAAATAATCTGCATGACAAACCTTTCCATTTTTTTCTTCTCTTTACAGTATGTGTGTCATTCATGGGAAGATTCTACCAGAGCTTAAAGGACAAGAATGTTGAATTTACGCCAGCCAGTATTGAAAAAGAGCTTTTGAAATCCTGTAAAGAGACAAAAGGCAAAGAGAATCGACTAGTAAGTGTAACAACACTAAGATTCATGTTTTGAGCCAATCTTGTGAAAAGCAACGGCAACAAAATAGACCAAAGGTCTTTCAGTACTTTGTCTAAATAGTTGCTTGATTGAAGTACAACATTCTGAGAAGCACTGTTAAAAGGAGTGAATTTTAAAGAATGGAAACTAGTTTTGTTGTCTAAACTCAACAGCTATGCCTGTCAAGTGACTAGGTCTCTAAATGCACACAAGCTAAAAGTCAAGGATACATCTGCACAAGTCTTTATATCAAGTGTTTGAACAGTACCTTGGGACTAGATATAACTTTGGAAGTATCAAGTGTGTGATGTGTCTGTTAGTGCTGGGAGTGGGCAGGGTGTCCCCTTGTCAATGCCCCTACTTATCATGACAAGGCTCCCACAATGGGCTGCCCCAAGGGGCCCAACAAGCAATCCTAGAATTACAGGGACATCTATCAACATCAGCCAGAGGCTGGCACCTTTCCAATAGCTCAGCAGGCCAGTGGAGGTTTAGCTAGAAGGTACAGCTGTGTCAGTCATGCCTCTGCAGCATAGCTGTCCAGCATGAATGCTCAGGCAAAGCACAATGAGGGGTCAGCCAGGAGGGGATGAGGGGGCAGGATCCCATTTAGAAGGAAGTTGATGAGACTTTTAAGGGCCAGTTGGCTCAAGCAATAGATAATAGAGCTTGTAGAGGCTACATAGGCCTATTAATACCCTTCCATCTTGGGAGATGCTTGGGGTGGCCCCTGTCTCAGAGCTGTTAAAGAGACAGAGTCAGAAGAAACAAGCTGGAAGCACCCTGACAGGAGGAGGACCCAGGTGAACACAACCCCCTTCTTCTCAATGTGTGAAGGCTGAGGGACCTGGATGCCCAGACTGCACTTGCAGCTGGGAACCAGGAAGAGGCTGCAGTCACTGGGTTCGGGTCCTCCCTTCTCCGCTCCAGCACCCACTTGGCCATGCCACCTTTCTACGGATGCCCTTCCCTGCAGCTATCTAGTGCCATTCAAACCTCTTGCACTTTGAGAACAGAAGTTCACTTTCCTTTCTCATTCACTAAACTGTGATTGGGGTAAACAGTATTAAGATGGGTGGCATGGATAGAGCAGGATGATAGTTTGCTAAGGTACAGCAATGAAGTTTCCTAACTTAATAGTTTCAGCATTAACAGCTTGAGTCTCAAAACCACATCGAAAGAAACAACATCAAATGCTGAAGCAATTCAGTCTGTCAGTTTGAAGAAGAGCTGAATGAACCATGATCAGATAGTCATGCTGATCCATTAGAATCCTCTTGAAACAACATCTTGTCTATCTTGGTTGAAGTTCTGGATTGCCCATGCCTCATAAGAGGAAAGATAATATATATAATTTCAGTATACATCTGAATACTGGAAGTATGCAATATTGTAATGGTGTTTTTATTTTTTGCAAAAAAGCAGAAAAAATATATTAAATTTTCAATTTTGAGAGAAAATCTTACAGATTGCTGGAAAAAGATGCAACCAATTTTTAAAAATCTTAATTCCAGAAATTCCATTTTGTGCTTCTTCTCCTGCTAGTGCTATTACATTGGAGCTACCAGTGATGCAGCCACCAAAATAATTAATGAGGTGTCAAAACCTTTGAGTAATCACATTCCTGTTGAAAAGATTTGTGAGAAGCTGAAGAAGAAAGATAGTCAGATCTGTGAATTGAAATACGGTGAGTAAAAACAGACATGATAAAGGGTTTATGGGACTTGTTTCACTCGGTTTGTTGTACTTTGGCATTCATCCAGATTTCTTCGTATGTTCTTTATTTTCTGAAATGGTTGTGATTGACTGATGCTGAGAGTTGTTGCAGTCAAGATCTATACATACTCAAGCAAGATCACTGGTTCTGGATGAGACACTGTGTTGACTTTCCCTTTGTAAAGAGGACCCTGGGTGTTGTTGAAAGGCCCATAGCCTCAGCAACGTCGTTATTTATCAGATGGATCTGATCAGTGCCTTGGATGAAATAACTCCAGGGACCTTCTGTACTCTTCCCTAAGTTCCATTTTGGTATAAAAGTTGGGTGTAAACATTGAGTACTAAGATGTGTTATGATGGTCAGGGAACATAATTCTTAATAATCCATTAACTATGAAGGTTCCATTGCTAAGGTATGGGTGTGTTTATATATTATGCCTTATGCACAGTAGTATTCAAAGTACTTGGTCTGTAGAATAAAATACTTGCCTCATTCATATGCATTGGTCAAGTTTCACATGACTGGCATCTGAATGTCCAGGTGTGGCCTACACTGTGTGAATTAGGGTGACTATCACTTTAATGACAAAGGTAATAATTTAGAATGCATTTCTGGGAGGGAGTGGGTAACTTGTAGAAGTGAAAGTTTGAGAAAATCAACAACTTTAACATGCATAAAGGATTGCTGGAAGAATTGCACTGCAACATGAGCTATAAGCTAATTAGAGTGGGAGGTAATTGTTCTCTGAATATAAAAGGTAAGACACAACTATAAGCAGTGTAAAGAATAATTGGAAAGAATTAATAACAATTGGTCCCTTGTTGCTACATGTGAATGAACCAAATTTAATGATGTAACCATAGGTCATAATATAACATAAGCATGAGATAACTCACACACAAATATGCTGAAAGTAAATAACATTAAAACATCAAAATAGAAGTATGCACTGTAAATCCCATCCAATCACTATTTAAAATATGCTCAGTACTTGAAACAAATTTCAAGGCTACAGTTTAGATAAAAATCCTTATTAACTAGTGGATGTAAATGTCTTCATAATTTTAATATGCAAGAACATAAGTACTCATATGAAAAGTAATATAAAGGAGTGTATCTGCCAGTAAAAATATAATTCACTTTTCATCACAACCTAAAATTAATAAGGAACTGATGTAGGGATCTATTCCTTATATTTCCATGAAAAGGGAAATATGAAACATAATCCTGAATATCTTTGACTTGATTATAGTTGCTGGGGCAGAGTTGCTGCTTCATGGGAATTTTATAAAATCTGCTAAAAAAGACAGGCAGAAAACATCGTCTAGAAATGTACTCTTGTAAATGTATTCCCTGTATTCCTTAAAGATGCATTAGTGAGATCTCTTAGATAACAAGAGAAAAAAAATTCTTGACAGAAGTTAACCATGTACAAAATGTAAACTGATATCATGAGTTGCATCACAAAGAGCCAGTTACATATTTTACTAATATCCCAGGATGTAACAACCTCTAAATGAGGGATAGAATATGTTTGGAAGGTAGAGGAAAACACATTGGCTTATTGATTCCCTGCCTTGTATTGCCAATAACAAACTTTAACTAAAGGGTCTTCTGAAATACTATCAAGCTTATTAAATATTTCAGTAGTTTTAAACAGTGTCAGAATAATGCATCTTTATGTCCAGGTATGTTCTTTGAGTAGAGTTGTCCTGTTTTAAGGAATTGGACAGTGTTATGCCTTTCTCCTGACTTTGGTGCCTTTTTAGCATTAATAACCTTTTTTTCCATTAGGCGTCTCTTCCTCCTTGTTTCTTTAATCTTCTCTCCCTTATAATGTATTCTAATAATGAGGAGTTGAATGTATTGTCAAAGGCTTTCACAGCCAGATTCAACTGGTTGTTGTGAGTTTTCCGGGCTGTGTGGCCGTGGTCTGGTAGATCTTGTTCCTAACTTTTTGCCTGCATCTGTGGCTGGCATCTTCAGAGGTGTATCACGGAGAGAAGTCTGTTATAAGAGAAGTCTGGACACAGTTTATAACAGACTTCTCTCTGTGATACACCTCTGAAGATGCTAGCCACAGATGCAGGCAAAACGTTAGGAACAAGTTCTACTAGACCACGGCCACACAACCCGGAAAACCCACAACAACCAATGAGGGTTGTTTTGAGCTTTCATTATGTTGTTCTAGCTTTGTGGAAATGAAGGTGGCCTATGCAAATTTTCCTGTTGCCATGACTTTCTTTATCAAAGTGTTTACTCCTTACTGTTCCATCCTGTAAAAGTGTGTGTGTGTTGGGGGGGGGGGGGAGTTAACTAACAAATAGCAGTTGGCCTGGGGATAGGGGGAGTTAACTTTTTGCAATCCGCAAATCCATAATCCACCCTACATTAGTCAAATAGCCCTTATGAGCTTCTTGGGACCCCTTCCCCTTTCATCCTGCTCAATATTGGTTATAGCTCATCCTGCTTTTTCTGCTTTTCCAGTAACTGCAACAAATACATTGTCTTCAGCAGGCTTATATTTTGGACAGTTTGCTAGCTCATTCTTATTTGTTCCAATCTGCAAACTTCTGAATACCTGATAAGAAGAAACAAGCTTGCCAATTTGAATAAAGTGATACATTCATGCTTTGTGGTGTACAATAAGTCTAAATCTCACTCAAGAGATTTTCTACAGGAGTCAGCAACCTTTTCTGGCTGTTAACTATAAGAGAATCTGTTATTATACCTGAAAATATAAATTAGTGACAATTAACAAGTTACTAAATAATCATAACATTTCTTCAGCCCAAACACTGGTTATTGTGAGTCCTTTATATTGAAGTAGCTTACACAATATGTATGCAAGTCTATCCTCCGCGCTTGTTTTAGCACACTTGCACATGGGTTATACAAGGGTCACCAACAAGTATTCAGCTGTGTCATTTCCTGTCCTGTAAGCTAGCCCAGACCTGGATTGTGCCAGGCTAGCCACATCTCATCAGACCTCGGAAGCTAAGCAGGGTTCACCTTAGCAGGTATTTAGAGTGGCGACCTACATGGAACAGCGGAGTCGTGATGCAGAGGTTGGCAGTGACAAACCACCTCTGAACACTTCTTGCCTTGAAAACCCCATGGCGGGGGGGGTTTGCCATAAGTCCGCTGTGACTTGATGGCACACACAAAAAAGCATATCCAAAATTTGCCTGATGTTCCCTTCAGATGCCGGTTATTCTAGTGTCCCATCTGCTCCTCTGATACACCTTAACTTAAAAGATGTACTTGTCATTTTGTAAAGAAGCTGCAGACCCCTCTGGTATTGGGTATAAACTGAAGTCTATTAAACTTTAAACTGTTGTAAATTAGAAGAAGTTATTAGGTGCTCTAGTCCATTTTTTTTAGATGACATAATTCATGTATCTCAACTATAATGATTCTGTGTCAGTGAAGATAACAAGTATAATGGAGGAAGCTGAGTAAATATAGCTTTCAAAATATTTCCTTAAGGCTTGTAGATGGTCCATTTGTTATCTAAGGCCATGAGCCATATGCACAACTGGTAGCAAGTGCCACTGGAATCTGCATAAAAGTGTTAAGGAGTGTGCAAATGAGGCATTGTATTTACTAGTACTTTTTCTTCTCATCAGATAAACAGATTGACTTGAGCACTGTGGACCTGAAGAAGTTGAGAGTCAAAGAACTGAAGAAAATTCTAGACGATTGGGGTGAAGCTTGTAAAGGCTGTGCTGAAAAATCGGACTATATTCGCAAAATCAATGAACTGATGCCTAAATATGCACCAAAGGCAGCCAGTTCACGGACAGACCTCTGACCACTGTGGTGGCCGCTAGCACATTAGTACACCATACAGAAACTATGTTATCTTTTTATTTTCTTTACGGCCATTTTTGTAACTTATTTAACTGAGTTTGAAATATCAAATTGAAACATTTCTTGCAATGCCGGTCCAACTGCCTCATGTCTTTAGTTATTATTTCTCTTGTCTCTGATTTATGCTAAAATATCAACATATGTATGGAATTTTTAAAATAAAGTTAAGAAATCCAATCTATTTTGATATTAGGGTTGGTTTGAATGTACTGCATGTGTTGAGGTCAGACCAGATCTATAAGAGCACTCTGTACTAGATTGAATTTATATAAACTGGGTTATCTTTTCATTATTTGACGTGAATTATCTTAAGATGCCACTTTGCAAGATCATAAGGCTGTTTTACTATTTTGTTTTGTACATTCTTCTGTATGGGTCTACTTACACACATGACCTGGACACATGTTAACATAAGTTATTTAAGCGAATAGGCATCCTATATTGAAATTGTTCTATGGCATGATCCAACTGAAACTTCATACTCATTGGAGCCAGTGGCAGTGTATTCTTTTTATATAAAGTTATGGTGCAGAAGCCTAAACAATTGAAATGCTACTCCTAATGTGACCCTTCCTTAGACCTCTTGTTCTTGCCATTGCATATGCAAGATCTCAGCTAAAAACATATGCTGGAAGAAATGGAAACATTTTTGTACTACCTCTCCTTTATGAAAGTTTTTAAACTAAGACTGAGGAGTTTCAGATATTAATCCATTGTGTACCGATGCAGTCTCAGAAGCAGGGAAAAGAAGATTCTGTTTGACTATCTCCCCTTAGACATCTTTGTTTTGGGACATTGGCTTCATGGGCTTAGTAATGGGTGCAGGAGATACCTGAATACTCTTATTGGAGTCGAATTTAGTAATGCCAAAAGTGCCAAACATTTTTTTAAAATAAGATCTAATACCAGACCATTAGATGTAATTTTTAAATAAAGATTAACTTTGTAAAATATTTTAAAGACACCACTGAAGACATTGTGGCTTGCAGCAACACTGAAAAGTGTATAACAGTTATCCCTGTTTCAAGAATATTTCATAACAGTATAGTGAAAATGCCCTGAACTGAATGGCTCCAGGCTAGCCTGATCTCGTCAGAACCCAGAAACTAAGCAGGGTAGCCTGGGTAGTATTTGGAGGGGTAATCTCCAAGGAATACCTGGGTCATGAGGGTAGAAGCAGACAATGGAAACCCTATGGAGTGGACATAAGTCAGCTGTGCTGACAGCATACATAAAAAATTGAAAAGATGCTTTGATTAAGGGATAACATTGTCAAACAATACAGTGTTTTGTAATAGGGTATACCTTACTGTTCTGAGTAACTGAACTAGGCAAAATCTGTAGAGACAAGGAGAGAAACTTCATAGCAGAAAATTAGTGTCCTAAAGTGTAAAAAGTCCTCTGCAATAACAAGGGAAGGGAATAATTAACAACTGTATTATATATTTAATGTTTTTGCACAAGGACGTATCCATTGTGGAAGGGATAAAATGGCGTAAAGTAAGGATGTAATATGGCATTTTTGCCTCCAGTGAGTAGTCTGGAATGTTTTACTGTATCCCGCGTACAGTTGCACATTAAAAAAAACCCTCAAGAGAGTTTCTTGCTCAGGGACTACCAATTAACATGCAGATAGCGAGTTGCCAACGTTTCCTTCTTATTCTGGCTCACGCCTCTCAGAGTGACATTCATTAATTAAGCAGAACGACAGCAATAGCTTAACCCGCTTGACTTGAATGCAAAAGGGAAAGAGCCACGGGCGCCCTTCGGTTTTTCCACACGCGCCATTAGGAGGACCGTGAAGCGGTGGCGGCAAAGCGGGCAATAGAAGGCCAAGGGCACCGGCGGGAGGTCTCGCTCCTCTGGGCCAGCAGCGCTTCCTCCCCCGCCCTCTTGACGGCAGCAGGAGAGGAATGTTCCGCCCGCCCGCCGGAGCCATTAAGCGCGGAGGCGCGTCGCTCGCTCGCGGCGGGGACGCGGGTTGATGACGTATTGGGCGCGCTCGGCGCGGCCACTGGGCAGAGCCGCCTTCGTTCGCTCCCTTTTGTCCAAGATGGCAGCTGCCGCCGGAGGCGCCTCCTGAGCCGCGGGCCCCGGAGCCATGAAGCGGGGGAGCGAGCGGGAGTCCAGCCCGGCCGGGTCGGGGGCAACGCGAAGCGCCTCCTCCGCCAAGAGGCCTCGGGAGCGCGAGCGCGAGAGCAGCACCGGTGGCGGGAGCAGCAGCGGAAGCCGGCGGGGCCCGCACCGGAGCTCGACCGCCTCCACCTCATCGCGCAGCAACCGGGACAAGTCCGCGCCGGCCGGCTCCGGCTCACGCAGCCACCGCGGGGAGGAGCGGCCCGGAGGCGGCGGCGATTCCAACCACCGCGTAGCCTCGTCCAGCGCCCGGAGCGGCAGCAGCAGCCAGGCCGCCGTGGCTGCGCCCCCGCCGTCCTCCTCGTCTTCGCGGGCCCTGGGGGTGGTCAAGGCCAAAGTGCCGCCGGCGGCGGTGGTAACCCCCTCCTTACTGCTGGGCGGACCCCCGCCGGTTGCCGCGCCGTCCTTGCTCTTGGCGCCCGCGCTGGGTTTGGCAGCTGGGGTGGGGCTGGCAGGAGAACCCCCCGGTTCCAGCGAGTACAAGACCCTCCTGGTGAGCGGCCTGAGCCTAGCTCTGCCTGATCAACTGCTGGAGGACGGGCTCTTCCGCCAATTCCAGAGGTTTGCCAGCGGTGGGGCCAGTGACATTAGCGTCAAACTCTCCCATACTCCTGATCTCGGCCGTGTCGCTTATGTCAACTTCAGGCACCCAGCAGATGCCCGAGATGCCCGGCGGCATGCCAGAGCACGACAGCTTCTCCTCTACGATCGCCCCCTGAAGGTGGAGCCTGTGTATCTTCGAGGGGGACGACGAAGTCGCACACCCCCACCCACCCCATCCCCTGAACCGTTGGCATTTCTGCCCCCCATCCATGGTGTTTATCCATATAAACAGCGATCTCTTTCCCCTGTTGCTAACCCTTTGCTTAGGGAGCCTAGACCACGACATGCTCAAGCTGCCGCTGCAGCCTTTGCCTTGGAGGCAGTTGCTCTGGGACTCTCTCGGGAGCGGGAGAGGGTGTTGGATTACTACGGGCTGTATGATGAACGTGGCCGCCCCTATGGCTACCCCATAGTGGCTGAGGAGGATCTCATGCCAGAGGATGATCAGAGAGCCACCCGGAATCTCTTCATTGGTAATCTTGACCACAATGTTTCTGAAGCGGAACTGAGACGAGCTTTTGAAAAATATGGCATGATTGAGGAAGTGGTGATCAAGCGTCCTGCACGGGGTCAAGGTGGAGCCTATGCTTTCCTCAAGTTCCAGAACTTGGACATGGCACATCGGGCCAAGGTTGCCATGTCTGGCCGGGTTGTTGGTAGGAACCCTATCAAAATTGGCTATGGGAAAGTTAACCCCACTACCCGACTCTGGGTAGGTGGCCTTGGTCCTAGTACTTCCCTCGCTGCCCTTGCCCGGGAATTTGACCGCTTTGGTAGCATTAGGACTATTGACTATGTGAAGGGGGACAGTTTTGCCTATATTCAATATGAGAGTTTGGATGCTGCCCAGGCTGCTTGTGCACAGATGAGGGGTTTCCCTTTGGGTGGGCCAGACAGAAGGCTTCGAGTGGATTTTGCCAAAGCTGAGGAAGCACGATATCCTCAGCAGTACCAGCCTGCCCCACTGCCTGTACACTATGAATTGCTTCCTGAAGGGTACAGCAGACACAGGAGTCTAGAGCAAGACTTACGGGTGAGAGATAGGACTCCTCCTCACCTCCTCTACTCAGATCGGGAAAGGAGCTTTTTAGAGGCAGATTGGGCCAGCCCTGTGAAAAATGCTGAGCGCAGAAATAATTTAGAGACATATAGCCGGTCAGCACGCAGCCGGAGTGGAGAACGTTGGGGTAGTGATAGTGACCGTAGCGTGCTCAAGCCCTGGGAGGAAAGGCGTAAGCGCCGTAGCCTTTCCAATGACCGTGGGAGGACTTCCCATTCACCTTATGAAGACAGAGGCAGGACAAAGGCTGGTGGGCCAACTTCAGATCGCAGCCCAGACAGGGTTCGAAAAGAAAACCACACCACAGAGTCTGCTGCGGAGAAAGAACAGAACAATTCTCTTCAGAACAACCAGCATGCATCAGAGGAGAAACCTCACCGTGAAACATCTGATCCTCCTCAGCCTAAAAAAAGGGACAGCGAACGCAATCATCGAACTGGTGAGTCTGAATCAAAGACTCATGAGGAGTCAAAATCTGAAACAAAAAAATTAAAAAGCTTGTCAGATTATGCCCATACACTGCAGCTTGCCTGGAATGGGCTACTTGTCCTGAAAAACAGCTGCTTCCCTACATCTATGCACATCCTTGAAGGGGACCTGGGAGTCATCAATGGACTTCTGAAAGACCACTTGTCTGGTGGAAAGCTAACACAGCTCAAGATTGCCCAGAGACTTCGGCTTGACCAGCCCAAGCTGGATGAAGTGACTCGTCGTATCAAGCAAGGAAGCCCTAATGGTTATGCTGTACTGCTGGCTACCCAGGCTGCCCAAGGAGGGGCAGGAGCCGAAGGGACCTTCTCTGCGGTGGAGCCTGGCTTGCAAAGACGGCTTCTCAGGAATCTGGTCTCTTACTTGAAACAGAAACAGGCTGCTGGGGTGATCAGC
This sequence comes from Sphaerodactylus townsendi, assembly GCF_021028975.2. Lineage (NCBI taxonomy): Eukaryota > Metazoa > Chordata > Lepidosauria > Squamata > Sphaerodactylidae > Sphaerodactylus > Sphaerodactylus townsendi. The sequence continues at coordinate 67,309,516 of NC_059427.1, read as the reverse complement.
CTTCCTGTGGGAGGGACAAAGGGCAAAGACAGCACTGGCATGCTTTATGCTTTCCCTCCTTGTGAATTCTCTCAGCAGTACCTTCAGTCTGCACTAAGAACATTGGGAAAGTTAGAAGAAGAACATATGGTGATAGTGATAGTCAAAGACACTGCCTAGCATTTACTCTCTCTCTAATTCCATGTTTTCTTTGTCTCTCACCCTGCCTGGTTGCTTTTAAGGCCAATTATTTTGAGTGGGGCCCAAAAAGACCCCCAAGAAAATTCAATTTTGTTAGTTTCTAATTCATTTTAATACCATTTTAATGAATCCCGTTTTGTTTTTAATACGTGACACTGTCTGCTGTGCTCTTATTTTTTAAGTGTATGGGAAGTTGTCAGTAAAGCCTTGTTCACTGATGGATTTTTAACTTTGTTCAGTGTCCTGGTTTCTGTGGTCTGGCTTTGGCTGGTTCTGTGTTCCAGTAAGATACAAGTGAATGTTTCAGCCTATTTTGAGTTCATTACAACCCTTCCTTCTTCTGTTGTTTGATATTATTATACTGGTTTGTGCTCTTTTGATTACTTTGATAGTTGAAGCTATGTTGCTTTCTTCCTCATTGGTTAGTTAACTACCCATCTATCCTTTTCTGGACCAACTTTTTGTTGGTGGAGTTTTTGAAGTCTTTATAACCAAAGAGCAGAATAGTGAAGCTCAGTCAAAGCCCCCAACAAATCTTGGTGCAATAAAAGAGGGCAGGTACCCACCCCGCAGTAGTGTTCATTTTTGGGTTGATTGTAATATTGCAAATTCAAAGCTGTTTTTTTACATCCTATTCAGTAATAATGTAGGCTTCTCAGACAGATAACCAGGGTCTTGAGTGGGACCAGATAGCAAATTTAAATGATTCTGTTTATCAATTCCTTTAAAATAAATAGGAAAAATGCTTTTTGGATACATGTACACTAAACTATAGTAAGATTTTTAAGTAGTTTCTCGCCATAGTTATGCATAATAGGTTAGACAAGTAGATGTAGGAATCTGCTAAAAGGAGAGGCACTCATATACCACTTATTCTTCCTGACCCCCTTGGTTGGGATGACCACAAGCTAATGCATGACCCTCCTTCATGAAGTCCACCTCACAATCTGTCATTTCTTTTGATTAGCCTGCCCTCCTAGATACTTGTTGCACAGGGAATTGTCTAAGGTACCAAAAAAGGTCATTTTTGTGTACACCAGGAAACCAGCACAGGTTTGTAACTCAAGTACTTGAGGGTTGCATGTTAAAATATACATGGGGTTTTCCTGTGTACGAGAAGTATCTTTTGTGAATTATTGTGGATTGCAGAGAGATTTCACCTGCTATAAGAAGGGATGGGTATAGTAAACAAGCCACATTCTGCACTACAGACCACACTATCACTTGTGTCTAAATTATGCAATTAATAAATTATCTAAGCTTCCATGATTGTCTTAAGAATTTGAAACTTCTTATAAAAAGGGACTAAGAAAAATTGGATAGCTGGATACTACAGAGCCACAAAACTAGTCAGAGTATTAAAGTCCACAGGTCTGGTGTCTGAGATTTCCGCACACATATTCACCAGGTTCTCCCTACAATAATTTAGATTAATAGTATAATTCAAAAAAACTTTGACTTATAATTCCAATTATAATTAAAAAACAGGATTTCAAGATAACAAATTCTCATATTTATGGAAGAAAACTATACATAATATTCATTAAAACGAGTCAATTGGTGCTGTGTAGACCAACAAGAGATCATGATTCAGAGTGCAATTCATCAGACTGTCTTACAAAAATTTATCCTGGCATGAATTGGGTTAGTCATTAAGGTGCTGCTGGACTCCTGTTTTATTTACTGCTACAGATTTACCCTACTAATCTTGAGTTATTATTCTCACTGTTAGTAAATTGCTATTCTGAAGAGGGAATGTTGAAACAGTGTTTAAACCATTGTTTATGCACCTGTCTAACATGCTTGATCCACAGGTGTAGCACCTTTGGCTGGAACCCCTTAGCCCTGGCTCCACTTTTAACTGTGTTAGGGTTGGTTTTATGTGCTTATTGCAAGACCCTGAAGCAAATCCAAATGGGACACTGCCACACTTCATATTTTCAGCCAAAATCCATGTCAAAAGAAGCTATAATAAACTACAGATTCCAATGAGGGCATTGTCTAAAGTTATTAAAACAATTGTTTATATTCTGTTAGATAACGGGACAGCTGGAGTCTCATTGTACCATAAGAAGCCCTTCACTCTGCCGAAAGAGAGGCCTGGTGTATGACCTTGGGGAATTCCAGGTTGTGGCTTCCCCTTTTCCCACCCACTTTAAATAGTTTTAAAATGTATTTATATTTGTTCGGTTGCTTTTCAAAGAAGATCTGAAGGGACAGGAATGCTAAAAAATAATACACATAATGTTTTGACAGGACGGGTTTTTTTAGATTTCTAGCCCCTTCTGAAGAGAAACTAAGTCAAGCAACAACAGTTTATCCACCTTAAAAATGTCATTGCAACTAACTTTTAAAGTACTTGCTTTTCCCTGTTTCTGAAGTAAATATCAGATCACGCTTATTTACAGCTACTTCTGTCTATGTAAAACAGGAAAACCTGGAGCACAAAATTAAACTTGTTACTGCATGAGTGTGCTAATTTGTGTGTAATCCTGAATCTCAAATCTAGGAACCACAGGTGCAGTAGAAGGTAGAGCAGTGGTGTAGTTTTATCCATACCAACTCAGTAAAGCACTTATAAAAGCACTTTAATCCAGAAGTACTGAGAATCCCATTTGAACAGATACATTTACCACATGAGATCCATCATCTTTCCAGTGGCCAGAACTATAAGTGACTCACTGGTTAGTTATAAACTAAGGCCTAGGTGTCTAAAACTCAGCACTCTCAATAAGAATTTTGGCCTAAGTGTGTGAGTGGGGAGGGGGGGGGCTAATGAGACGTAGGCAAAATGCAAGGAGGACACGAGTAGATGGGCACTTTACCTAACCTCCCAGCCCACAGAGGCAGGCAGTGCAAACCACCTCCAAACATCTCATCTTGAAAACCCTGGGGGAACGCCCTAAATCAGGTGTGACTTGAGGGCACTTTACACACACACTTAACCTTGCAGTGTGAACAGGCTGTCAGTATTTCAGCATCCCCCATGCTGGTATCTAGAGCTCGTAGCATCAGCATCCACCTTTTTGATTTAAGTATTAACTTAATATTATTGACATCTAGAATGTTAAACTCTGCAAGATAGCCTCAGCAGGAGGTGGGGAGAAATTGACCAGCATCTAGACTCTGCCTGGTAAACATGCCATTTATTTATAGTGGATAGCAGCCCAGATAGCAGTAGGTATGCTTGGAACATTTCAGTGATACTAGAGGTAGAATGGTCACAACCTGTCACCTCTAAAAGACTATCAGAAATTCCTCTGGTTTGAAGGCAAAAGTGATTACATAGCAGAAGCTCGCACCTTCTCCAATTCCACAGAAACGTCATTCAATAACAAAATTCAGACTCTGGGCCACTTAAGAAATCAATTGCTAAGTGTATTCAATAGAAAGAAGCCACAAATCTGTCCTCCTCAAAATTCTGTTCTAAAAAGTGTAATGACTAAATGTGAGATGTGAAGTCCCCTTCAAATCACACCTCAGCCACCACCTATGAAAATGCTTGACATGCCCCATTATTTCATAGCCCCCACCCATTTTCTATTCTGGGGGGATAATATAGGTCTGAGAGTGACTAAGTTAAAGTATATGAAGCACCAGGAACATTATAGAAAGGCTACTTGCTACATACAAGATTACTCTTTTAGAAATGTTCCTGTGACCCAAGTCATCCTTAAACTATTAGGGTTTTCAGCATGCCAATTTCACAAATCATGTTAATTCACTTCTTCAGTTCTTACCTCTATCAAATGACAACTGTCCTGTCTCTCAGAAAGCAATGGAGATATTCACATTTCATTTATTTTAAACAGAAGGAGCACCCCTACCACCAGTACCTGGGGAATAATTCAGTATATCTGTATACTCTCATGTCTGTGTGGCCATTTAAATGCCCTTGACCATCAATTTCAGTATTAGAAGGAACAAGTTTATCCTTGAAAGGGAGTAACGGGGTTCATTTTGAAGTCTGGGGTATCTAATGCGCTAATCCTGAAAGCGATTTGGAGCTCCAACGGATCATCCCCCTTTTCTAAATGGAGGTTTTATTGCCCGCAGTACTCTTTGGGTACAAAAGGGCAATGAGCATATCATAAATACTTAGTTGTTTGATGAAAACCAAAAAAATGCAATACACTTCTAAATACAGTGTATTTAGAATACACTAAATACAGTGTAAACAGAAACCCTTTGCTTATCTGTGCATTTCACTGCCATCCCTCACAGAGAGGCACTCAACTGCGAACAAACTGGTGCCAAATCCTAAAGGGATTTATAACAGAAAAGAATGATTCACTACAATGGGAAGTGCCCTAGTTAAGAGTGGATAATATCAGGGCAGGCTACCAGTTCACTGAGCACTGGTTACATCACATGCAAAGTCCTTAAAACTCGCAGTACTGAACATTGCTATGTGCATTCTTCAGAAGACCACTGCAGCTGTACAATAAGCAGCAGCCTTCAGAAAAAAGAGAGTGATAGTATTTCCATAACTCATCATCTGAACAAGAATAGGGACCCCTCTTTCCCTTTCCAGGACGCCTCTGTCAGTCGCAAGAAAGTTAGACAGCATAAGCACAGCCTGGAAGAACTCAGAACTACCTTCATGTGGTCTCACTGAACTTGATCCTCCTGAGAAAAGCCGACAGCACCTGTGTGAACAGTACCAGAAAAACATCCTCTAGGAACACCTAATGTTCCTAGAGGAGAGCAGCAGTGGCGTAGTGGTTAAGAGCAGGTGCATTCTAATCTGGAGGAACGGGGTTTGATTCCCCGCTCTGCTGCTTGAGCTGTGGAGGCTTATCTGGGGAATTCAGATTAGCCAGTGCACTCCCACACACGCCAGCTGGGTGACCTTGGGCTAGTCACAGCTTTCCGGAGCTCTCAGAGCCCCTCTTACAGAGGGTTTGTTGTGAGGGGGGAAGGGCAAGGAGATTGTAAGCCCCTTTGAGTCTCCTACGGGAGAGAAAGGGAGGATATAAATCCAAACTACTACTACTACTACTACTACTCTTCCTCCTCTTCTTCTTCTTCTTCTTATGCTGCCAGTTATCTTCATGTGATGCAGGCATAGATCCTGAATGAATAATCCTACTTTTGTATCTCAATCCACAGCAAAGCAGTACACATGAGCTAGGGATACATAGTAGCTGTAAATTATAAACAGGCAGGGCTTGCATTTTATTTATTTTTTAATAAATACAATTTACATTAAAGAAAAAGGCCTTCAGTTTATAGTTTGCACACAGGGGGCAGAAGGAAAGGGGGGTAGATTTAAAATTTCAATCACAAAAACGGGTCATTTGGTGTGAGGAGGAGCTTACAGACCAGAGGCCTTTGTCTCCAGCAATGGCAGGTTCTGAACAAGACAAAACCAGATCTCCAGTCATTTGCTATGGCCAATGCAGCAGGAATTCTCCTTGGGCTTTTGAAAGGACAATATAGGCATCTGACAAAAAAAAATGAACATCTTCACAACAGGTGGCAACACCTCCATTACAAAATTATACTTAAAATAAAAATATCACTCATCCACAATTTTACAAACCATGATTCAACTGCTCCCCTCCCCACCCTTTTCAATAAAAATGCCATTTAATTTTTAAACTTTTCTTCTCCCCCCAAAAACTCACCATTGTGACTAGGTATTAGAAAGATACACGCACACCTTCTTTATAACACCTGCCTGGTTTGTAGTATTTTTTTCAATCTTTTTTTTTTGTTTCATATAAAACTATTTCTGTTCTTTAGGAAAGAACTTTATACAAAGAAAATATATTGTGAAATATCTTCAGAGATCTCCATGGAAAGAAGAGTCATGTCTCAGCCTAAAAACCAAAAAGAAGGCAGAGAAAATAAAGCCCAATCCACTGGTCTCCGTCAGGAGGCTCTGGATGTCCCAGGAACCTGCATCCATCCACTGCAAGAACTGAAGGGCTGGCGTTCTTTAGGTGTTCTCCCAAGAGTGACAATCTGAGAGGGGGCTCAATATCATCTCCTGATTTGGTCTGCTTGCTTCTGAGAAGGGAGGTTTCCTGTCGCCAGCATCCTGTGGGTGGCTGCTCCTCACTCGTTCAAAGACAAGATTATGTCATCTTCCAAATCTGAATTATCTGAGCTGTCAGCTGGAAAGGGAACAAACTGGTTATTTGTTTGGACAATGCAAAGATCCAAACATCAAGAGATGGCAAGCAAGGCAACCTGTTTCAAATCAAATATGGAACACTGTAACCACAGTAGCCCTAGACAGAAACATAGCCCTCCGTTGGATCAGTATTTCACCTAGAAACCCAGCTGTCAGGAGGTAACTGGATGACAAAGCCCATTTTGGAAAGAAAGTGGTCAAACTGGGCTCTTCAGCCACAAGCCAGGTGCCATTTTCCAGTGAAAACAGACCACTTATCACAAGTGAGATGTCCCTGTCATTTCCTGAAAACTCACCAGGAAAAAACCACTAGAGCAGCTCTGAAATCCTCTTACTGAAAAGGTAACAATAAATTGACACTGAACAGAGTGAGATTGCAGGCGTCAGGATCACAAGATCATGCCCTAAACTGAAGCATGTGTTGAGCATTAACTTAGGAAAGTAAGCACAGGAGTCATTTGCAGCCTTTGTGGTGTACTGGTTACAGCAGCACATTTCAAGCACAGAAAAATGGGAGGGGGGGGAGTTAGTTGAACTCTTAAGTAGCCATCTATCTTTTTAATAACTATTTATCAAATGTTATTGGTTAGAATGTGGTAGGTGTTTTATAGTTTTAATGCTGAACACCGTATTTATTGTTTTATTGTGTTTCACCTGTTGTTACCCGCCCTGAGCCCTTTGGGAAAGGGCGGGACAGAAATGTGAAAAAATAAGTAAATAAAAATAAATAAACCTCAGTAAACCTGGAATCTTATTTAACAACACTTGATGACCTGAGTCAAGCAGCATGAGTGGAAAGGGACTGTGACTACCAAAATTGTGGGTCCCCAGATGCAGCCCCCACTATTGCCAGGAATGCCTTTCACTAGTGAAAAACAAGGCTGGAATGAACCTTTCTGCACCAGGTCATCATGAAAACAAAACTGGGTGGGGTGGGGTGGCCCTACATATGCCACAGTAAGCTTTTCCGTATACGTGCAGGATTAAAATATGTTAGATGAACAGATCTGTACTGTGTTTTGGCTAACCACTCTCTCCAGCAAATTATTACCATGAGAAGTAGATCAGGCATGCTAGTTGCCAGTTACTATTGACCATTCTGTTACTCAATCACTGCATAACCTATGCAAATACAGATGGCTGCCTAGTTCTATTACGGATTATAAACAAACCTTTGGATTACTTTGAATACCAAAATGGAAGTTTAAAAGGCTCACGAGATCAGGGTTTTGGGCTGAAATGCTGCCCACGTAGGAATTTATTTTGCTGAAATATCTAGGGGTTCTACATGTTTCTGGCCTGACTCTCATGCTTTTAATGACACCTTTTCAATGAACAGGAGATTAGTGGCATCAGCACAGGTACAAGAGGCCAAAACAGAGACTAGAGTATAAGATCTAGTATATCATTCCTTAAGGACCCTTCTCCATCTTGTGGCTTAACAGTAAAGCTGACAGCAAAGGATGACAATCATGTTTTCATTATAACATTTATGGCAGTCTGTCCCTCAAATAGCATCTGCTGTCCTAGTGAACTGATCAGTACCTTGCTAAGAACAAGAGTCATCACAGCTGAAGAGAGATGGAAGAGAATGATAACCATTTCCTTTATGTCATGTCCTATACTGTTCCTATTGCATTCTTTTCAATTTTGTAACATGTCTTGAGTCTCAGAGAAGATAACAGATATAAATAAAGTGAATACAAGCCATACAGTCTACTTCTGAGTCATGCATGCCCAGGACCCTCAATGCAAAGCTCAGAAATAAGTCAGCAACTGCTCATCAATAATCAGGCAATCCTTTCTAAGAATTTTCATTTTTTTCAGTGGGATCATTAGTGACATGAAAGTAGGCACTTACATGAAGATGACAGAAAAATACATTATTTTCAGAATCTCAACAAAAGGATCAGGGCCACCCTATACTCAGGCAAGTGACTTGTGTGCATACATACTAGAGATTTTTCCCCAGACTGTCTGCAAAGAGAAATAAAGCTAATGTTCAGAAAAGTCAAGATTTTTTTTTCAGAAGTTTGACGGTGCAAAAATGGACTACAATGAACAAGAGGAAAAGGTCTTAGTTTTGAGGCACAGTGACGTTGAGGTGGGAGGGGAGAAACAGATTTACACGTTACTCACCACTCAGTCAAGGAAAGAAAATGAGTGTTTTTGAAGATATCCCTTTTAACAGTGAGACAGGCTTTTAAAGTCCTGACGAAACGAAGGACGTGTACTACATTTGCATAGCAATTGCAAACCAAAGGCCAAATTTAGGGCAACACCACATGATACACACCAAACATGATGGCCTCAAGTATGAAAGCAAATTAAATGTCTTACTGGTACTATCTGTCTCAGAGGGGGTCAAAGCAGAAGCAGCAGTCACTTTCATATTGAAGCTCTGAATTAGCTCACACCATCTTACCCTGGATGAACACGTTTCAATACAGGCTGCATGCATTTTCTTCCTGTGACTCAACATTACTTTGCTACAGGCACCGCTTCCTTCAATTTGGCGCAAGTTAAAACAATGGCAGACTTGTAATGTGGATCCCAGCTCCCTTGTGCAACGTGAGGTGCTGCTTGTCCTCTGGCACTCCCTTGCAAGCACATACACTAGAATGCCTCTGTCTCTCTCCTGCTCTTTTCCCAAACAACAGCCCTAGCTTTAGGTAACTTTTATAGATGTGTTTATCATCCATGTGGCCCGCACTTGAAGATCCAGTCACATCCCTGTAGAATTCAGGTGTTCAGTTCACTCAATCAATGATTTCCCATCTCTTCCAATGAATTACACCATACAGGTTTGTGCTGATGGATGCTTGAGAGAGTCCTTAGTCAACATGTAGCAAACTACTGGACAAAGCAATAAATATGTAAGAGCAATAAATATGTAAGAGCAATAAATATGTAAGGATGGCAATTCTGCCTGGTTCTCTCCAAGCCAGCTGGCCTTGACGGAATGCCTCCAGCCGGGCGACGGGCCAGATTCGGCAGCAACAACCTTGGTGGACGGCTTATCTTGCTGTCCAGGATGAGCATTCCGTTCTCATGAGATGGGCCCGGATGGCCCAGGGAGGGGGGAGGACTCGGGTACGTTATAACCTGTAGTTTGGGCGGGAGGTCTCATTCCTGTCATATCGTGTGTGTGTGCTTTCTAAGATGTCTGAATAAACGGACTTATATTCAAAAGCCTTTTATTTCTGCTCTTTGGAATTCCTTACATTATGACAGGAAACACATTTTAACCTTTACTGTTACATCGAAGTGGATCTCTGGTGTTCCGACATGCAGAGATTGAGTACTCTTGACCATGTGGAAGGCACGATAGCCCCCATAGAGGGTTTCGAGCCTTCCCTTCCAGATTCCGAGGATCTAGGAGATGGAGATGGGCCGATTTCTCTGGTGACTCTCTCCAGACCTAGAGACAGTACAAGTTTGCCCTTGTTTCATTGGGATGAACAAGGTGGGTCCGATTACGTGGAGATGCACGAAACGTTTGGTGCATTATCCATGGATCGGGCTCCTGTCGATCGGTTCGTTTCCCTCCGACAACGAGTGGATTACAAACCCCAAATGCAACCAGTCCCTGAGGAACTGGGACTGACAACCATCCATGCTGACACCCAGGAATCCATGGAACGATTCCTAGACAAGTACTTTGATGATATTCCCAAGGAGCAGCAGTGGCACAGCACCGGGGCGCGTCCCAAAACTACGGCTGAGGCTGGAACAATGACGCGCGTCGGATCGATGATCGGTAGAGGGTTCCACACTAAAACCCCGGCTCCGGAGCCGGGGCAAGTGAACGGATGGAAGAGCTCCGTGGAGTGGTCGGAGGAATCGAAAAAAGTCCGTCTGAGGTGGAACTTAATCCCGACCCTGACCCGTTCCCACTGCCCTCGAAGGAAAGTTGGGACGATGAAGTGGCCCTGCTGCGTGAAGCCAAACTCGCCTGGGAGCGCGAGCGAACTCTGGGAAGAGGAGCGCGAAACTCTGCAATGAGACCGTGAGAAGCAACGCGCAGAAATCCAAATGGAGTTGGATCGCGAAAGAGAAGCGTTGCGTCGACAGTTCCAGCAGAATCTGACAATCCATGACAAAGTACTGGATCAATCGAAAATGGATTTACAACGCCAGCGAGAAGGCATCAGGGCTATCCAAACACGGCATGAACTGACTACAGCAATACAACGAGATGAACGAGCCAAATTGGATCGTGAAAGGGCGGCCTTGCATGCGCACCAGGACGCCCTAACACGCAAAGAAAGAGAATTGGCCGACCTGGAACAGGATTTGCGAAGACAGCGGGCTACACTGACGAGGGCTCCAGATAGAGTCTCCCGGGCACCTACAGCTCCTCTCCTCTCCGGAGGCACGGTAATTCGAGGTCCGATTCCAGCAGCTCCCCAACCCGGGGCGCCTCAGCCACTCCCGGTTCCGCCAGTCCCGCCACCTTACCCCTTGCAGCAACAACCTCAACACGCGCCTCGAGCTGTTGAAAGAGGATTTTACAGACCGCCCATCCCGGCTCGTTTTGATGGGACTGCATCGAAACTTCCCTACTTCATCCTACAACTCGATGCCCATATGCAAGAGTATGATGACCTATATCGTTCTGAACGTGAAAAAGTCCGAGACATTGGATCAGTGCTGGATGGCATAGCGGCTGAATGGTTCGTTACTCTCTACGAATTGCAGGCTGACGACACTTGCACAGTGGGGGGGTTCCTCCAGGCGTTACGTCTTCGTTTCCAAGTTCCTGATGCAGAAAACATTGCCATACGTACAGTAAAAACCATCCAGCAAGGTAACCGTTCTTTCGCTGAATATGCCCGGGAATTCCGTGCAGCGGCCAGTAAACTTCCTCCAGACTGGCCGGAACGCATGAAATGTGAGTACTTTTTCGAAGGCATGGACATCAAACTGCGAGAAACGGTTATCCTCATCCGGATTCCGCGGACAGTAGCTGAATGGATCGAACTGGGATCACAAGTCGCTGCTCGTCTTGCGCGCGCCCGCGCAGATGGCCGTCCACGCCCGAAACCAGCCGCAACACCAGCACCAAGTACTCGCAAGTCAACTCCTGCCGTCGCAACTGAAACCACGTCGGAACGTCGCCGCCGCTTGGGATTGTGCCTTTACTGCGGGGGCCCTGGCCACCTGGCTGCCAACTGCCCAAAGAAGCAAAAACCTCAACCTCCGACTACACGCACCGTGGCGGCCAAGCCTCCACGGAAATCAGGTCCACCGCCTCAGGGGTCGTCTAAAGCGACTATCGAGGAAGATTTCGAGGACGGAGAAGTAGCGCTCTGCCTGTCAGCAGCACCTGAAGACATTAACCCTACTCCGGATGCGGTGAGTGAAGGCAGTGCTCCCATTACCATTTTGACTGCGCTAGGCAACCCAAGTAAACATACGCGCATTCTGGCCTCCGCACTTGTGGACTCGGGCTGCTCCCACTGTCTCATGAGACCACAAGTGGCTGACGAACTCGGTTTAGACCGAGTTCCCTTGGTGAAACCCATTCCCTTCACCCAAATGGATGGTAGCCCTCTAGGTGGCGAAGGTCCGGCACGTTTTAAAACCCAGCCAGTATTTCTTCGTTGTGCCGACCATTGGGAAAAAATAAGTTTCATCCTTGCTCCTGTTGCTAAACACTCTATTGTGTTAGGCATGCCTTGGTTGCTCCTACACGAACCAACCATCATATGGAAAGAACGGATCCTCCAATTCACGGATCCTCCCTGTGGGGATCACATGAAGGGGGGGGAAACCCAACTCCCACTGAGAACGAGCTCATGAGTCCCAAAGCTTTAAATGTATTGTCTGCCTCTGGTCCTGCGGAAATCCCGCAGGCCTCTGGTCCTGCGGAAATCCCGCAGGCGTATCGAGACTTGTCCAGAGTGTTTCAAGAACAGGAGTGCGACCAATTGCCCCCCCATAGGGATACTGACTGTAAAATTTTACTGCAACCCGGAGCTCAGTTACCCAAAGGTAGAATCTATCGCATGAGTCCCACCGAAGAGAAGGAGCTCCGTGCTTTCTTAGATAAAAACCTGGCTCGTGGATTTATACGAAGAGCCACAAAACATACCCATGCCGCCCCTGTTCTATTTGTTAAAAAGAAGGACGGTTCGTTAAGACTTTGTACTGATTATCGCGGATTGAATGCTGTGTCTGTATCCAACAAATATCCTTTGCCCTTAATTAAAGACCTCTTGGATGCTTTGGGCAAAGGGCGGATCTTTACTAAATTGGACTTAAGAGAGGCTTATTACAGAGTCTGTATTGCGGAAGGCTATGAACACTTGACAGCTTTTAATACAAAGTTTGGACAATACGAATATTTAATAATGCCATTCGGATTAGCTGGAGCCCCAGGAGCTTTCATGGCTCTTATCAACGAAGTTTTACAAGATCTGTTATACAAAGGGGTGGTCGTATATTTAGATGATGTTTTAATTTATTCACAAAACATTGAGGAGCATGAGAAACTAGTACGAGAAGTCTTACAACGCCTACTAGATAACTCCCTCTTTGTTAAGTTGTCAAAATGTTGTTTCCATCGCTCCTCCATAGATTATCTGGGGTATCGGATCTCTCATGAGGGTTTGGAAATGGACCCAGCGAAAATAGCCGCCGTAATTGAATGGCCTGCCCCCACCAACAGGAAGGAACTACAATCCTTCCTAGGCTTTGCCAATTTCTATCGTGACTTTATTCCCCGATTTGCTGAGATCACCTTACCGCTCACAGATCTCCTACATACCAAAGGCAAAGACTTGCAGGCTTCTAAACCCGGAGCTCCCCTCCTCTGGTCTCAGGAATGCCAGTCAGCATTCCAGCAGCTAAAAACAGCTTTTACCACAGAGCCAATTTTAAGTCACCCAAACCCAGATCTTCCCTTCATCGTGCATGTGGATGCTTCGGATAAAGCGCTAGGCGCTGCCCTCTTGCAGAAAAATAAAGATAACAAATTGGTGCCGTGTGCTTACTTGTCCAAAAAGTTTTCTGGGGCTGAACTGAACTGGACTGTTGGGGATAAGTGAGACCGCTGCTATCAAAGTTGCTTTGAGTGTTTGGCTTATTGGCTGGAATGAGCGGCACCCTTTCCAAGTTTGGTCGGGACTGCCAAGAATCTAGAAGCTGTTCTGTCTACACCGGCCAAAATGTTCGCTAAACAATTACGCTGGGGTCATTTCTTCTCCAGGTTCTCTCTTCACAGTCCATTTCTTTCCTGGTAAGAGTAACAAACTATTGATGCGCTGTCTCGGCCCTCCCCGGGGAGGGGGGGAACACTTCGCTACGAGACATCCCACGCACCGCTCTTTTACTCCCTCCCAGCTGGGATTAGTTGTCACCCCATCACAAACAATAGCGGCTCCTCCCCCTCCAGCTATCTCTAACATCGCCTCCCCCCCCTTCCTCCAGGGGATTCAAGCGAGTATGGGCTCCGCGAGCTCTCGGCTGAGGACGGAGATTCACAACTACGCTTTGAAGGGTGGTGTTTGGAAACGGGGAGGGTGTTGGTACGCCCCTCCTCCTCTCCGGGAGGCAGGTTCTCGAAGTATGTCAGCGATGCCCCGCCAGGCTGGGCATTTCGGATTTTTGAAAACGCTTGCATCTGGCCCGCCGACAGTTCTGGTGGCGCTCCATGCGCAAAGACATTGAAACGTATATCGCTGGGTGTCCCATCTGTCAGGAAGCTAAGTCGTATACCGGGAAAGCCGCGATGGGTTATTGGGAAGCCCCTCCCTGCTGCATCTCGACCACCGGCAGGTCATTTCCATGGGATTTTGGCAACTGATTTGCCGGAAAGCCACGGGAACACGGTTTTAAGGGTGGTAGTGGATCTTTTTTCTAAACAAGCTTATTTTATTCCTTTTGCACCACCATCCCGGCCAGCAACCTAAATTGGCCCGGCTGTTTATCCAACATGTCTATCGCCTTCTACACTCCTCCCTCCTCGAGCAGGTGGTGTCCGACCATGGGTCCCCAATTCGTGTCTAAGTTTTGGAAGGCGCTCCTGGAGCTGTTGGGAACCACCTCAAGCGGTCGCCGCTCTCTACCACGCTCAAAGTGACGGCCAATCAGAACGGACTAACAGAGAACGTTAGGAACAGTATTTACGCTTGTTACACTAACCATCATCAGGACACCAGCGATTTACTCCCTTTTGCAGTATATGTGTATAACAATGCCATCTACAGCAGTACTCAAAAAGACCCCGCTCGAGATTACTTCTGGTCGGTCCTTTCCACTGTTGCCCCAGCTGCCTGTAGAGGTACCCGTAGCCGCCTGAATTCGAACAATGGATTTCTTTCTGCCAGTCGAGGGTTGGAAAACGGTGCAGTCTACCTTACAGCAGGCTCCAAGAATCACAAAAGGTTCAGGGCGGGACAAACGTCGCTTCAGACTTCCCTATGCGGGTTGGGGTATGGGTCTACTTGTCCACTAAAACTCCTTAGAGACGTGCACAAATATTCAAAACTTGGCAAGAAAATTTTGTGGGCCCTTTTCGGACATAAAGGTGATCAACGATGTTACTTGCTCGCTTAGAACTGCTCTAACTGGTTAAGTAACATTCACCCTGTCTTCCATTCCAGCTTACTCAAGGAGGCTCCCAAGTTTCAGATGCCTGGCACGACCCTCCGGAGCCACCCCCCGCCAGTTAAAATTGATGGCCACAAGCACTATGCGAAATAAGATGCTATTCATGGACTCCCCGTTTCTCCCTTGCAATCGTCTACAATATCTAGTTTCATGGGTTGGCTATCCACTCTGGCCATAATCAATGGGTGTATACAGAAAATATTGATGCCCCCTCCCTCATTTCTGCTTTCCACAAAGCCTTTCCTAATAAACCAGGGGGGGGGGCTTTCTTAGGGGAGGCAGAGTGTAAGGATGGCAATTCTGCCTGGTTCTCTCCCAGCCAGCTGGCCTTGACGAAATGCCTCCAGCCGGGCGACGGGCCAGTACCGACAGCTTAACGCAACCTTGGTGGGCCCGGCTTATCTTGCTGTCCATAGGGATGAGCATTCCCGTTCTCATGAGATGGGCCCGGATGGCCCAGGGAGGGGGGAGGACTCGGGTACGTTATAACCTGTAGTTTGGGCGGGAGGTCTCATTCCTGTCATATCGTGTGTGTGTGCTTTCTAAGATGTCTGAATAAACGGACTTATATTCAAAAGCCTTTTATTTCTGCTCTTTGGAATTCCTTACAATAATCCATAAACGCTGTCAAGCAAAATAATTTGGCTAGTGCATATCCACGGAGAACAGCATAGCTGTAAACCATTCCCACAGAAAATGCCTGGAAGCCTTTTCTTGTGTGATTTCCACTGAACCTCCCATTGGAGGATCATAGTTGATGGAGAAGAACTCCTTCTGAAACAAAAAAACCCCCCTTGATTCTTTTTTGATGTTCAGTAGT
Organism: Sphaerodactylus townsendi; assembly: GCF_021028975.2. NCBI lineage: Eukaryota > Metazoa > Chordata > Lepidosauria > Squamata > Sphaerodactylidae > Sphaerodactylus > Sphaerodactylus townsendi. Next base: position 67,293,758 of record NC_059427.1, on the reverse strand, counting down.
GTGGCATCTGGGTGCAACAAGCGCACTGATTTCTTTTCTTTTCAAAGGACCAGTTTCTTTTACACACACACATACACACACTTCCACCATGCTCAGTCAATGACTGTTCTGTCCAATCCCCCAACTCTGGCAAATATTTTCCTTCACTCCAAGGTTTTTCTTGGCGCTTTTCAGCACTTTTTACAGGTGACAGGTATTGGAAGAACAAACCAAACGGAATATCTTTTTGCAAGGCAGGGGTGAGAAGCAGTTCTAGGGGGTCCTTGTCTTTGTGAAAGATAACAGCAGCTGCCCAGAGCTTAGCTTTCCAAATAAACACAAAGACAGAAAGAATAAGAAAGAGGAGGCAGTTTTTATGTGTTGCAGTGTTGCAAACAGAAGCTGGCCAGAGCCTGCAGGGGTTCAACAAAACAGACATGCAATAAAATATTATAATTTCTGTTCCCCTTTCTTCCATCAACACTTTGTTTGGCTGCCAGGGCAAAGCCACTTTCAGGTGCAATCTGGAGCCCAGTAACGCACACAAATGAAGTACTACTACTACAGAGACTCCATTAAGGTGCAATGATTTTTTTAATTGGTTCTAAGCCACACATCCTGGTGGATCTGATAAAATACCTACCACCTTTAAGAACCCAGTGGGCTGACAGACAAGTATACAAGACAATCGCGGGAGGTTAGTGCTCCCTGGTTCAGGAGCCTGATTGCGGAGGAGCAGTGCCACACTACAACAAAACAAGAGAAGAGCACAGATGAGTCTGCTAGCAAGATCTGCGGCTCCAGACAAAACTGAGAAGGGCATGCCTGGGGCAGAGAATGACAGCTTAAAGACAGAACCTGGCACTCTCCAAGCCCCAAGAAGCTTGCACAAAAACCTAATGGGTGTCCTTCCTCTGCCAAAGTCCAGCAACTTTAGAGGGCTCAGATTTCATCCTATACCGGTCCCCGCCCCCAGCCACTGCCCCCAACATATTCCAACATGAAGTGGAAGGATTCAGTTGGTAAAGTGGAAGTTGGTGATAAAGTGGAAGGATTCCACTTTATCACCAGCTAATGATTGTGTTTTGATTTGCTGAGATATATGGATCAAGTGCCTCTGACCATGTGCAGACTGTCACACCCTTAACTGCTTCCTGCTTTGAGAGACACAGAATTAAGAGGTGGGGGAGAAATATTACAGGGAGGGTGGCATGGGTCCCATGCAGGCTGAGCCCCACCACTTCTCATGGTTTTCAGCACAGTCCACTTCCCTTGGCCATCCTTCCATCAATGGGAAACAAGACTACATTTCCTGCATCTCATTCTCCTTGCTCACTCCATTTCTCCCCTTCATCACCTTTCCAACTAGTCCTTAATATTTTTGACTCCACTCCACATAGGACACATGCCTCCAAGCTGCTTTAGGTTGTGCCTCAGCTCGTCAGGGTTAAACCCTGGATTGCAGGATGGTATCATTAAGGAAACCATCTCTGGGCACATGTAGGAAGGTGACTTGGCTTCTTGACTGATCAACCACTGTCTAGTCACACACCCACATACCATTAAGAGGAATGATCTAGGACCGTGGTGGCGAACTTTGGCACTCCAGATGTTATGGACTACAATTCCCATCAGCCCCTGCCAGCATGGTCAATTGGAGTGCCATAGGTTCGCCACCACTGATCTAGGATTTTCAGGGCACTCACAGCATGGTTCCAATGCAAGGTGATACCCACCATTCTTGACATCATTCTGAGGTATTACAACAAAATCTACTCCCCATCACAAAAAATCCATGACAGATTTTTTTGTCCCTTACCTCATGCATTCTTTTCTTAACCCAGATAACCTTGTGCCATAATTTTCCTTGTTCATTCCTTAACCTGACTTACCATCCTGCTTTCAGCCTTCATCAAAATAGACAGTTTACAGACACAGCTAAGGTACATGAACCCCAGAGGCGCTGGGTAAGGCAGGGGTTCCAACATGGGGCAGTTAGAGCAAAGGTAGACCCCCCCGGTGGAGCTTGAACATCAAACACACAATGGGACCTCCCAGTTTTCTCATTTACCCACTGCTTGTCTCCTCAGATTTGAATTAATGTGCTCTCTCCTTGATTGTCAAAGGGACAGGTGGTTACATTCATGTTCCTGCATGCCTGACTTTGCAAAGACAACGAAAGACGGGCAAGAGGGTGGAAGTGCTGACAGCCCATCTATTCTGCTGAGGAGGAGCCAACTTTGGGGGATTACTGCAGCTTGAGCCTGTAGCATGTTTACTCACAGATACGCCCTTGTGGAATCTAATGTAACCACTACCAAATAGAGATTGAGAAGCTACATCATGGTTACTGAATCTCAGCCACTTCTATTCAGCAATGATTTCTACTTGACACTGACAGGAGATGGAGATCCATCATATTCATATTTGGCATTCAGGAAACTGATGCAAGGGACGTACCACAATCTACATGGAAAACCCACTGCTGCAAGTTACATGCAATACGTAATGTGTGAATATGTGCATGTCAGCCACCCAATCAGGCTCCCAGGCAGGGTTAACAGATGTGTTTATGTTCTGCACACCTTATCTGTTTGCTGTGGGAAATAGCCATAAACAACCAACTGTCAGTTTTACAGCCAAAATTATGGAACTAGCCTAAATAAGTTGGCCCAGTTAATTCGGGAATCTGGGGACCGGGGGGTGGGGGGTGGAGAGAGAGAACAGATTTCCTCTTATTTCACTGCAGAGGTTTCACCACTGTTAGAGGATATTCCAGAATTTAGGGGAACTTTAATTTTAAAATCTTTCTAGATTAAAAAGGAAAAAAAATCATTCAACGCTATCATCAGAAAGGGATGCACATGGACAATACCTACGGGAAACAAAAAAATGTTAAGTTTACAACAGTCCCACATCACAGCTTGAGCTATAGCAAGAGATAAGAGCCCCACATGCAGATCATCAAGAAAGCAAGGAAACCTATGATAGGCTTTCCTATGAACCTCTGAACAAGACAAAAGACCGAAGCAAAGCCAACATGCTGGTGCTGGACAGTGCCTACATCTGTGAGGGTAGAGGTGTCTTAAGCATCCTTGTACTGACTCAAGAGTGTTTTCCTCAGGGCTACATATACTTACTATCACCAAGGATGAGCTCAACTTCCTCATCTGCATCAGAATCTTCATCCTCTCCTTCATCCCCCTCTTCCAGAAGGTTGGCCAATTCCTCATCATCAGAAGGAGAGAAGTCATTTTCTCCATCCTCACCCGCATTCTCATTGGTTTCCTCTTCCTCCAAATCAGCCTCCAGCAGCTGGTCAGTGTCCAGTTCCTCAAGATCATCTGTGTCGTCGTCATCCTCGTCCTCATCCTCTTCTTCCTGTTCCTCCTCCTCCTAGAGAGAGATCAAAACAATGAAACCTGAAGGGATGATGTACAGCTTTGCTGCCACCCTCTCCTTCCAAACAATCGACTGGATTTTCTGAACAGCAAGAGCGCTCACAAGTACAGGCCTTTCCTTCTTCCACCAGCAACGTCTTGAAGTATTCAAAAACCTGGTGCTTGACATCATGAGAAACCCTATAAACAAAATGTGGGAGGGAGCAGCTCTGAAAGGGGGAATTGAGTTGCATTGTCCCTGCTTATCGTTCCACTGGTAAGCTTCCCTGCTTTTTACAGACTTAAGAGGCTCTATTAGCATAAGAGGAAAATGGGAGGGGCCACCTGATTCTTCCTCTTTACAGGATCACATACACAAGGGCCAAGGACATTTTGTTCATGGGACTCCCGTGACAAGAAGCAGCACCTTTTTAAGAGGTCTGCTAGGGAAGGGGAGAGATCTATAATCGCAAGAGTCTTTTGCTTGCAGCTTGTAGGAGCCAACCCAACGAACATTCAGAATCTACAACTGCTTTTCCCTACTTTCCATAGAATGGGACAGAGTTCTTACCCATAAATGTAATGAACACGTGGAAGAGAGTAAATAGCAATATACTCTTCATTACACTGCCAGTGGCTCATCACTTGTAGAACTTTACACAGACAGCTGAACAGGCACCAATAAAAGCAAATGGCTTTGGTTCCAATCAACATGGCTGATATTAGCAGCCACATGCAAGGTTCCAGTATCAGCCTGATCACTTTGAATTAGTTAGTTAAAATGTGTCAGGTGTCATCTGTTTAAAGGCCTTATGAAGCACAGAATTCTGTCTTGCATTTCAATGCACTGCAAAAAAAAAAACCCACTGAAATGCAAGACAGAATTATACATTTCAACAAGGAGAGCTGCATAGGACAACAAGGAGCTTAAGCAGACGACACAAATTAAATTCCCATAAAGTTGGAGCTACATGGTGGCTTTTTGTGAGCAAGAGGATGGCCAAAGTGAGGGTTTGGGAGAATAAGAAGAGAAAGGTTGCCGATCATAGTCATGATTCACAAAGGAAGGGAAGACAGTTGGAAGAAGCACTAGTGACATCCATTTCATGCTGCCCATTCAGTAGAATACTTTCATGGAAATTCAGGTGCACCCACTCAAATGTCACAGGGCAAACAGGACTTCAATATAAACTGCACATTAAAAAGAGGGAGCCTCCCTTTAGGCTCTCAGTTCCTCTTATCACTAACTGGTGCTTTAAAAAAAATAAAATAATGTATTTATTTATGGCCTGGATTCAAATTTCACAGGCTTTCAAAAAAATTTACATAGCTTACAAATAACTCTGTGCAACACTTCCTAGGCAAGGTATGCTCTATTGAGAGCAAATGCCTCAGACTTTTATGGATTGAGAGTAAAACAAGCTTCCAGCCTTCTATAAATCAGCCTTCCAGAAAGAAGTATTCTGCCCATAGGCACATGAGAATCAGGAACAACTCTGGCAAAGAGGAAGCATGCTTCGGTTCATTCAAATGGCATATCTCCAAATGCCACTGCATTCCTGAAAATTCATTTCTATTCATACAACTGAACTGATGACAAGGCAGAAAGTGACATGTCCTAATGCAAAGTTAACAAAACAAGTATTAAATGTAATGAGCAACTCACGTTTAATAGCTACTGGCACAACATATTTAAAGATGACACTGAAGGCTGTTTGAGTCCTTATTCTGACAGAAGAAGAGCAAACCACCTGAAAAATCTCAGTCAGGATCTACAGGTTCCCTCAAAGCATAACTTGCCTGGAAACACTCATTTTGGTCAACAGGCAACAGATAATACCTAATATTTGAAATGTTATATTAACACAGCATATTTCCTAAATTCTGAAAGCACTTTATGCACATTTTCACAACCTCTAGGAGTCACAGCAATTCTTTCTCAAGCACCCATAAAGATAACTCCTGTCATCATCAGTAAATCTTTGGAAGCCAATATGAAGGAGAAAAGCCAGCATATAATGCTTATTCTTTAGACGTATTTCAAAATCCACTCTTTTAGCCATCATTAGTGCAAGACTAGAGCTGGTCAAATCCCCACTCCACCATGAGTGACCCTGGGCCAGTCTCCCAGCCAGTGGTGGTGATGCGCTTCCATCCAGTAGTAGTATATTGGGGGAAAGAACTGTATACTTCACCCTGAGCTGAATAGAACAAAACATGAAAGAGATTCTAATAAAGTCTGCTACTTCACTTATCCTCTACACTGTACTTACATCTCCTGTTGACATCGTCAAACCTAAGTTTAATTTTCTCACTAGCTTTCAAAAGCATGCTGGCACACAGCTTGCTCATTCTCTCTTCCTCCTCTTTACCTAATTCTAGAGAGGCAGTGAAAGTGCTGAATCAGTGTCTGTACTGCAGAAGGGTGAACACACAAACATATAACATCATCCACAGAAGCCTTCTCTCCAAACAACTCCATTGTCAGGAATATCAACTGTACTAGCATCATAACTTCTAGGCCTATTTATGATTTCCCCCCCCCCCCCCCATGCCTTTAAAGAATAATCACAGATAAACTAAAATGTCTTTCTGACAATTCATCTCTTGTTCTTTAAGAATCCCTTCCACCCTTCAGTGACGGTGTCTTGGGGCAACACTTTATTTCTATATCCTAGGACAGTAGTGGCGAACCTATGGCACTCAGAGGTTCATGAACTACAATTCCCATCAGCCCCTGCCAGCATGGCCAATTGGCCATGGAACATAAAGATCACATACTTCTCTCTTAACTATACTGCAAACCAAAGATGAACACACCACAGGGAGGGTGTTTCAGAGTGAGACACAATGTTTAAGATCATTCTATATGGACCAGGTAAAATAAGCAAGATTTTACAGGCTTTGATGGATAGATATAATTATAAGTGCTTACATTCATGGTATGTTGACAGGAAGAAATAAAACATAGGTTTGATTTTTTTTCATCTTTTAAAATGTTAATAAATCAGTGACATTCTGTTCAATGAAAAATGTACCTTTCATGCAAACTACCTTACAGGACAGCGCTGAAAATGATGAAACAGAACTTCTATTCTCAGCTAAGTTTTCTAAAACCCCTCAAAGGAAATTATTTCAACACAATATTTTTCCATCTTAAAATGTCTTTTGCTATGACAGCACCCTTGACTTTCTATTGTGAACACTGGTAGCACTTCTACCCTGAAACACACAAGCAAAAACTAATCAATTCTGGACCTCAGTTCTTGAGATCTAAACTAAAAGAACATCTCTCTTGGCAAAAATCTGGGCCCATAAAGAGCACAACGAGTTTCAAAAGCAGCCAAGTACAGCCATGCAACTGAATTGCAAACATATTATTTTCAGAAGCCCCAGGTAGTAAGAGCAGAAACTGATGTTTAGATCTTCTCATAGTAAACAATAGCAACCCCTTCAGTGCAACAATGAGTTCATCTAGGCACCAGCACAAAAAGAAAAACAGACTCTGTAAATAGAGAGACATTCTTCTTCATGGTACATGATGACAACTTTCACAGCAAAGTGTACTCATTTTGTAATTCAGAGTCAGAAGTGTAGAACATAGACATTGGATGAGTCCCATGGAAACCAAGAATCCCTGCAAGACATCTTAATTTCTGCCTCTCTCTTCAAATTGACTGGTTTTGTGGTCTTGTTTATATAAGTCATGAACTAGTCACTTTAATCACATATCCACATAATAACATGGTTTGTATTTAAAAGCAAAGGTGAGTCTATATATACTATGACTGTCATGGGTGCCCCTCTGCCATCTAAAGCTAAATGGTTGGCAATCCATGAAAGATTATGGCACCAAGGTTATGGGATTCCCTCCCAAAATGTAAGTCTATCCCACTGTTGTCTTTCTCTTGTAGCTGAATACTTTTCTGTTTTGTCTAGTGTTCCCTCATTGATTTTCATTGTCCTTTCCTTGTGTGTTTTGTTTTAACAATGGTTTTATACATGGCTGTGCATGCACACACTTTCAATCTTGTTGTAATGTGTTTAATGTTTGCAACCCTGGGAATCCTAAATTGGATGGATAGGCAGCTTTAAAATGTTTTAAATAAATAAATATGAACTTATTTCAATATTGGAAAAGATTTCACCAGAACTCAATTCAGTGTCGTTTTTCAATGTTCTGTAACTTAAACCACAGTAACATGCGGAAGAGTTAAACCACTTCAAACCTTTTATAAAAAGTTCACCTGAAAAGCTAGCATGTAACAGCCACAATGACACTACGCTTCTCACCTGGTCTTCCTCCTCGTCCTCTTCATCTTCTGCCAAGCGCTGCCTTCCCACCTCATACAGCCTGCAAACTGTATCCATATTCAGGGCATCCATACTTCCTTGGTTCTAAAACAGGAAGCACACACGTCAAGATAGTGAGTTAGCTTTTAGTCAAACATATCACAGTCACTTACATGCAACCACACCAGCTGTCTTGTCAACTCCATCCATGTTAAACACACATAACATCAGTTTTACAACAGATCAAATTGTTTCACTTAACTTGGCAAGGACGGTCATATAACAAACGCTAACACATTTCTTGCTAGTCAAGAATCATGCTTACCTCAATAACTGCCAAGTAACAGTCCTTTGAATCAGTACACAAGTCAAAGATGTTCCTTTTTACATCAATAGTGGCTGGAAAAGAACACATCAGAATGAACAGGAACCCAATACATCCTTTACCCCAGTTTAAAAAATCCATCCCATTTATCAATGGCTCTCCACAAGGAAACCACTATCTCTGGAGCCTTGAAGAAGAGTTTTTAATGAGCTCAGTAGGCATTTCCCCAGAAAACTAGACAGAATTTGTCCATAGAGAAAACTGAAACACAAAAACTTGCCAAACAGTTTCAGGCAGAGGTAATGAACAGTCTTTACCAATTGGTTTGTAATCCGTAGCATTGAATGTTCTGAAAGAAGATCCAAAGGGGCTCCGCATCCTCTCTTCCAGCAGATCATCTTCATCATCGGCCTGTAACATTGCTGATTGAGGGAGAAGATTTGTAAGCAGAGAAATGTTTCTGTTCTAAAATGGCCCCAAGTAACGCTTTAAAAAGACTGCCTGCATCACTGAAATGTTGAACTGATTAACACTTAATACACATTTGTTTGTACAGCTAGAGAAAATAGGCCAAAGACAAACAGTGGGCCAAATTCAGAAAATCAAGTGTTAAGCATTTCTGTTAAGCACATTTACAAATTGTAATATATTTTGTCTGAAGAGTCTGTGGGGGAGGGGAGAAAATACTGAGGGCAAAGGAAACTGTGTAGAGAGCAAAGGAAGAATTAGGGAAAGGGGCAAAGGACAGGAGGAGAGGAGAAATAGGAGGAGATGTAGAGTGTCAGTGCTCTCGGACAAGTAGTTGAACATCATGGTAGAACCAGGAGGCATCAGAGGGAATCAAAGGGATAGAACCAGAGAAGAACCAGGAGGCATCAAAGGCAAACAGACTAGGAATGAACATCACACAGCAGATATTTCATGTCTTTTTGTGGGTTAACCCTGGGCCCACTTGATGGGGATTTCACATGCCTTGCTGAGCCAGCAAATACCCTTGGCTTTGAAAGTTATCGTGTTGCTTTCCACCACACACATAGACAAAAAGTTCAGGTGTAAATATAAACACAAAGAATGACCAATACATTATTCATCTTACCTCCATACATAACTGTTCCTGTGTGGTTGAAGACCACACGACACTGATCCAACGCTGGCACTGTGTGTAGCAAGTGGAAAGTCCGCAGATCCCACTGGAGAGTGTGTTATGGAAAAATCCACAGAACAGTCTACCATTTATTGAAGTGGTGGTTCAATGTGTTACTGCTGGCTGTTGCAGAACACGCTTGTAGCAATAAAGCTGGGATCCTGTGCCAAATATTCAGCTGCTGCCACCAACATAAAGGCATTTGTGTTGAGGTCCTGACCATCTCTCTAGCCCCAACATCTAATCTGGCTACAAGGGTAACATGGCACATGACCTACTCCTGCACCCTCTCCCTTGTGAGTCACCCTCACTTACAATTTTATCTGCCAAAGGATTCCGTCTAACATAGACATTTATAAATAAATAATCTGGCAAGAAGTTTGCTTATGTTTCCTCAATTTGAATAACATGTTCTAATCTCCAAGAAAGACTTTCATGTTTCCTATAAATGTTTCAATTTTTATACCAAAAATTAAAAATTAAGATGTCTTATAACAAAAAGAGGGGGGAGGGAGATTCTCACTGGCACCAAGAATTCAGCTTTAAGAATATCCATGGTTTTTATAAGCAAATCAAGAAGTTATCACCAGCAAGATGCCTCATCAATTTAAACATCCATCATGTAATTAAATAACCCCGAGGTATTTCCTCGAGATACAACTAAGGCCAAATTCAAAGGGCCACAGACCAACAACACTAAAAGTTATCCTGTATAAATGGGTTTTAGGGCACTACTTGTGCTTCCACTATCATGCCAATTCAGAGCAATTTGCTCAAGAATCTACTACTACAAACTGCTACTGCTGTAATAGCTTAGAGAATCCTACCTCTACATGTCATCAGACAGAACAAGAACAGTACACCAGGTGCTGCAATTAAATCATTTGCTTATCCAGCCATGCTCTTTAAATTGTGCAAATCACAGCTGAGGCAAAAAAGATACAATTTCTGTGTTCACTATAACTTCCAGCCCATTGGGATGGAAAACGCCACTGATGGTCATATTGAATTTGTCAAACTTATGAATAGCTTGTGCAGAGCGGACATCCCAGAGGACACCATCGTTTAAGACAAGGTCATCTGTAGGGTTAAAGGTGGCACAATTCTTCTTGTAGTTGTTGGCAAGATCTGGGTTAAACAGAGTCAATAGCTTGTTGCCAGTCTGAATATCATAGATCTTTTAGATTAAAAAAGAAGAAAAAAGATTAGTCAAGATGTGCAAGATGTTAGCATCCAAACAGAATGCCCTCCTCATTTGCGTTCTCTCCCAAAAAACCTTCCTCATGAACAATGATCTCCCCTTTGCTTATTATCCTTCAAAAAGAGCTTGCTGGTTCACGTCAGCCTCTTTGGGAGAACTAGAAATCACTGCAAATGCTGCTGTGATAGAGAACAATTACATACATGTTGCTGTATGAGATGTCCTCTTACTAATATGATCACCGAATACTTCACCTACAGCTATTCTTGGTTTGGTAGCTTATGAACAGAGAACTGGTTTATACTGCAGCCATCTTCCCTTTTAAAATACTTTACTGAGGAACACATTTTTTTGCTTAGTGTTGACAAGAATACCCTTCCTGGACTGTCCTACTGTCGTCATCACTAGAGGCAAATTGCAAGAGCCTCACCAATTTAAAAGAAGAAGAAGAGTTTGGATTTATACCCCCTTTTCTCTCCTGTAAGGAGACTCAAAGAGGCTTGCAAACTGCTTACCCTTCCTCTCCCCACCACAGACACCTTGTGAGGTAAGGGGGCTGAGAGAGTTCTGAACAAACTGTGTCTAGCCCAAGGACACCCGGCAGGAATGTAGGAGGGGGAAACAACTCTGGTTCACCAGGTTCACCGCCATTCATGTGGAGGAGTGGGGAATCAAACCTGGTTCTCCAGATTAGGGTCCACCTGCTCTCAACCATTACACCACGCTGTCTCTCCTCCTTCCTAACTCAAGTGAAACCACTTCCATTACACCTCTAACTGCTCTTGTGACACTTGCACATTTCATACAGAGCTTAGCACATGACTGATGCCAAATCCAAAAACCTTTATTAGGCATAAAACCAGTGCCAAGAATTTCAAATACAATAGAAAGATCATTATTGCTCAACTTGCAGTACACCGAGCAAAAACATAGCAACAGCTTCAGATATTTCCACACTAGAGCTATTTAGAAGCTTAGCCATTTTTGTTTTATCAGAGAGGAGCATAAATCCTGTTGGTAACACAGTTCTCAAATTGGTTCTGATGTTGTTGTACTTTGAACAATGGAGCAGAATATGAGAAAGTGTTACAGTTGTATCAGGACAGAATTGACAGCGACGCTCATCTTGTGGAATACCAGAGAATAGACCTTGAAGATGTGCTGACGGAAGAGTTACACCTTGCTCTGGTCATGACCCATCTGCTATTGTAATTAATAAGTTGTTGCAGATATATAGCAGGGCTAGTTTTCTGAGGGATAATCCCAAAGACTATTGGAGAGCAAGAGCTTTGTGCTTTGCTCAGGAGAAATTGGTACTCTTGATCAAATAATCTAGACTTTAAGCGATGGTAAAATCTCGAGGCCGGTGAGGCATTTGTAGGGTCTCCCAAGAGAAGCCCAAGGAAAAGATCTTTTTTTCAATATGTAGCCACCATTTTAGCTGAAGCTCTCTCATTTCTAACTGGGACAAACTGTTAGGGTCAGTGCAAAACAAAGGAAAAGCAGCCAAAACTTAAAAGTTACAACCCATGCCCTTGTTTCTAATAAATGTTGCCCTGATTCCAAACAAAAGAACACCATAGGGACACAATGCGGGGTGCCAAAGATCTTATAAAGGAAATTGGATTGGATGCTTTCCAATTTCTGGTGCCATCTTGGATCAGATGGGGATACCATACAAAAGGTGCTGGAGCCACCTTAGTGTTAAACACCTTCAAAGCAGCTGCTGGTATGAATCTACCACCATTGATGTTAAAACTTCAGTACTGCAGCGGATAAAATTTTTTTGCAGGCTTTAAGGGTGTTATCTCTGTGTGTGGTCAGGTTGACTTATGATGGAATATTATCCCAAGGTATTTGAACAATTTAACTTGCTCGATGTCAGCACCTTGGAGAGACCATCTTGAAGGTCTAAAAACATTGGAAAAGACCACAATTTTAGACTTGATTGGGTTAATGACCAACCTGTTGTTTGAACAGTATTCACCACACTTAGTCAGCATGTTTCTGAGACCAGATCTTGTTCTTGATAATAAAACTGCATCATCGGCATAAAGGAGAATAGACAGAGGCACACCGTTCAGATAGGGGCAATGAAAGTTGAAACTATTCAATGTGGGGGGCAAGATCATGTAAAAGATTAAATAGCATGGGTGCTAATACACACCCTTGTTTTACCCCTGAGAAACTGGTATTTTGGGTGTTAAGGAACCTGATGGTGTACACCTTATCTGGCAGGTGGGATTCCTGTAAAGAGATCTAATTAATAGGAGAAGCCTAGGATCAATAGCGAGCTTCTGCAGTTTAAGCCATAGCAGCGATCTGTCAATAGAGTCAAAAGCCCCCTTAAAGTCAATAAAAGGCTGCAAAAGATTGGATCTTCCTCTACAGAGGTATTTGGATACAAGTGCTTCCAACGTCATACAGTGGTCAGGGTGGTCTTTCCTTTAAAGTAAAGCCAATCTGCTCTATTCGATTGGTCTATTAGTTGAAATCAATTCAAAAGATGGTTAAGTAAATATTTGGCATACAATTTACCTGAAACAGACAGCAGGCTGATTGGTCTGTAGTTTGAGGGGAGATTACGATCACCCTTTTTAAACAGTGGAATGATGGTTGCGTTAGTCCACATTGTGGGCACTGAGCCAGAGTCATTCACAGTAGTGAATAAAACTAACAGAGGGGACCACCAATCGGGAAAAGATTTGTAAATTTCTGCCGGGACCCCATCTGGACCCGGAGCTTTATTAGTTTTAAGATTACCAATTAGTGTTGTGATTTCCTCCTCTGTTACCGGAGGCCACCTAGGAATATCATTAGACAAAGGGGCTCAACCCTAAGAGTATCAGAGTTCCCATTATTGAAAAGATTACAAAAATAGCTATGCCATATTGGGGGGTCAATAGTAGGGATGATAGTAGTAGAGGAACTGATTCCCGTAGCAACAAAGCCAAAAGCCTCTAGTATCGTTTGGGCCGGGCTGCCTGTATGAGATGCTTCCATTTCTCATTGGTTTGTTTATATAGCCCTTCGCGAAGGACACACGATAAATGCCTCTTCAGCAGAAAATACTCAGCAGGAAGATTATTTAAACCTTGCTGTTTTAGTCCTGCAGAATATTATTAGCATTTGCTTTTTTTATAAGCCTACCCTCTTCAGAAAAATATGTGACAGTAGGAGTTCCTACCAAAGGACCTGCTGGAATCGCGCTGCTAGAGCATCAACTAATTTCCTGGTCAGAACTTCAAACTTGCCAATACATTCAGCAGGTGAAGGAGATGATAATAGAGCATGCCTAAAAGGACAGCATAAAGGGACTGTGTAATAGTGAATCTGCTTTAAATTTAGTTTCCTTATTCCAGTTAATTTTGTGCGGAGGGGATACTGGACTAATGTCATTCCTATTTGTTGATGCACAGGAAAATAGTTGCAATACAAGTGGCATATGATGGCTCCAAACTTGTGGGGAAATCATGGCACGATGGATAACATTAAAACAAGATTGTGAGACTAAAAGGTAATCGATAACACTGTTACCCAGCAGTGATAAGTAAAATCCAGCCATATCAGTAAGCTGAACCAGCCCATTTAAAATAATTAAATCATAATGAAGACAAAATTTTATCATATTGGCGCCAGCATGGTTGCAGATGGTATCTGTTGAGGAGTCTAGGGGCAGAAAAAATGCCATGGTAGAGCCTCAGCTTCTAAGCCAGTCTGAGAAATAAGTTTTGACTCATCTTTACCAATTCTGGCATTAAAATCCCGCCAACAACAACCTGTCAGGATTGTAATTTTGAAGAATATCATTAACATAATTATATAAACCCGACCAGAGTTGGTGCGTTCTCTGAGACCTCAAGACTAGGGGAAAATATAGATTTATAATTAAAAGGTACAATGCTCCCCACTTAACAACAACGATTGAGCCCACTTCTCAAAGGTTGAAGTTCCTTAATAGTAAAAGGAAAATTTACAGAAGTGAGGATAGCAAGGCCAGATTTAAAAGCCCTTTTGCATGACTTTTAAAAGCTGAAAAGATGATAGGTGTTAAACCCTGATAAATGTGGGGGGGTAAGGGACCAAGTTTCTTGGAGCATAATGATATTGAACCTGGTTAGGAGATTGGAAAATTCAACATCCTGGATCTTATTATGCCAACCAGCAATATTCCTAGTTATGATCTTTAAGCAATGATCAAATAGTCAATCTAATTCAATAAGTTTGTTTAAAGAGCCATTTATGTCCTCGTAAACACATCCATTAGTCCCACTATTAGTTGCTTGAAGATGTGATCTATTCTGGAAGGAGGTTGAAACATGCGTAAACCCATGGCTCTCAGCAGCTGGGGGAGAAGGGTTGGAAGAATTAGGGTTAATGCGAATAGTACCGGACGTAGGTGCCTGTGCCCAAGAGAGGCCTTCTGTCTGAGTGGGGATATAAACATCTCTGAAAGCACGAGGATCCAGTTCGAGTTCTTCATTACTGATCACAGGATAGGTCTCTAATTCAGATGGAGATGAGGATGAGTGGTCTCTGGGTATACACTCCAAAAAGTGAGCAAGTTTCTGAAATTTTAGTTTGTGGCGCCGCAGCAGGCAGACAGGGGTCAGGAATGCCAGCAGGCCTTGTAGTCAGATTATTGTCCACTTGTAGACAGAAAAACAAGGGATCCTCAATTGGGTTCTGATTGCAGCCCACCTGTAGGAGCGCAGATGAAGCAGATAGAGCATCAACAGCAGAGGATTGACATCCATAAGGCACCAACTGGTTGGCTTTCAGACCCCCATCTGTATCTTTAACAGTAATAGTCTGGAAGTTCTTAGTTACATCAGGGGTTACACGGGAAAACTTCTGTCTGCAGACTGGTACATCAGGTGGAATGAGCGGATGAATAAGAGTATTATGAAACATTCTTTTAACTATTACTCTTTGTTGAGCAAGCTTCCATTTTAAAGATTGTCCTAACAACAACTTAGGAATATAAGTAGTATTAAATGATAATATAAGTCTTTGAGGGACAAAAGCAGGAAGGGAGCCAAAGGAGTCAGGACCTTCACAGAGACTAGGTCGATATTCCTTCGATGGATTTGCATAAGATTACTGAGGTGATTTATTGCCAAGCTGGATTTGAGTTCCAAACAGAGTTTGTCCCTGAGCTTAAATACATATACACATACTTGCTTGGGCAAAGAGTCAAAAATTGCCTTAGATGTCCTTGTAAACTAGAAGGCTTGCTGTTTGTATTGCCTAAGTAATCTCTGTGAGGACTGGGGCAATCCGTGGCAACCTCTCCACGGTGAGCAGACTGTCTGCTTATAGGAGATAGAAGACTGAGGACCACCCGAGCACCTGTTGTAAGTCTGAGTATCGATGTTTGATTCAATCAGTTATTTCAGGGTGTCAATTTTTCCAGCTAAATTTTTAAAACTGCTAAGAATTTCCTGTAGAGAAGCTGCTGCAAGGATGCAAAGTGATTGCAAATCAGGCTCAGGATTAACTAACTGATCATTAGACATGGAGACAGAATCATAGTTAGAAGCAAGGTCCTTCTCAGGATTAATGGGGGAATTAACCCCTTGCTCTCCCACACAGCCAGGAGCATGATTGATGGGTGCGTTTGTTGTTCCATGCTCTTCCACGGGAGATATTGTGACACTATGGTCCACTGGGCAGTTTGAGTCTGTCTGAAGCAATGTGAAGCGGTTGGAGACGGGCACTGCAAATTCCAACCCAGCCGAATTGGAGATGGTAGAATTTCCTCCAACAAGGAAGTCGTCAATCTTCAATTGCTTGTTGGCAGGAGGAGAGCAAACTTCTTCTAAATCACGGGAGCGTTTGCTAGGAGCCATGCCGGCAGCTATTAGTTGTTAGCTGTAACTCCCACTACCAGGTCTCCACACTGCTTATCTCAGCCAGCAAACTGCAACACCACTGGCAATAAAACCGAGGGCCATAAAACAATAAAACGCTAATATAAACATTAAAAGATAAGGCTGAAAGCAATTACTTAAGTTTATCCCGGAGCTCAGCGTGACTCAGAAGTTAACGCGCCGCCATCTTGGAAAAATTTCTCTCTGTCCACATGACTGATGCTAAAGAGTAACACTTGCACTTAATTTATCTCCTTCACTGAACTTACCATAACATCTCCCAGCTTTACACCAGGTATCTAATCGAAAAAGGCTCCTTCACAAGTGCACCGCATAGAAACAGAGGTCTTTTTGCAGACAAACATAATCACTCTAAGGCAATGTAGCCTAAGGAGGAAACTTACAACTGCTTATTGATCAGACTACTGCTTCTAATTTCTCCAGCTACTCCCATATTCACAAGATAATCTGATGCACTGTGCGTTCATCATGCTCCAATGTCTCAAGTCAGGACCCAAAGAGTTAAGGGCCTATCAGTTATTTTGTGTGTGTGTGTGTGTGTGTGTGTGTGTGTGTGTGTGTGTGTGTGTGTGTGTGTGTTAAGTACTATCACTTCTGACTCATGGCAACCCTATAAATCAATTCCCTACAAAGCGTCCCATTGTTAACAGCCTAGCTTAGGTCTTGCAAACTGTGGGCCGTGACTTCCTTTATCGAGTCAAAAAGATTCCATGTAACACGTGGACAATGGCTGGCAAAATGAAAAGAAATGGTAGCATTACTGGCACTTGCTGCTAAAAGTTTTAATGTGCCCATGTCCAATAACTATTATACAAATGGAAGATAAGAGAATTCTTTTAATTATTATTTCTGCATACATGCTGAACTGGGAAGCAGATTTATTAGTCATACTTTAAAGATTTAAATGCCTTTGCCTCTTCTACCCTTTTCTCAGATGTGCTTCATGTATACATATTCCTGAAACATCAATTTCTCTTTAAATCCTATGGAGTAGCTAAGAATAAACATAGTCAGCCTGTTGCCTCACAAATGAGCAGATCACAAGTACAGATCAGATTTCCTAGAAGGCTAAGAAAAGGGACAGCAAGGCAACAGAGAAAGGTAGTTTGTTTAAATGCAAATATCTATGGAAATGAACAAAAGGGTAAGGAAAATGTCAAGTATTTGAATAGCTTTATGCTTTCTGACATTTCTATCTTCAAAGTGGAAGAATCCCAGCCATTAATTCTGCCAGATGCTGCCACCTTCAGAAGTGACTGAAAATCTTGTCCTTCAGTCTGGATAATTTTAAGCATCTGCTTGCCATACAAACACAAGTCCTCACAAGGAGACACAAATGTGAGTTCAATGACATTCTCATCTGGAGACGTTTCTGACTGAAACTCAGAGGCACAGGCTAATGGGTCAATCTCCCTTTCCTCCTGATCAGATTTGAACATTACCAGAGGGGCAAGCTGAGGAATGTAAAAGCCAGGATCAGGTTGCTGGGTAGGAACCAAAGCAGGTCCCCAAAGGTCGGCTCAAGCTACCAGTAACGGCTGGAGTTGAGCTGGAGAAAAAGATGGCCATGTTGTAAGTTGAGATCAGACAGCAAGCTTCAGAATGGAAGACCCTGTAGAGGCAGGGTGTCATGGAGTTGGTGTAAACTCTGGTTCAGACAGGATCAGATCTAGGGACCAGGCACACAGTGTCCTTGGAGGGACTACAACCACTTCAGAATCAGTAGTACAGTCGAAGGAGGATGACCTATGGGACTTCTTTGCATTTTTCTCGACAGTTAGCCTCATGCTTCTTTGCAGCAGACCCAACAAAAGTCACTCTGGTTGGGACAAGTATGAATCAAACATACTCAGAGCCATGAGGTCTGAAGTCACAGAATGAACAGACTCATATCAGGACAGAAACAACGTTGGAGGAACCAAGGAAGACCTGGAACAGGCCATGAGCAGAGATGACTGTTCAAAAGCAGGGCGCACTAGAGTTTGGGAATCAGGTTGCTGCAAGGTGGCCAACAGGGTCTTTGCCACATAATGGCTTTGAGGCGGAAGGCCCTCTCAAAGCACACATTAGGGGTGAATTTGTGGCAAATTCTACACTTGGAGACCCCGCGGGCCTGGGCCAGGCAGATGAGATACGTGTTGTGTTCATCAGACAGTCATTTTAGTGCTGCAGGGTCTTGGAGGCCATCCCAGTGACTCAAACTAATGTTGGGCCAAGAGAATAGATAAAAAACTAACCAGTGAAAGCTGGCTCAGTTAACTCACACTCAAAGCAGCTGAGGTAGAAGAAAGCTAGGTAGTGAAAGCAGAAACACAATGGCAGAGAATTCTCACGAACGAAGAGAAGGGCTGACCCGATCTGCAGCATGCGCTGGTGGCAAGAAAGGAACTGGGGGGAAGGGGAGGCTGCCTCCCCAAGTCACGTGACGGTTTGGGTGGGAAGGAACAATCACAGATGATGCAGGGAGGAGAGCACCCTCTGCTGTGGCTAATGACTAAAAGAGTTCTGCCAGATTGGCTGGCCTGTGCAGGCAAAGTTCCCAATGTGGGGCTGCACTGAGACTGCAGATGAATTAATTTTATAGATTCTCTCTTTTTAAAAAAACCGTTATTACTCCCATCCAGAAGGGAAGCATTAAATTTTCTAGAATCACAATATTATTAATTGCCACGTGAATGAGTTCTAGGCAATGCCACAGAAAATATCTCCTAAGAGTTAGTCAGTTTACATACTGATCCATTTCTCCTGAAACTAAAATAATTGCATTTCTTCAGTGCACCCCTCACAAGTCTTGAAAAGCCACTCTTGAGAACGGGGAACCATCAGGAACAGCCCAGGATTTGGCCAATGGGGGGGGAGGAGGAGGAGGAGGAGGAGGAGGAGGAGGAGGAGGAGGAGGAGGAGGAGGAGGAGGAGGAGGAGGAGAAGGAGGAGAAGAAGAAGAAGGAGGAGGAGGAGGAGGAGGAGGAGGAGGAGGAGGAGAAGACGACGAAGAAGACGACGACGACGAAGAAGAAGACGAAGAAGAAGACGAAGAAGAAGACGAAGACGAAGAAGACGAAGAAGCAGCAGCAGCGGCAGAGGAGGAGTAGGCCCAAAGGGGCTTACAATCTCCTTGCCCTTCCCCCCTCACAACAAACACCCTGTGAGGTAGGTGGGGCTGAGAGAGCTCCGAGAAGCTGTGACTAGCCCAAGGTCACCCAGCTGGCGTGTGTGGGAGTGTACAGGCTAATCTGAATTCCCCAAATAAGCCTCCACAGCTCAGGCAGCAGAGCTGGGAATCAAACCCGGTTCCTCCAGATTAGATACACGAGCTCTTAACCTCCTACGCCACTGCTGCTCTTTCTCCATCCACTGGAAATTTTGCTCAATTTACAATGTTTGTTTCATTCTAGCAAGAGAAGGGATTCTGCCAATTCTCCCTTCCTGCCACAGCTCCCACACTGCTACCTTGAGCTCCATCATAATCAGGAGCAGAGTTCTGGGGTACACAGGAAGCTGCAACAGGAAGCTTGCAATAATACTTTCTGTGAAGTCACTGTTCATAGAAGTATCCAATCCAATCCTGTAAATGCTTAATGGTAGGAATCACTACCTTGAGAAGGAACCTGTTCAGCCATTCACAACATTACATGAGACCATATAGCCCAGTCCTAATAAGCTTGCTCCATATTACTGAAGGGTCTAGCACTGCTGCGTGGTTTTCATGTTTCATTTCACCAGCAGGTGCCTCAAGCAATGTCACTGCTTAGGAAGTGCTGCTCCAACAGCACCCATTTTCCCCAGACACCACTTTTCCTTCTAACTATGAGGTGGTTCATGTTCCCCCTTCTGCAAGCAGTTTCCCCCCACCCCCTGCTTTGCTGGTGAAAAGGGCTGCAAAAGGAAAGATCCATTCTGTTTACTGTTGTTTGGATCCACAATTGGCCACATAATCTATACTGTTTCCTGTCCAGTGTTTCATTCCTCAAGTTCTTTCAGTATGAAGTGAATCTTCCACATCATGTTTTGCCCTTGTTCCCCATAAGATGCAGCACTACTTTGCAAGCAGCTTTCAGCATCTCATCAAGAATATTCCATTGCTTCAGAGAATCCACAAGGGATACTTACATGGGCAATGTCCCCCTTGGTGCCAATGACCCTGTCCTGAGAATGCTTGCTGAATTCCACATAATGGTCGTCTGTGAAGGAATGCCTGCACAGGAGAATCAAATGCCAAATGAAACAACACAACGTCTTTTATCTAAGGTCATTCATCACACTTCACTGTAGGATTTTTAATGCAACCATGTGTCATGTAATGAATGCTGGTCACTGAGTCTGCAGAAGATGGCCATTTCCTTTCTACTGTAAATGCTTTCCCCTCTTCTGAGGACATCTTTCTATCTTCGCATCAACGGCCAGTAATGTAAGTCCTTGAACAACATTGGATTGAACCCAAATTTCATTTTCTGCCAGCAGAAGGGGGTAGGCGATTTTCTCCAATTCCACCTTCCCACTGCAAACCCCCTGCCCCCCCTTGTATTCCGGACCCCATGGAGCAGTGTTTGGGGAACTGCAGTAAGAGGCAGAAAAAAAATATTTTATTTATAAGCAGAACTCTAACTTTGGATCTAACCCATTTCTACACTGCACTTAAATTCATGAGATTACAGCTTCTTAAAAGATAGCTTATTTTACATTCTGGCCCATTCAGAGTAGTAAGAATATATTAAAGGTATGCATACTTGATGTCAAAGACAGACTTCATCCCCCACAATGCAGACAGAGGCTGACTCCACGTTGCAGATGTCAACAATAAAGAGCCATCCTGAAAGAGCAGACAAGAGATATTATTGTTAGATATCTAGACACCTCCATGTGGAATTATTGAAGAAGAATTCTCTCTGTGTCATTTTGTTTTGGGAAATCTGCTATATGTGCACCACAAAAGCAAAGTTTTCCTACGTAACAGCAATATTAAGGTTGGCTTCCACGTTTCCCCCTTCTTTAAATAAAGAATACTCACTTCAGCAACACCATCCCAAATACGTATTGTTTCTACACATTGTTGTGATTCATCTCCCTTGGGCTACCCGTAACGAGCTACGAAGCTGAATGAGATTGACATAGGGCAATTTTTCTACTTCCTAAGTTACCAGCAATGGATTTGGAAGCCTAGAGCAAGCGATCAACAACAGCTGCCTTCAGATCTCATGAAAAACAAAAAGTCTGTGATGGACACAAACTGAGTTTGCTGCTAGGCTCACACACTTGCCTCACTCCTTCCCCTTCCCATGGAGTGTGGCCAGTGGTTTCCAAATCTGTGAAACCTTGAAAAGTTCCAATTTACCACAATAGCTGAACACAGACAATGGGACAAACTGAACTTTTTCTTCTACCACAGAAACCAAGATTTTAAACACAAGATTTAGAATTTGATTTGTGAAGAGGAGATCGATTCAAGGATTACCAAATTCATAAGCTTTCAATTGCTCTCTGGGCAAATATCTGTTTATCATGAGATCTGAACACAGCCAGTGACAAAGGTCACTACTTACAACTACCAGTGTATTTTGTTATTTAATCAGATATAAAAGATCCTAAATCACGGGCAACAAAAAATGGGTCTAGTAAATAAAGAAGCCTGAATATAGGAGAGAGAGTCCTTTTATTTTCATTCTGCTTTTTGCCTTTGATCCTGAACAACCATCTCATAGCGCTTAGCCGGTAGTTTCTGATGGAGTGCATTCTGGTTCAGAGAAACTCATATACAATAAATTCATTAGCCTTTAAAGGGGTCACAAACCTCCTAGCTAAAATAAGAAAAACCTGCATCATGTACAATGGACACAAGGCTATAATGGCCCAAGAATCAACAGGAGCATACTAATATTCATGACACTTCCCCTACCCTAGATGGCTCCAGGTGCGTGATGGCGGAGTTGTGGCAACTGTAGCTGGCCTCTTCCTGCCCACTGAAGACATTGTACAACTTCAGGTGCCCTGTGCAGGTACCCAGCATCAGGAACCGCTCCCGAGCAGAGAACGCACAACAAGTAAAGCCACTTTCATCTTCATTGGCCTCCCGAAATACAGAAATCGGACGGAACCTGAGAAACAAAAGAGCAACTAATTAAGAAAGTGAACTTTTACATGAAAGAGGGCAGCATGTAAGCAATGAGCAAACTTTGATGTTTGAAAACAGTGTCAGAAAGTTTGCTGGGGCAGACATGTTCCTCTTAACGGCAAGACAAATTTCTGTACAAAACTCCAAACACGGAAGTCACTGAGGGTAGCTATGAGTAGAGCAAGATGAAGAACGGCATACAAAAGTCTTCGAAGTAGCCACCATGAAATCAGAGGTTCTAGTCACAGCGCAACGTCCACATGTGCACTGGTTTTTAGACGGGCTGGTCAAAAGAACCATAGGAATTCAGAAAACATCTTCCTTACCTGCTGAATATAAGGTGTCTATCAAAGCATCCACCATCCACCC
This sequence comes from Sphaerodactylus townsendi, assembly GCF_021028975.2. NCBI lineage: Eukaryota > Metazoa > Chordata > Lepidosauria > Squamata > Sphaerodactylidae > Sphaerodactylus > Sphaerodactylus townsendi. The sequence continues at coordinate 67,271,064 of NC_059427.1, read as the reverse complement.
CGCCATACTTTGGAAATGCTGCCCTGCGGGTTAGACGCGAGGTAAAGTTAGTTGGCGCTTGGCGCCTCTGTTTTGGCTCTGGACACTGGTGGGGTGTAAAGAGAGAAAAGGGGGGGCAAGTTGCCACAGGGTTCTTGCAGCGAGCATGCTGCTCCCTAAGGTACTCTGTGATTATGCTGTCCAGCGTGGGAGGGGAAGGGAGGTGCCTGTCCAACTGCTTTTTGATGGCTGGGCTCTGGCTGTAGGCACCGTGGTCTGACTTTTGCCGCAGCACTCTGATTTTCCTGCCATTGCAGGGAGACGGCCTCTCTCGGATGAAGCTAATCCTGCCAATCAGCGGGGAGTTGTTGGCATGAGATGGACCCGGGAGAGCAAGTGAGCTCTGGGGGGCAGCCTGCTTGGGCTGGGCGTGGACAGAGGCAGCACTGGAAGCC